>NC_135669.1:41330322-41637547 GCF_964188315.1 Podarcis muralis | reverse complement strand
CCTATAACAATTCATTTCAGTGTTCTACTCTGAGTAGAACTTAGTTGGATACAGTGTTTCTGCTTCCAGCAGACTAGACTCTGCATTCTGTACTAACTGGATCTTCCAAGCGTAGTCCGAGGGAGAGCACATTGTTACTAACCCAGCCTCAAAGTTCATATCCCCCTGCTCTTCCACCACAGAGTTTGTGGTGCTGAACCTGGATCTCTATCCCTCTTTTAAGACCCCACAATGACCCTGTGAGGTGGGCTAGGCTGAGAAAGGAAGACCGGCTCATGGTCACTCGGTGGGCCTCAAGGGATTTGGTTTGGTTTTCCGCACCTAGTCTGAGACTCTAACCATTGTACCATCCTGCTCCGGAATGATCGTGTGAAAATAATGCTAAGCCAGTGTGGTGCAGTGGTTAGAGTGTCAGACTAGGACCTTGGAAGTCCAGGGTTCAAATCACTGCTCAGCCATGAAGCTCACTGGGTGACCTTGGGCTGCTCACTGTCTCTCAGCCTAACCCACCAGAATAACTGGAGCGTCCCGACCAGAAAGAGACAAGGCGTTTGAAACCATGAGCGGCTTTCTCAGGTCGTCTGTGCAAACTTGGGGAAACGGCCATACTGTTCTCTGCTGGCCTAGGAGCCCCTGGAAATGTGTGACCACAGCCTCTGCTCTCACAAACACCTCCCTCGCTTTGTGGTGTTATTGTGGGAAGCGTTGCCATGCATTTGTTTAGGACAGGCATGGCCAAACTCGGCCCTCCAGATGTTTTGGGACTACAATTCCCATCATCCCTGACCGCTGGTCCTGTTAGCTAGGGATGATGGGAGTTGTAGTCCCAAAACAGCTGGAGGGCCAAGTTTGGCCATGCCTGGCTTAGGACAAAGGCAGCTCAAATATTATCACTGTAGCCACGGTGTGTTGCAAAACAGTCCGTTTGTCTGTCACAAAATGTGCAATGCCGTTTTGCAGAGTAACAGTGAGTAAAGGAGGCAGATCTCTGCTCCCAAGGTGCACACAATCTGAATTTTGACAATTGTTCTCCTTCCTCCCACCCCCCCACCCCCCAACAAAAAACCAGAGGGCAAAAAAGCAGGTAAGTGACTATGAGTAGCTGAAGTCCTAACCCCCACCTGGGAATAAGCTCCATTGAATTCAATGGGGCTTACTTCTGACTAGACATAGAATCACAGCCTAATCCAACCGAGCTTAGACCACTGAGCTGCTTTTATCCCATGCTTCTTGGCTATTTTTTTTTTTAAATTGTTTTAATGAAGAAATGTCTTATTGTTTGTTTGTTTACTGTTGCGTTTTAAATGTGCAAACAACCGTGATGCATTTGTTATGGATGGTGTGTATGTGTTAAGATAAACGCGATGCATTTTTTAAATACTTGAAGGTACTAACAGCAGGTGCTGTGATCAGTTAGTGGATTACCGGTACTTTGGTTTTGCTTCAGTTGAGAGGTGGGGGCGGAGAGGGTTAAGTCAAAGACTGCATGGAAGGGAACGGGTGGGAGTGGATTTGAAAGATGAAGGTCTCTCTCTCTCTCTCTCTCTCTCTCTCTCTCTCTCTCCCTCTCTCTCTCGGCATTTGGGTATGGCTCCATAGCCAAAGGACGTGGGTGGCGCTGTGGGTTAAACCACAGAGCCTAGGACTTGACAATCAGAAGGTTGGCGGTTCAAATCCCCGCGACGGGGTTGGAAATCCCCGCGACGGGGTTGGAAGTAGATAAATAGGTACCACTCCAGCGGGAAGGTAAAAGGCATTTCCGTGCACTGCTCTGGTTTGCCAGAAGTGGCTTAGTCATGCTGGCCACATGACCCGGAAGCTGTACTCCGGCTCCCTCAGCCAATAAAGCAAGATGAGCGCAGCAACCCCAGAGTCGGCCACGACTGGACCTAATGGTCAGGGGTCCCTTTACCTTTACCTTAGCATAGCCAAAACTGCATGCTTTTCATGGATGCTGGAGGTCACCTAATGTTCCTGGAAGTTAAGCCGGCAACAGATTTTAGTCAGGGGTCTTTCGCAGCCCACCTGGGAGATGTTAAAGATGAAACATGGGACTTTCTGCAAATCAGATGCTCTGCCAATAAGCTGCCAATTTGCCTCTTTTGTGGGGATGTTTCAAATGCCCCCCCCCTCTCTTGCCCCATCTTTGTGCCAGCCAGTTGTGTGGGGTTTTTGTCTGCCTGTGTTTTTTTCAAGGACATTGACAGGACTATGCTAGAGACTTCTTCTCTCTGTGTTAATTTGTGCAGAATCCAGACAGATCATCTAGCACAGTGCAAATTCTTGGGGCTGTAGTGCCTGTTCTGGAGGGTGACATTTTAAAAGCCTTCAATATTTCAACAGCGCCTGGGAACTTTCCCCCCATATATTCTTAAAAAATAAAAATCAGCTCAGTTTTCCATTCTCCTTTTGATCTTCCCTGCATTCATTTTAATCTCTGGCTGTCTAATATCGATTTAGAAATCCCACCTGCATTCTGAAGCCACCCAAATCCACTGGGATCCTTTTCATTGTGCATTTGGAACGATTTGTGCTCACAGTGTTATTAGGGCAGTTAGACACAATCTCACTTCCAATACTATCCCAGCCTGCAAAAGTTTTGGGGCGGACAGACTGCTTTGTTTCCGATCGGCTCATGCCCCGTAAAACCCCCTGTGACTTTTCATATCATCAATGTTATACATTGGCTTGTGTCAAACCAAATTCTGTTCAGAGTTAGGCCCATTTGAATGAATGGAGCCAAGTTACTCATGCCCATTCATTTCAATGGGTCTACTCTGAAAGTTGGTACATACAAATCTATTACACTTTGGGGGAAATGGCTTGCAAAAAGAAGCACCTATTAGCAGAAACATGCCCTAAAATGCTAATGCATTTTCGTGAGGACTAGAATAGGGGTGAATTTTTGGGTGAATTTCATTAGGAATTTGCATTTTAGGGCAAATTGCTACTAATAGGTGCTGCTTCTTTTTTGCAAAGCAATTTCCTCTAATATAATATAATATTATATATATATATATATATATATATATATATATATATATATATATAAAATTTCTTACATTAACAGCCTGCCTTTCCCCTCCAAGAAGCTGAAGATGGTGTGCATAGTTTCCCCCCTCCCCATTTTATCTCCACAACAAGCCTCTCAGGTAGGCTAGGCTGAGAGAGGCAGTAACTGGCCCAAGATCAGCCAGTGAGCTTCATGGCTGAGTGAAGGATTTGAACCCAGGTCTCAGTCCAGCACTCTAATAACTGCTCTACACAACCACCAATGAACGCACGCTTTACCCCAATGAAGTCTCCTAATGACTCTCAGAACCCCTTGACAAACTACAGTTCCCAGGATTCTTTGGGGGGGGGCTGGAACAGTGGATGTTTAAAGTGGCACGATTCTGTTTTTGAATGCATACTGCTGGTACAGCCTTCGCCTCTTTTATGCTATAATTAAAGTAGGAGGCCTCTCAATGGCTCTGTCAGGTGGCCAGAAATGACATCAGGGGGACACACACGTGCGCACACACACACACACACACACACACACACACACAAAAAGAAACAACACCGTCAATCCATTTACCCCTCCCACGTCATTTCAGAAAGGCCCGTTATGGCTTCCTTAGAAGGTAATTCAATTGCAGCAAAATCAAATTGCTACGCAGGGTCTATTTCACGGTTGTTTTCTGGGAGGGAGAAAGAGGCGGCTTTTATGAGCATCTACACACACACACACACAACCACATTGCAGACTCTCAGGTTGTGCAATCAGGCAAAAAGCTCTGCTGAGCTAGTGAAGCCTGGAAAAAGAGAGAGAGAGAATGAGAATTTTTTTCTGACATAGCCAACCATTTTCAGAGAGTCAAAAGGCCAAAAGAGTGGGAGGGGATGCCTTCTTGCCCTGTTGTTGTTTAGTCGTTTAGTCATTTAGTCATTTAGTCATTTAGTCGTTTAGTCGTTTAGTCGTGTCCGACTCTTGGTGACCCCCTGGACCAGAGCACTCCAGGCACTCCTGTCTTCCACTGCCTCCCGCAGTCTGGTCAAACTCATGTTTGTAGCTTCGAGAACACTATCCCACCATCTCGTCCTCTGTCGTTCCCTTCTCCTTGTGCCCTCCATCTTTCCCAATGTCAGGGTCTTTTCCAGGGAGTCTTCTATTCTCATGAGGTGGCCAAAGTCTTGGAGCCTCAGCTTCACGATCTGTCCTTGCAGTGAGCACTCAGGGCTGATTTCCTTCAGAATGGAGAGGTTTGATCTTCTTGCAGTCCATGGGACTCTCAAGAGTCTTCTCCAGCACCATAATTCAAAAGCATCAATTCTTTGGCGATCAGCCTTCTTTATGGTCCAGCTCTCACTTCCATACATCACTACTGGGAAAACCATGGCTTTAACTATACCGACCTTTGTTGGCAAGGTGATGTCTCTGCTTTTTAAGATGCTGTCTAGGTTTGTCATTGCTTTTCTCCCAAGAAGCAGGCGTCTTTTAATTTCGTGGCTGCTGTCACCATCTGCAGTGATCATGGAGCCCATGTTCTTGCCCTATCATGGGCCATATTTCCTTGCGATCATCTGTTAGGGCAGCTCAGAGGGGGAAATGGCCAAGGGCGCCCATTCAAGTCTCTTTCTTGGCCACTCTCTTTTCTCTCTCTCGTTCTCACGCTGCCACCTCTTCTTTCTCCTCCCCTCCTCCCCAGCCGCATGAAATTAGGCCAGAGGACTGAGTGAATTCAGGCCTTCGGGCCACAGGTTCACCTGCTGTAATGGCGGGTATCCATTGGCAAATGAGACTGCAACAAACGCTCAACGAATGCCTCGCAAGACAAAAAACTCGCTGGACGAAAGGGTTTTTTGTTTTTTGAGCTGCTTCGCAAGACGATTTTCCCTATGGGCTTGCTTCGCAAGACGGAAACGTCTTGCAAGTTTGTTTCCTTTTTCTTAACACCGTTAATACAGTTGCAACTTCGAGGAGCAACTCATAGAACGCGGTGTGGTAGCCTTTTTTGAGGTTTTTAAAGACTTTGGTGATTTTTGAAGCTTTTCCAAAACTTTCCCGACACCGTGCTTCGCAAGACGAAAAAAATCGCGGAACGAATTAATTTCGTCTTGCGAGGCACCACTGTACTTCCCCTTCCTTCAGTCACCATTGTGTAGGTCAGGGGTCAGCAGGGTACCGGTCCACCATCCCTGGGGGGGGGGGGGGGGCAGACTAGATTTTGTAGGGGGGGGGGAACGAATTCCTATGCCCCACAAATAACCCAGAGATGCATTTTAAATAAAAGGACACATTCTACTCATGTGAAAACACGCTGATTCCCAGACCTTCTGCGGGCCGGATTGAGAAGGCGACTGGGCCAGATCCGGCCCCCGGGCCGTTTTTTGCTTACCCATGATGTAGGCACTGCACTGTTTTGTTTTTTGAGGGGGCTTCTAGACATCTTGACCTCACCACCACCAATTCTTATCTACCCTTTCATGGAGGGATATTGGCGAAAGGGCAGTTTAAGAAGGATATCGGCAAGCTGGAAGATGTGCAGAAGAGGGAAACCAGGGTGATCAAAGTTCTGGAAGCCAAGCCTTATGAGGAACGGTTGAGGAAGCTGGTTATGTTTAGCCTGGAAAGGAGGAGATATGAGAGCCATCTTCAAATATCTAGAGAACTGCCACATGGAATAATAATAAAATAATTTTTTATTTATACCCTGCCCTTCCCGGTTCAAAAACCAGGCTCAGGGCGGCTAACAACAAATATAAAATACTTAATTATAAAAGCAGCATAAAATACAGTATAAAAACATGAATAACAATAAAATTCAAAAATCAATTTAGGGGAAATAAACTTTAGATAATCCCTGGGGCTAGTTGGCTGAATTGGGCCAGTGAGGAGGCCAGGGGAGAATTAGCTGTGGGGTCTCAGAGCAGGTAATCTTCATAAAAGGGGAGGGGAAGGGAAGAGAAGGGAAGGGAAATAAAAGATCAGGCTTAATTCAGATTAAAGGCCAGGCAGAATAGCTCTGTCTTACAGGCCCAGCGGAAGGAGGTTAAATCCTGAAGGGCTCTGGTCTCATGGGACAGAGCATTCCACCAGGTCGGAGCCATCACTGAGAAGGCCCTGGCCCTGGTGGAGGATAATCTGACTTCCTTAGGGCCTGGGACCTCTAAACTATGGTTATTCATGGACCTTAAGGTCATCTGCGGGGCAGACCAGGAGAGGCAATCCTGTAAATACGAGAACCCTAAGCCACAAAGAAGATGGAGCAAACATGTTTTCTCCTGCTCTGGAGGATTGGACCTGAACCAATGGATTCAAACAAGGGGTTGGACTAGATGACCCCCAGGTTCCCTTCCAACTCTGCAATGCTATGATTCTGTGATTCCTCTTCTACCCCTTGAATCCAACGCAACACCCCTGGCTTTTGTTATTCCGCTGCCTCTGCTTAATCAGGTACACCCACCCCCTCTCAGGATCCTGCAGTCGTGTGGCAACAAAAAGAGCATGTTTGCACATAAGCAATTATCAAAAATGCCAGAGCCCCGTAATTTGGTACCTCGAGAAACCGCTCAGTTACTTAAGCTGAGAATTAATTGTGTGTTGGAAGGAACCTAGAATTAGCTGCCAGAACAACAGCAAGGCTGTAATTAATTATCTAGGTGGTTTATTGGATTCTACCCAGAATCGTGGCTTTGGAGAACAGTGATGGATCGCAGGTTTCCATCCACAACTGGGAGAACCCAGGATGCCGTTTCCGGGCTTCTTTGAAATGTGGCTGCTTTGCTCATCCTTCTGCAGCTCTCGGTAACCTTGTCCTGGCTTGGAAGGAAGCGACTCGCGAGTAGAGCATCTGCTTTGCGTGCAGAAGATCTTAGGTTCAATCTCTTGATTTCTCCAGGGAGGGCTTGGGCTGCCTATAGCCAGACACCCTGGAGCAGGGGTCAGCAAACTTTTTCAGCAGGAGGCCGGTCCACTGTCCCTCAGACCTTGTGGGGGGCCGGACTATATTTTGGGGGGGGGAATATGAACGAATTCCTATGCTCCCAAAATACAGTGGTACCTCTGGACGTGAACGGGATCCGTTCCAGAGCACCATTCGCATCCTGAGTAGAACGTAAGACGCGACTGCGCATCTGCGCATGCACGGGTCGCGTTTTGCCGCTTCCGCGCATGCGCGTGATGTCATTCTGATTGTTTGCGCATGCGCGAGCGCCGAAACCCGGAAGTAATGCACTCCGTTACTTCCGGGTCGCCGCGGAGCATAACTTGAAAACGCTCAACCTGAAGCACATTTAACCTGAGGTATGACTGTAACCCAGAGATGCATTTTAAATAAAAGGACACATTCTACTCATGTAAAAATACGCTGATTCCCGGACTGTCTGCGGGCCGGATTGAGAAGGCAATTGGGCCGGATCCGGCCCCCAGGCCTTAGTTTGCCTACTTACACCCTGAAGAGTCACTGCCAGTCAGTGTAGACATTGGATAGACTAATGGACTGGCTTGGTACGTGCCAAGTCAAGTCGTTTTATTGCAGTCGATGACCAGTATCAAAACAAAACACCCATTACAAAATGTAAAAGCTCAAGGCAGAATAAAATAATTTACATTTAAAAAACCACATATACATGAAAGAGCAGTTCTGGGTGGACATTTATCTGTCCAAAAGGAAACCCTTCTGGCCTAGGAGTGTCAATGTGTTATACTAAACCTGGGTGCTAATCACTGGATGTCATATTTTAATAGATGCTGCACAAAATTTGGCCACCCGTTGTGTTATTCCGGGATTGTTATCTAGGAGCAGCAAAGCGGCAAGAAACCAAAGTGAGGGGATGCGTGTTTATTATTTTTTATTTATTTGCAGGAATTCCCCCTTTATAACCTGACATTCTCTCTCCCTTCTCTCTCTCTCTGTATCTTTTTAAAGGGTCTGAAGCCCATGGATCACAACGGACTCTCGGACCCATACGTGAAACTACACCTGCTTCCTGGCGCCAGCAAGGTAGGACATGGCCCCCTTTTTATCTGGGGTGGGGGGCATCTCTGATGTGGCCTCTGTGGGCATTGCAGCATTCTCATCTCACAAACACCCCCTGGTGCCCACTCAATTTTTAATTAAAATAAAATAAGATGGGGAAGTTGAGGGGGCTTACCTGCTTTTGGGAAGGACTGCCTGGTGCGTGTGGTTTTTTATTTTTTTGGGTGGGAGGTTCTATCTGTGAATGTACAAGGCATTTTACCTCTTAATTTGGGGGTGGGGGTGTTCCAAGAATCTCCACCTTTTCTTCTGGGAAATGGGTATATTTGTGGTGCTCTCGACACCTTCTTAGTTTTCCAAGTGTACGTGAAGTTTTGGGAGTGGGGTAGGTTTTTGCAGGAGCAGACTGGGGGTGTGAGCCTGCCACCCCCCAAGGAACAGGTCTCTCTAGGAGTGGCTGGAAAGGCGCCACAAGCCATTGGAAAGTTGTGAGGCTCTCTCTGGCCTGCAGTGTTAACTAGGGTCCAATAACAACGAAAACAATAAAGGTAAAGGTAAAGGGACCCCTGACCATTAGGTCCAGTCGTGGCCAACTCTGGGGTTGCAGTGCTCATCTCGCTTTATTGGCAGAGGGAGCCGGCGTACAGCTTCCGGGTCATGTGGCCAGCATGACTAAGCCGCTTCTGGTGAACCACAGCAGCGCACGGAAACACCGTTTACATTCCCACCGGAGCGGTACCTATTTATCTACTTGCACTTTGACATGCTTTCAAACTGCTAGGTGGGCAGGAGCAGGGACCGAGCAACGGGAGCTCACCCCGTTGCAGGGATTCGAACTGCCAACCTTCTGATCGGCAAGTCCTAGGCTCTGTGGTTTAACCCACAGCGCCACCCGCGTCCCAATTAAAACAATAGTTTTACTATATTTTGAAATGGCTTTAAAATGCTTCATAGGAAGTGATTCATCAATGAAATTGTTGTTGTTCATACTAATAATTATATCCAACCGCATTCTAATCTGAGTAGACCCACACACCACACGCCCACCGGGATTACTAGACCCAAGTTAAGTTGTGCCCACCAATTTCTCTGGGTCTGCTCTGTGGAACGGTGGTCCGAAAGCTAAACAGACGAGTATTGATTTTCAGGGGCTTCCAAGCAGATGGTATATGCGTGTGTCTGTGTGCCTGAGATGCTAATCTCTTCCCACCTCCCTCGATTCTTAGAAAACGTGGCGGATTTTTCAGGTCACATTGCGAAGAAGCCAGGGAGCCCCAGTGCTTTGCAAGCTAATTGATAAATGATTGTGGAATTACGTTTGGGGGAGGGCGCTGTCAAGGTCGAGGCATGGAGAGGAATGGAAAACTATAAATAACCCTGGTGGAGTGAAGGGGAAGCAGGGCAGCGGGGTGGGGTGGGGAGACAGACTGCGTACGCCGGGAGTCACCAATTTAGCTCCCTCTAGATGTTGCTGGACTCTAATTCCCATCAGCCACAGCAGCCAGCGTTGGTCAGGGATGATGAGAGTTCCTATCCAGAAACATCTGGAAGGCCAGTGGTTCCCCACCCCTGATTAAAAGATTCCAACCCAACCCAGCCTTTCTTCCACCAGATGCTCTCCAGATGTAGGACTCCAATTCCCCTCATCCATGCATGGATGATGGGAGTTGGAGTCCAGTAGCTATTGACAAACCTAGACAGCATCTTAAAAAGCAGAGACATCACCTTGCCAACAAAGATCTGTATAGTTAAAGCTATGGTTTTCCCAGTAGTGATGTATGGAAGTGAGAGCTGGACCATAAAGAAGGCTGATCGCCGAAGAATTGATGCTTTTGAATTATGGTGCTGGAGGAGACTCTTGAGAGTCCCATGGACGCAAGAAGATCAAACCTCTCCATTCTGAAGGAAATCAGCCCTGAGTGCTCACTGGAAGGACAGATCGAGAAGCTGAGGCTCCAAGACTTTGGCCACCTCATGAGAAGAGAAGACTCCCTGGGAAAGACCCTGATGTTGGGAAAGATGGAGGGCACAAGGAGAAGGGGACGACAGAGGACGAGATGGTTGGACAGTGTTCTCGAAGCAACCAGCATGAGTTTGACCAAACTGTGGGAGGCAGTGGAAGACAGGTGTGCCTGGCGTGCTCTGGTCCATGGGGTCACGAAGAGGCGGACATGACTAAATGACTAAACAACAACAACAACAGCTATGCTCTGCCTGCATAGTTGGCGGTGGCAATGCTCCTGAATGCCCGTTGCTGGACACCACAGGAGGGAAGAGTAATCTTCTTCTTGAACCCTGATTGCAGGTTTCCCGCAGGCAGCAAGTTGGCCATTGTGAGAAGAGGGTGCTGGACGAGATGAGCCATTGGACTGATCCAGCAAGCTCTTCTTCATGTGCTGAGGTTCTTAACTTGGATGGTTTTAAAAGAGGATTACCTGGGACTGCCTGCCATTCCTCATGCTGTAGCTGACGTGGCCACCTACTGGTGGCCGCGTGAACTGCAGAGCCTGATGACACGTTACATTTCTATTTATATAGGGAGAAATGTGCTTGAAAATATGTGCAGATCTTCATCCGTCCCGACTGTAGCCTTGAACCAAATGTCGCCCGTGACTTTAGGAAGCTCCTTGACAGAGGAAGCTATCCTTCCTTGTAACAAGAGCGGCATCTTTTATTGCTCCTGCTATTAACTTGACATGCTAAATGCCCCCCAGTTTCCCCACTAATGCAGCCCTCACCAAGTAAAGATGATAAATGTAAGCCGCTGCCAAAAAATGTTCAGTGGAC
Source organism: Podarcis muralis (assembly GCF_964188315.1). Taxonomy (NCBI): domain Eukaryota; kingdom Metazoa; phylum Chordata; class Lepidosauria; order Squamata; family Lacertidae; genus Podarcis; species Podarcis muralis. The sequence goes on along the minus strand of NC_135669.1, from coordinate 41,626,796 downwards.
AAGTTCTTATACATCGATTTCATCAGAGCTCGTTACCTTGAAAAGTGGCCCGGTCGGGGAGAATGAACTGTCTCGCTTTACATCCAATTAGAGTGGAAATTGGATCTCTGTCCGGTTGTCCTCCTGATGCGGCAAATTAATGGGAAGCCCTACCTGGAGGAGGGACCCGTGGGCCGGTTCCCCTACCACTGCCCCTCCTTACAAAATGATGCATCCATCTCCACTCTTGATGGAAGCTGACCTGTCTCAGGGCGGAAGGATCGGAATTAAATAAATTCTGTTGAGAGCTATCTGTCAGGATTCAGGGCCTGAAAGGGGAAGAAGAAGACGGATGAGGTGCAGGGGAGAGGGAGAGATTGAAAATGCGACTTGACTCAGAATCAATGACCGCTTCTCCCCTCTGGTTGTGCTTTGATGGCAAAGGGAGACTTCCTGGTGGATGAGGAAGGTTACCAGCTACCGAAGGACTTTTCATTTCTGTTTTAAGTAAATGAGCTGTTGGCGGGGATTGGTGTAGTTACATCAGGGCTGGGGAGACATTTCTGCAGCCCATAGAAGCCAAGGAGGTATGTGCACAGGGGCAGTTGAATAGATTCAGCCCCAGCTTCCATCTGTTGCAGTTGTGCGTAGAATTGTAGCTCCAGTCAATGAAGCATATGCTTCGTTTTAGTCCATTTTAATTGTGATTCACATTTCTACCCTACTTTCCCCCCAATGAGCTCAATGCAGCCTGCCTTCCGCATTTCAGTGGGAGGGAAGTGTCAACAACAACACAGAAAATAACGTAATTATTTAGGTAACATTCACAGACTTTTAAAAGTGAATATCACTCCTGTTTCCTTCTATAATTTCCACTCCTGACCACAAACACACTTGTGAATTGCAAGGATTTCCGCTCCTATCTCCATCTCCGATGGAACTGCCCAACATTTCCTGTTTCCCTTTCCAGCGCCATCGCTCAACATCCCTAATCTCTATAAACCTTGCATAGAACACAGAACGGCAATATTTTAATCAAGTGAAGGGGGAAAGCAATAAAACATCAGCCTCATTAAGAAACAATCCTTCGCAGCTTCTCAATCATGTCTCAATAAAAGCTTGCATTTTTATTTTATTATTTTAAAAATGGACCAAATTTGCCAAGGCAGCCATTTCTCTTTATGGTAGTGAGAAATCATTATGCCAAGATCTAAGGGTATTTTAAAGGCCTGCCAACTGCAATATATTCTCATCACTTATACTCTCTCTCTTCCCTGAGACTTGGTGGAATTGCCCTTAGCTGGCTCCTGAGTCCTGCAAGGACTTCAGTTTGTCTGCCTTCCTGAAGACTGCCCTGCCACGCAGCCACAGCTCTTCCTTTAAAAATAAAGCAAGGTACTAGTCCTCAAATTTCTGAATGACTTCATTGTCTACAACTTTATTAACATCTATCTACAACTCTACTAGCATCTCTCGGTATTGTGAATATTAACAAATTTACCTTTTGTTGGTATCTTCATGAACTTATCTAACAGACTGAGTTAAGCATTTGAAAAATCTATTGAAACCAGACATTATAAGTTCATTTTAGGCTGGGTAGTTCGCAAGTCTTTGTATCGCATTTTTCTAACAATCCAGCACAAGGCATATTCACATCCTTTGTTATCTCCTCTCGTTTCCTGCAGGCGAATAAGCTGCGGACCAAAACCTTGCGGAACACCTTGAATCCGACTTGGAACGAAACCCTGACGTACTACGGGATCACCGACGAGGACATGATCCGCAAAACGCTCAGGTGAGCGGAACCCCCAGGGCTCCATCGCCTGGTGGCCCTGGAGGAAATTGCCACTTTTAAAGATGTATTCTGTGCTATCATACCACGGTTCTGCATGGGAAGAACAATGGTTCGTTTCATACAGGTATGGAGAACTTCAGGCCGGGCAAGGCCTGGTGCGGCCCTCTGCGCTTCTCTTTCTGGCCCTGGCCCGCCCTGTGGGCTGCTTTCGGCTGGCTGGAATGTGTGCTGGAACCGTGACAATGCATTTTGGTTGCCTCGAAGGATACAGAGCAGGGAGGGCAGTTCTGAGTGTGTGCAGAAACTAGCCTGCTGTACCAAAGCAAAATGGTCGCTTGTGGCTCCACCCACTTTTCGATCTGGCCCCGCCCACCATTGACATGTGGCCCCTGGAAGCTTGCTCAGAGGGAAATGTGGCCCTCAGGCTGAAAAGGCTCTCTCCACCCTTGACATAACACATTTCTTAGCCGCCTTCCGAAAACACAGAGTTTTCCCGAGGCGGCATTCAGCATGTAATGAAATCAGCTTGAATTGCATATTCAAAGAATCAGCCAGCCTTCCACAAAACTGGCACTTGCCAGATGTTTTTGGACTACAATTCTCATTAGCCGCAGCCAGCCTGGCAGGTGAGGGGATAATTAAACACAGAACAATTAAGAAACATCTACCAACCTAATAAGCTCCTTCTGATAAAAGCAGTGATAAGGAAGCTCTGAATCAGTGGTTCCCAAACTTTTTTGCCTGCCCCTTTCATTCTATAGGGACGCGGGTGGCGCTGTGGGTAAAACCTCAGCGCCTAGGGCTTGCCGATCACATGGTTGGCGGTTCGAATCCCCGCGGCGGGGTGAGCTCCCGTCTTCGGTCCCAGCTCCTGCCCACCTAGCAGTTCAAAAGCACCCCTAAGTGCAAGTAGATAAATAGGGACCGCTTTCTAGCGGGAAGGTAAACAGCGTTTCCGTGTGCTGTGCTGGCTCGCCAGAGCAGCGATGTCACACTGGCCACGTGACCCGGAAGTGTCTGCGGACGGCGCTGGCTCCCAGCCTCTAGAGTGAGATGAGCGCACAACCCTAGAGTCTGTCAAGACTGGCCCGTACGGGCAGGGGTACCTTTACTTTTTACCTTCATTCTATAAAGTCATCCCCAGTCCTCACTACCCTACCCTGTGAAAAGCTTTATTGTTTTTAAAATAAATTTATTGTACTAGCCCAAGGCCATGACAAACCCACACGATCGGTTCGAAATGTAACTCAAGCACTTGCAAATAAAAGCAGAGACCATATATTGGAAGATAACCTATAGCAGAGATACGGTCACAGCTACACAAACTGAGTTTCAGGTTAGGCCTCCGAATCGCCCCTTACAATTTATGTCAATTTTAACCGATGCCTCCTCCCTAATATTTTTTGCCGCCAGAGCAAAAGGGGCCAATTTATGGGTCAGGAAGGCATTGTTGTCACTCAACGGCTCATGCAACCTTTCTGTCAGGGAGAACCCGCTTTCTTGTACAAACAGGGATTTTAGAAAGTGCCTCGCTGGACCTGCATATAAGGGACAAGTCAACATATCGTGGAAAATATATTCCACCTGAGGTTGCCCACAAATAAAAGAGGCTGTCTGTATACAGTATCTTATTCTAATGATAATCCAATGATAATCTAATGAAGAAGGCATCACTTGAAATCGCAACTCAGTAAAAGCTGTAAAAAAATAATTAAACGCAGAACAATAAAGAAACATCTAACATCCTAATCTACTCCTTCTGTTAAAAGCAAGGATATAGGGAACCTCTATGTTAGTGGTTCCCAAGCTTTTTTGGGGGGGGCACCCCTTGGTTAATAATAATTTTGTTATTTATACCCCGTCCATCTGACTGGGTTTCCCCAGCCACTCTGGGCAGCTTCCAGCATATATAAAAACATAATAAAATGTCAAACAGTAAAAACTTCCCGATACAGGGCAGTTTTCAGATGTCTTCCCCAATGTCCCCTACCCCACCCCATAAAAAGCATTATTCAGAATAGCAGCTTGCGTGAGCCACTATGGAAGACAACGACAATAAAATTCGAAACAGTAACAATCAATTGCACATTTGTTCAAAATCCAATTAAAACTGTTTTATTAATTCCACAAAATTGACGGAACTTGATCCGGTATGGCCAACAAGTACCAAAATTACTGGCTAGCTTGTGACTTGTGACAACAAGACTAGGACCAGCCGCCTGAGAAACAGTTTCTATTCAAATGTGATTTTGGTTTTAAACGCAGTGTAAGGTAGTCTTGATGGGAGTATATTGTATTTAATTACTGGGTATCAGAGTTTTTAGGGGGCTAACCAGGCTGGGATAGCAGGCGTGTTGGTTTCTGAATGTCTGATGTAGATTTTCAATTTTGTTGTTCTGTATGGGACAATGACAATAAAGATCATCGTATTGTAACTCAGAATCACAACTACAAATAAATGTGGCCAAAAGAAATAGCTTTGGAAGCAACCGGAGCAGTAAAACTTCATCCACAAAGTGAGGGATCTGTTTTGCTCCAGGCTCTAGCCTGGTTAATTGCAAATAAGTGATCAACAGACATGGAGGGGCCCATCTGCTGCCCCCTTACCCCCTAGGCAATCCCACCACCCCAGGGAATGGCACTCACTTTGGGGACCCTCCGCACTGATTAACTGATAAATTCAGAGTCATGAGATTGTGATGGGCAGAAACTGCGCCTGGGTTCTCTGGCATTCTGAGTCGCAGACGTTATCTGCTTTCTCATCTCGTCCCGTTCAAAGCAGCATCTCTCTACGGCGCAGTTTGGGATTCCATTCAGATCCTCGATAGAGCCATTAAAATCTCCTTTCTCAGCAGCAGATCAGGGCAGCATTCTTATTTATCGAGGGCCATCATTTGCACTTGCGTCGCAGCTCTGGCATCAATCAGCGTCCCCTCCTGAGAAGGGTGCTTGATTTATAAGCCACCTGGCTTCAGGAGATAGCTTCCGAGGATCTATCTTATGAGCACTTCATCACCTTAAAGGTTCGCAATTCATCAGCTACTATGTGCAAGGATGTGTGTGTGTGTTTACACAACTGGCAGCAGCAGAGCTGGAATTAAACCTCTTTCCCCTCCCCAGATCTGCTAAGTTTATTTTCATTTTTTATGCTTCTAGCTGAAGAAACTGTTCATCGATTGCAGATTCTTAGGCTAAGAGGAGTATTAGATTTCAAGGAGAGCTGAGCAGGCAGGGTGGTTTGTGAGACCCTGAGCGAGCAGGTCAGGACAGGACCAGACTTACCGTATTTTTTGCTCTATAAGACTCACTTTTTCCCTCCTAAAAAGTAAGGGGAAATATGTGTGCATCTTATGGAGCGAATGCAGGCTGCGCAGCTATCTTAGAAGCCAGAACAGCAAGAGGGATCACTGCTTTCACTGCACAGCGATCCCTCTTGCTGTTCTGGCTTCTGAGATTCAGAATATTTTTTTCCTTGTTTTGCTCCTCCAAAAACTAGGTGCGTCTTGTGGTCTGGTGCGTCTTATAGAGCGAAAAATATGGTATATAGCAAAGCTGTGTCTTGCCACTGCATTAAAAAAAAAAATGTTCTGTTGTGAGGCCCTTTAAATTCTGCGCCCAGAAAAGTCCTGTTCTGCAACCGGGATCATTTCTGCAAGTCAAGTAAAACTGCGTAGATTCTCCAGTGTTGCAGAATGTGTTCTTTGCTGGTGGCGATTGTTGGCCGGGGCTACAAAGCTGAGTCAGTGAGCCAGAAGGATTGCTCTCTTAAAATGTTGCAGTTGACTGTAGCAGTGCTTTGGTTAATCAAACAGCATATTTTCATTTGGATTGCTTATAAAAATAATAATTCAGGAGGAGGGGAACATTTAGGGAACTAGCCTAGTCCCCCTAGTCCACTGACTGCACACCGCTGGTACAAATGCAATCTGCTGGCATGAGGGGCTTCAGGAAATGCAGTGGTTAATCTTAAATACAGCTACAGGAAAGGGCAGGTGCCCTAATGGCCAAATCTGAGGCTGTCACACCACCTGACTACCCTATACAGTAATACCTCATGTTAGGTTTGCTTCATGTTACGTTTTTTCATGTTGCGTCCCATGGCGACCCAGAAGGACCGGAAAGGGTTACTTCTGGGTTTCGCCGCTCACGCATGCGCAGTAGCGCTAGATCATGCTTCGCGCATGTGCACAAGCACCAAATCGCACCTGCGCAGATACGGTGCTTCAGGTTGCAGGCTGTTCATGTTGCGAACGGGCCTCTGGAACGGATCCCGTTCACAACCAGAGGTACCACTATATATATAAATAGGAGCTGGGCTAGTTTATCTTAAGGCTGAGAGCATTTCTGCAATTTCTCGCTATGCCCCATAGGGGGAACCGTCTGCTCCCTTCTCTTTTGGCAAAAGCTCATCAAACTGGAAGTAGATAAATAGCTACCACTCTGGCGGGAAGGTAAACGGCGTTTCCGTGCGCTGCTCTGGTTCGCCAGAAGCGGCTTAGTCCTGTTGACCACATGACCCGGAAGCTGTACGCCGGCTCCCTCGGCCAATAAAGCGAGATAAGTGCTGCAACCCCAGAGTCGGCCGCGACTGGACCTAACGGTCAGGGGTCCCTTTACCTTTACCTAGACCAGGACCCAAACTTGGGTCTCCGGGTGCTTTTGGACTACAAATCCCATCACCCTTGACCACTGGTCCTGCTAGCTAAGGATGATGGGAGTTGTAGTCCAAAAAAACCAGCTGGAGACCCGCATTTGGGAGACCCTGTCCTAGACCCAAGGTGGCAGGCGAAGTGTCTCTGCCTCCTGAGAGGTGGTGTGGACCAGAGAAACGCACACACAGCAGGCAGGCAGTACTACTCCTAGTGTCTGAAAGCGCTGTGTTCGAGAGAGGCTCTAAAAAATTGGAGAGAGAGAGAAGGACAGAGAGGGAGGGCTGCTGCGGAGGGAACAGAGGAGATGCGAAAGGATCCTCACTCGCAATTTGCCCCCACTCTTGGCAGAGGCCCCCACATGCCTCAGGAGTCCTCTCCTGGGTCCTCAGCCAGTCCTCCAGCTGCATCATCCTCATGTATAAATATAAATATTATTATTATTATTATTATTATTATTATTATTATTATTATTATGTATCCAGCCCATGAGAGGGTCCATGTGCAGCCCTCCTGCCCAGGGCTGACAGTAGCTGGGATCCAGTGACACCTGGGGTTGGGGCAAAGTCTCCCCACCTCTTCCTCTCCAAACGACCCCCCCTTTTTTTGCTGCCCTTATTCCACCCCCACTCCCCCAGTAACAAAAACCCAGAGCATGATGCAAGACCGCAGGCCCTCTCAGGTCCCCAGGAGCCGTGAAACTTTCCATCTCACCAGATCGCTTCATTTCGCCTGGAAAAATATATATATATATATTAGTCATACCTCAAAAGTGCCACAGGCTTGTCAGCTTACAAAGCCCGTGTGGTTTTTATTTTTTCTGCTGTTTCTCCCCACTCAGTCCTCCCCTCCACCCTGCTTTAAAGTTCCCAGGTATTTGTACCATGAAAATTGATTTAAAGGGAAAATAGCTCGGAAGAGCTGTTTTTGCTCAAACACAGCAGGTGCTGCAAATGGGTTCACTGTCGCTTCAGTTTCTGCTTCTGTTGAAGTGGAACCCAGGGCGGGGGGGGGAGGTTTTTTCTGGAAATTGGTCAGACTCTGAGGTTGCATAAGGAAGATGAACTGTGGGTGGGTGCGTTGCATTTGACTTTTAACCTTTTTTCATTGTGGTTTTGCGTTGCGGACTGTTCGAAGAGAGAGGACTGTTTTGGCCTAAAAATGGCAGCATATGTTTGGTTTTTGCTTTTTGAAAAATCTAAACAAGTAAATCGAAATTGTCCACTTGTGCCTCGAAAGCCCCTTCCGCATCCTCTTCAGCTGTTGAGAGGCCAAATCAGCACCATGGACAGAGTCCAGCCTTTCGGTGTTATTGGCTGCTTACATCAACAGCCCAGATCGAACCAAGGTTGATTCATAGAATCATAGAGTTGGAAGACATCCCGAGGATCATCTAGTCCAGGCCTCCTCAAACTCGGCCCTCCAAATGTTTCTGGCCTACAACTCCCATGATCCCTAGCTAGCAGGACCAGTGGTCAGGGATGATGGGAATTGTAGTCTCAAAACATATGTAGGGCCGAGGTTGAGGAAGCCAACCCCCTGAAAATATAGTCCAACCCCCCTGAAATATAGGAATACACATCTGTCTCATAAGGGGATTGAACCTGTAACAATGGCATTATCGGTACCGAACTCTAGAGATCCAGTGTGGTGTAGTGGTTAAGAGCAGTAGACTCGTAATCTGGGGAACTGGGTTCGCGTCTCCGCTCCTCCACATGCAACTGCTGGGTGACCTTGGGTTAGTCACACTTCCCTCTGAAGTCTCTCAGCCCCACTCACCTCACAGAGTGTTTGTTGTGGGGGAGGAAGGGAAAGGAGATTGGGTTTTTTATATATATATAAATTTTTATTAGCTTTTTAACATACCATTTTCAACAATAATTAAACATACTTTTACATCTTATTCAGGTTTTTTGACTTCCATCAGTCCTGTCTGAAAATTTTCCAATCTAATCTCTTAGTATGCATTTCTTATTTTCCCTATTACATTTCAAACTCATTACCAATATCTCTATCTTTTTCTACTTTGTAACACTTCGTTTATTTCTCCTTACAAAACTACTTGTAATCCCACTAGCGTTTGTTGATTACAGTTGCTCTTCAAATAATTCATCTACTTCTTCCAATCTTCTGTAAATCTCTGGTCCCGCAGGTTTCGAATCCTTCCTGTCATTTTGTCCAGTTCTGCACAGTCCATTAATTCCATCTGCCATTCTTCTTTCGTCGGAATTTCTTCTTGCTTCTATTTCTGGGCTACTCGTGCTGCTGTTGTTGCATATAAGAACAGTTTGACATCTTGCCTATTAATGTCTTGGCCTATAATACCAAGTAAAAATGCTTCTGGTTTTTAAAAAAATGTATATTTCAACAATAGAAATATAGGGGAACGAAATATAGGGAAAGGATATTGTTAGCCGCTTTGAGACTCCTTAAGGGGAGTGAAAGGCGGGATATCAAGTCCAAACTACTCTTCTTCTTCTTCTTCTTCTTCTTCTTCTTCTTCTTCTTCTTCTTCTTCTTCTTCCTCTTCTTCCTCTTCCTCTTCTTCTTCTTCCCAACTGAGCTAGGTTGCTTACTTTTTATTTTATTGCATTGCATTTCTTGCATTTATATCCTCCCCATTTTATCCTCCCAGGAACCCTGTGAGGTAGGTTGGGATGACAGATAAAGTGACTGTTCAGCCAGTGAGTTTCATGGCCAAGTGGGAAACCCTGGTCTCCCAGGCCTTTGCCCAACAGTCTAGCTAGTCCACCATTCTTGCTCAATGGCGGAATCCAGCTCTGTTTGCATTTGCAAGTGCTGCTGTTGGTATATTAAGCCCTTAACGGTTTGGGACTAGTTTAATTGAAATGCTGCCTTGCCCCATATATGCCCAGGTGTCGTGGGCTGGCTTGGGTGGAGAGGAGCGGTGGGTGACACTGGCTGGGGAGGCACCCAAGGGAACCGCCAGGGTAAGAAGGCTCAGAGCGAGGGGCTTGGTGGTGGGGGGACGGTGAGTGGTCAGAGCGAGAAGAGGGGGCAGACCGGGAGGAAGAGATGTTGGAAGAGCAGCTAACAACCAATAATAAAAACAAGTTGATTAAAATAGAATTTTAAAAACAAGATTAAAATACAGTGGTGCCTCGCAAGACGAAATTAATTCGTTCCGCGAGTTTTGTCGTCTTGCAATTTTTTTCGTCTTGCGAAGCACGGTGTCGGGAAAGTTTTGGAAAAGCTTCAAAAATCACCAAAGTCTTCAAAAACCTCAAAAAAGGCTACCACACCGCGTGCTATGAGTTGCTCCTCAAAGTCAAGTCGCAACTGTATTAACGGTTTTAAGAAAAAGGAAACAAACTTGCAAGACGTTTCCGTCTTGCGAAGCAAGCCCATAGGGAAAATCGTCTTGCGAAGCAGCTCAAAAAACAAAAAACCCTTTCGTCCAGCGAGTTTTTTGTCTTGCGAGGCATTCGTCTTGCGAGGTACCACTGTAGAACATTAAAACATTAAGATGCAGCCTCTTCACAGCAGGAGAAAGGAAAAAGAAAGAGGGGGAGGGAATCAAACTGATTCTAAGCCAAAGGCCAGGCGGAACAACTCTGTCTTACAGGCCCTGCGGAAAGAAATCATATCCTGCAGGGCCCTGGTCTCATGAGGTAGAGCGTTCCACCAGCCTGGGGCCAGTGTTGAAAAGGCCCTGGCTCTGGTTGAGGCTAATCTAACTTCTTTAGGGCCCGGGACCAATAGGGTGTTGCTGTTTATGGACCTTGAGGCTCTCCGTGGGGCATACCGGGAGAGGCAGTCCTGTAGGTATGAGGGTCTTAGGCCGTGAAGGGCTTTAAAGGTCAAAATCAGCACCTTAAATCTGACCCTGTACTCCACCGGGAGCCAGTGCAGGGCAAAGGGCAAAGATGAATCAGACTGGTGAGCCAATGAGAGGCAAGAGTCAATAAATTCTAGCTAGGGGCAGGTCACCCCAATGGACCACCCTGTAGACATTTGGTGTCTTTATTTTTAATTTAGAATAGAAGGCAGATGGAAGGACATATGAGCAGATTCCAAAATTACCTGTGCTGTGGAAGGAGACAGGCATTAGATTTCCACACACACCCTTCCCATCTCATAATTAGTGCCGCACTGAAAATTTCTTCTCTGTTTTCCCCCTAGCCATTCTGCATCAGTTGATGAGAAAAGAAATTACATTTGGACATTATCAAAGAGGGTATAAAATTTATTTAGATTTTTCAGGGGGGGGGGTGGGAAACAGGATTGCTTTTTTTGGCAGCCTCGCCTCCCGTTCAATGGGCTGCAGCCAACTCAGCTTTACTCAGAGTAAACCCACTGAAATTAATGGGCTGCACACAACTCTGTTCTACTCAGAGTAGACACATTGAAATTAATGGGCTGCATCTGGACACTGAGGTCCAGCTCTGAGGGCCTTCTGGCGGTTCCCTCCCTGCAAGATGTGAGGTTATAGGGAACCAGGCAGAGGGCCTTCTCGGTGGTGGCGCCCGCCCTGTGGAACGCCCTCCCATCAGATGTCAAGGAAATAAACAACTATCTGACTTTTAGAAGACATCTGAAGGCAGCCTTGTCCAGGGAAGTTTTTAATGTCTGATGTTTTATCATTTTTAAAATTATTATTATCGTTAATTCTGTTGGGAGCTGCCCAGAGTGGCTGGGGAAACCCAGCCAGATGGGCGGGGTATACATAATGAATAATAATAATAATAATAATAATAATAATAATAATAATAATAATCCAACTCTGTTCCACTGATAGTCTAACCATTGAAATTGACAGGCTGTGTCCATCTCAGTTCTGCTCAAATTGAAATTATTGGGCTGTATCAACCTTGGTTTTACACAGAATAACCCTGCTGAATTTAATGGATCTAAGACATGCCCATTCATCTGATGGGTCTACTCTGCACAACTAATGTTACATACAGCCTAACGGACCTAATTTAGTCATGCCCATTAATTTCAATGGTAATTCATGGCTCCTCCCTCCTTGACACCAGGTCAGACCTTGTCCCATCAAACCCAGTATTGTCTACACTGACTGGCAGCAGCTCTCCAGGATACCAGGCAGGGGCTCTTTCCCAGCCATACCTGAAGATGCTGAGAGTTGAACCCATGTGCTCCTGCATGCAAAGCAGGTGCTGTAACAGTGAGCTATGTCCCTTTGCCTAATCACAGTCTTCATGACTGTGACTGGGAACCTAAGAAGTTGCCATATGCTGAATCAGACCATTAGCCCATCTAGCTCAGTACTGTCTGCTCTGACTGGCAGAAACTCTCCAGGCAGGGAATCTTTGCCAGCCCTACCAGGACTTGCCACTGGAGATTGAACCCGGGGCTGTCTGCATGCATGCTCTACCAGCTGAGCTTTTCGCCTCCAGTTAATGCATCTGTTAATGCAAACCTAGACAGCATCTTAAAAAGCAGAGACATCACCTTGCCAACAAAGGTCCGTATAGTAGAAGCTATGGTTTTCCCAGTAGTGAAGTATGGAAGTGAGAGCTGGACCATCAAGAAGGCTGATCGCCGAAGAATTGATGCTTTTGAATTATGGTGCTGGAGGAGATACTTGAGAGTCCCATGGACTGCAAGAAGATCCAACCTCTCCATTCTGAAGGAAATCAGCCCTGAGTGCTCACTGGAAGGACAGATCCTGAAGCTGCGGCTCCAAGACTTTGGCCACCTCATGAGAAGAGAAGACTCCCTGGAAAAGACCCTGATGTTGGGAAAGATGGAGGGCACAAGGAGAAGGGGATGACAGAGGACGAGATGGTTGGAGAGTGTTCTTCAAGCTACCAGCATGAGTTTGACCAAACTGTGGGAGGCAGTGGAAGTGCCTGGCGTGCTCTGGTCCAGGGGGTCACGAAGAGTCGGACACGACTAAACGACTAAACAACAACAAATGCATCTGAGCTGGATGTCTAATGCTGGACTCCAGATGTTCCAGAGGTCAACATCTTTTCTTTCTTTCATTCCACATCTTCCCTCTCTGGAGGTCCACATTCTGCAGCCTTCCTTTTCTGTCAGCATTTCCTATAAAGAGAAAATCCCACAATATCTTCAGCTCAGCACCTGACAGCTGTTCAGTGTTGTTGTTTAAGTGAAGTCTTTTTACCTGTAAAGAAAACAGTATGGGGAAATATTTTTTAAAAAATAAAATAAAAGCAAAACTTCCCTTAAAAACAGGTTCCAGAGGCTTGCTGGCTAACCTGTCTGGCTTCCCACACTTCAGTTAAAAGCCCATGCGGGAGCCTTATGAGAAGTGTTTTGCAGCGGTTAGAGCAGGCATAGGCAACCTCAGCCCTCCAGATGTTTTGGGACTACAACTCCCATGGTCCTTAGCTAACAGGACCAGTGGTCAGGGATGATGGGAAATGTAGTCCCAAAACATCTGGAGGGCCGAGGTTGCCTATGCCTGGGTTAGAGTGTCAGACTAGGACCTGGGGGAGACCAGGGTTCAAATTCCCACGGAGCTATGATCTTCCCTGGGGTTACCTTGGCCTGTCGCTGTCTCTTTGACTAACCTACCTCACAGGGTTGTTGTTGAGAATTAATATGGAAAGGGGCGGAATAATATACATTAAAAAAGGTAAAGGGACCCCTGACCATTAGGTCCAGTCATGACCGACTCTGGGGTTGCGGTGCTCATCTTGCTTTATTGACTGAGGGAGCCGGCGTACAGCTTCCGGGTCATGTGGCCAGCCTGACTGAGTCACTTCTGGTGAACCAGAGCAGCACACAGAAACGCCATTTACCTTCTCACTGGAGTGGCACTTTGACGTGCTTTCGAACTGCTAGGTTGGCAGGAGCAGGGACAGAGCAACGGGAGCTCACCCCGTCGCAGGGATTCGAACCGCCAACCTTCTGATCAGCAAGCCCTAGGGTTTGTGGTTTAACCCACAGCGCCACCCGTGTCCCCAATATACATTACCTTGAGGTTATTGAGTGAAAAGTTGTGATACAAATGTATTGATGCTGTTTGAGGAAGGCGATAATTAATAATATGAGAATGACTCCATCCTTTTGGTTGACTCTGTTCCCTGCATTCCCTCCTTATTTAATATCACTTTTTTTAAAAATCAGAGGTATTTTTTTGGTGTGTTCTTCCGTCTTGGTTTTCTCATCTGCTCACCTGCCTCCTCCAAATTAAGCCAGGTGATAATTAAAGGAGCTACTGTGTATCTTTCCGGCTTCACACCCCACTCTCTGGAGCATCCCAAATACATTTTAACGCATCTTTGGTGTTAATTGACTGAGACTTCAGCTCAGTGCATATTCAGGAAGCTGGGTCCCCCAAGGTTTTTGGGGGGACAACTTTAAGTGGGTTAAAGCTGACAAGTTTTCCTGAACTGGATGTGTAATTGAAGTTCACTGGTGAATCACAGAATTGCAGAGTTAGAAGAGACCACAGGGGTCGTCTTGTGTTTGGCCTCCCCTCTCTGAATACCCAGTTGCGGGGAATCATAAATGGGGAGAGTGTCAGTTTCAGTTTATTGGTTAACTTTTCTAGTAGGGCTGTTTCCCATCCTATTTGGTACCATTGGTCCATGCTTACTCCTGACAGGTCTCTCCAGTGTCTGGTTATGGTGTTTCTGGCTGCTGAATGTAGGTGGGTTATGAGTTCTTTGTGGTGTAAATGGGCATTGTTGTCTTGGAAGGTGTTTAGTAGGGCCAATTCTGGGGTGAAGTCTAATAATTGCTTAGTTATTTTACATATTTCTTGTGTGGCTGTTGTCCAGAATAGTTGGATTTTGGGGCACTCCCACCACATGTGGAGGTATGTGGATGTGGAGGTGCACCCTCTCCAGCATTTTGGTGAGGTTCCTGGTTGTATTAGCGATTTAAAGGGGGGTTTAGACCACATTCTGGTCCATTGAGTGGGGTTAAATCTCATAGCCTATGTCATTCTAACAGAAGAAGACGCCTTTACCCCGGTATGGTTCCCCTTTATCACGTACACAGCCCAACACGGCAATGACAATAATCCACCAACAGCATACAAATCAATATGGCTAACCTGATCCAAAACACCCACCCACCCCACTCACACACGAAAACAAAGATCACCACAGCCAATCACAAACAAACAACCACACCCTAGGCCAACCCCAACCTCTCTCACCACCAAAGGAACACAAGTGAACAGCACAAGCAATGCTGACACCAAACCCTAAATACATTAAGCATAATAAAAATGGGGAGAGTGCTTTTGTGCCTGTGGACTCCCCAATAGGGCATCTGTTTGGCTACTATGAAAATGGGATCCTGTACCAGATGGGCCGTCCTTTCGCCCTATCCAGCTGCAGGGCTGCCCCACTTCGTGATGCTACACTTGCGCACATATTTATATAGGCAGATATAACATGGGCATGGAATTAAAAGACAAGATTATAAGTGAGACGGTTGTGTCCCTACTAATCCTTGAAACAGAGGCTGAATTTAACTAAAATCTGGGGTGGAGGGGTGGGGAGAGAGAGACTTTTTATTAACCTGTAAATATTGGCATCCCTAAGGAAGGTCACCTTGATTGGGTTGGTCTTTCAACACCCGGCCAAGACTTTTGCTTCTTTGTTCTTCCAAGCCTTTAAAGATCTTGTCTTCTGGTCTCTCTCTGCTACAGTTTGTGGTTTTTCGCCTCCTGTATTTGATGTGGATTTCAGCTGCTGCTCCTTTTTTATTGTCCTTTATTCTGCCAGTCTTTTATATCTGCCTTTTATGTTGTTTGCGATTTTTAAAGCTTACTGCGGGGTTTAATTGCTGCATTGTTCTCCGCATTAACGTTTTATTTTTCCTGGTACGGTGCCTGGAGAATTTATTTTATGAGATGTCTTAGAAATCCAGGGTTGTGGCCAGTGCTAGTGCTACCCAGAACAGACTCATTAAAATTAAGGAACATAATATGTGCTCCAAATGTGTAAGAAATCCATATTTTAGGGTGGCAGCACCGGTGGAACTCCCTACCTCTTGACAGACGCTTTCACTGTTCTCTTTTTGGTGCTGCTTAAAACATTTCCGTTTAAGCAAAGCCTTATCTAGAAATCTAGAAGTTATTATGTTTTTATTGTAACGATCTGCATGTGATCTTTTATATGTATGTATTTTAATTCTACAAATGCTTAATTGAAGTTTTAGAAAATAATAAGAACAACCTTGCATGTTATCTATAAAGCTGTAGAAAATAATTACCTGCCAGTCTGCAAATATGATCTAATACATTAAATATTATTGTATGCTGTTGCCAGCCACCAGCTATAATATATTGTTGCTTGCGGGCAAGGGGGAGCAGGGTGTATGTTTAATTCCCCTCTTTTTCCCCCCTATTGGTTATCTGAATAATCTTTTGAATGTATTTAAATATCTTCCCCCCTCCCCCCTAGAATTTAAATGTTTTATATTTTTTAAAACCACTTACAGAGGTTTTCTTGCAATCAAGTGATGTGTGAATGTGTGTGTGTGTGAAATGAAATAAATCAAATTACCGGTAGGTCCATTCATTTCAATGGGCCTGCTCTTGTGTAAGACTTAAGCTTGGCACCACCCACAGATACTTAATAAATAAATGTGAATATTCTGTCTCTCCTTTTCGCACTGATGAAGATTTGGTCCCAAGAGATTGTTTTTAGTGCTCTCTCCCATCCTGTCCCTCTCGTATTTCCTTCTGGGCTCTGGGGATTTGATCCTGGTACCTTCATGTTTTTACAATTTTATTGTTGTTCTATTATTAGTAGCAATCATAACACTTTATCGTTTATAAATCTCTATTGTGAATCTGGATCTTATAGCAAAGTGGGATGGTATTCTTTGTGCTTTTCGATGCTGCTCTGGGTTGATTTATTGGGTGTGTTGCCTCAATGGCGTTGCTGAGGTGCGACTAATGGATGTAAATAATCAGTAAGTCAGTAGGGGTGTGATCATTAGAGCCTTGGGGCACCATAAAGATCAAAACAAAACAAAAAAAATACTATGGCATATACCAGCCTTTGCTGCTGTGGTAAGTCCTGAATGATGTTGTCGTTTTGGACTTTAATTGGGAAGGGAAGATCACTGGGGCTCTGCTGTCTCAGCCTGACCCACCTCAAATGGTTCTTGTAAAATGAGGAAATCTCACCCCTCTTTTTTTGGGAGGGGTGTCCATCAAGCTCCATACTGCCTACACTGACTGGCAGCAGCTTTCCAGGGTTTCAGACAGGGGGATTAAACCTGGGATGTTCTGCATGCAGCGCAGGTGCTCTACCACGGAATTACGATTCTTTTCTCAACTAAGATTCCAGTCCTCAAGATTCTGAATCGAAGGTTGATGTAGAAAAGAAACCAAGCAATACTTGACTGGAAGTGCAATCTTACATTCACTTACCCGGGAGTAAGCCCCATTGCACTCAATGAGTTTTACTTCTGAGTATAAGATTGCACTTTCGTGCTTGTTGCCTTGATTATATCTGCCAGCATCTGAAAATCTAACGAACGCAGCCTTTCTCAACCCGTGGGTCCCCAGATGTTGTTGAACTACAACTCCCATCAGCCATAGCTAGCAAGGCCAGAGCTCAGGGATGATGGGAGTTGTAGTCCCACAACATCTGGGGACCCACAGGTTGAGAACCGCTGAACTAGTGGAAGGAGGTCAGATCCACACACCATACATTCCTACTCTTAAACCACGAAGAATCCTAGGAACTGTAGCGTGCTCAGGGCACCGGGAACTGTAGCTCGGTGAGGTTAGTGCTCTTAACAGCCGACAACTCGCACAGGCTCCTTTGAGGGAAGCCACGGCCATTAAAAGTTGCCCCCAAAGGCTCACTCTTCCTCCCTTTTCTCCTGAGGAGGGATGGCTGCAGTTGCCAGTTTGTCAGTTGCACAGATGTCAAAAATACTCCCCACAGCCCTTCCTCAACTGCTGATTCTTGTGTTGATGGGGAACTTTTCCAGCTAAAGTGACACACACACCGTTGGCTTTGCTTCAAATCTCTTGGCAGCCAAGGCTAGCGAAGTCCCACTGAGGGACTCATCCAAGTCCCCTTTTGTACACAACACAGCTGGAGCGAGGAAATAGGTTTTTTGGAGGAGCCAGCTCAGATTCCGCTGAGTCACCTTTTTTCCTGAACCGCTTCCTCGTAATTACCCAACATTAAAAATCTCTGGCTGTTTCTCTGCAAAGGTTCGTTTATGGGTTTGTTTGCGTGTTTGCTTTTTGGAAGAAGCTTTCTCCCTTTCTTTCTCTCTCTCTCTCTCCACCTTGCCCAGGCAGAGTCTGGCAGGGACCAGATCACCGCTGCACACTCTGCGTGGTACCCAGGAGGGATGCGGCTGGCATCCTCGCTCTGTTCCCATGGCAACGGAACCTCCAAAAGATAACCTAGGAGGCAGCGAGCTTTGGAATGAAGGCCCCCCTCCACTTCAGCAGCCTCAAGTGGGCTAGAGATGTTTCTAAAAGACAGCGGGGTGGGGGACGGGGGTAGGATTCATACAACAAACTTGAGAGCCTTGCTGGCACAGCGCCAAAAGGGGGCCCATCTAGCCCAGCATCCTGTTCTCCCATTGGCCAACCGGATGTCCCAATGGGAAGCCGGCAAGCAGGACTGGAGTGCGGAAGCCTCGATCTTCACTTGGGATACCCGGCAACTTGTAGGGGAGAGAAAGAGCACAGCCATCAATAGTCTTAATCCTCTTTAAAATCCGTCCAAGGCAGCGGGTGCCACTACAGCTTGTGCGAGTGGCTTCCAAGATTTGTGTGTCTGTGTGTTTAGTTTTAGATGGGAGCAAGGGGAAGATTCCCAGCCATAGCTGTCAACCGTCCCTTATTTGGTGGGAAAGTCCCTTATCCCAGCGCCGTGTCCCACTGCTTTCCCTTATTGATGATGTCCCTTAAATTTCCCGGGTTTCAAAGGAAGCAGCTCACAGGCATTATGGGTTCTCGGTGATTGTTCTTACAGTATAGGACTCAAATCAAATGGACAGCAGCGTGTTGGCTACCCTGATAGAGGTGGGCGGAGCAAGGGGGAAAGGCCACGTCGGCCCCAGGAGGAGCACGATGTATTTGAGAGGCTCCTAAACTTCACGGAATCCGTCTTCCTCCTCCTTTTTACCGAATCAAAACTGGAGACACTTTTTGCGCTTTGTATCTGGCAGTGTTAACACTTTAAGAGTAAAAAGGACCTACTCTTGTCAAAGCTCTGAATTATGATTATGAGCACCGGCTGCTGAAAACCGCAGGAGGGGAGAGTTGCTCTTGCGCTCAGGTCCAGTGCATAGTTAAACTATGGAACTCACTGCCACAGGAAACACTGGTGCCCACCGTCCTAGATGGCTTTACAAGAGAATTGGACAGAATTATGGAGGAGGCTATTGACAGCTACTAGCCATCACGGCCCGTATAGTTAAAGCTATGGTTTTCCCAGTAGTGATGTATGGAAGTGAGAGCTGGACCATAAAGAAGGTTGATCGCCGAAGAATTGATGCTTTTGAATTATGGTGCTGGAGGAGACTCTTGAGAGTCCCATGGACTGCAAGAAGATCAAACCTCTCCATTCTTAAGGAAATCAGCCCTGAGTGCTCACTGGAAGGACAGATCCTGAAGCTGAGGCTCCAGTACTCTGGCCACCTCATGAGAAGACTCGACTCCCTGGAAAAGACCCTGATGTTGGGAAAGATGGAGGGCAGAAGGAGAAGGGGACGACAGAGGACGAGATGGTGGGACAGTGTTCTCGAAGATACAAACATTAGTTTGACCAAACTGTGGGAGGCAGTGGAAGATAGGAGTGCCTGGCGTGCTCTGGTCCAGGGGGTCACAAAGAGGCGGACACGACTAAACGACTAAACAACAACTCTTGTCAAGGCTCTGAATTATGATTATGAGCACCGGCTGCTGAAAACCGCAGGAGAGGAGAGTTGCTCTTGCGCTCAGGTCTAGTGCATAGTTAAACTATGGAACTCACTGCCACAGGAAACACTGGTGCCCACCGTCCTAGATGGCTTTACAAGAGAATTGGACAGAATTATGGAGGAGGCTATTGACAGCTACTAGCCATCATGGTTATGCTCTGCCCATAACAGCAATGTTTCTGAGTACAAATTGCTGGAAACCATAGGAGGGGAGAGTTGCTCTTGTGTTCAGATCCTGCTTGTGAGAACAGGATGCTGGACTAGACAGACATTGGCCTGATCCAGCAAGCTCTCCTTATGTCCTTACTGATTTTTGAAGGGATATTGCCTGATACCTTTCACGGGCACTGTAAGAGATGCCAATGGGCATCTGGACACCCGTGGGCACCGCATTGGCGACCCAGAGGGACCGGACAGGGCAATTGTGCTTCCAGGCCTCTGCAACTGCTCAGCGCTGGAATTTAGGTGCCACCTTTTTCTGAGCGAGCAGAGCTTAGCACCTTCAATCATGCCAGAGTGGCAATGAAGGGAGGGGGGGAATTGAGCGGGGGGGGGGGGAGAGACCTTGCCACTGTGTTTGGCCGTGGTGCTTGGCAGGAAAAGAGCAGCTTTGATCCTATCCATTACTTTTACATTAAAGGGACTCTGAAATCAAATGTATCATGCTGTCCTGTAGACGTAATGAATGAGCTTCTTCCCTTCCGAAACAAGGTCCGCGGGGGTGTTGATGGATACAGATGCTCTTCCAGAAGGATCTGTCTGGTTTTCCTTTGACTTGGTTCTTGGGAGACAGCTCAGGGGACGTCTTGTGTTTTGTTTTTTGTATTATTCAATTTTGAAGACTTAAATACAGTGGTACCTCGGGTTAAGTACTTAATTCGTTCCAGAGGTCCGTTCTTAACCTGAAACTGTTCTTAACCTGAAGCACCACTTTAGCTAATGGGGCCTCCTGCTGCTGCCGCCGCACCGCCAGAGCACAATTTCTGTTCTCATCCTGAAGCAAAGTTCTTAACCCGAGGTACTATTTCTGGGTTAGTGGAGTCTGTAACCTGAAGCGTCTGTAACCCAAGGTCCCACTGTACATTGACTTCAAATTTAATATATGCTTCTCTTACAAAATAAACAAGGTGACTTCTCACCCTTACATCCGTGGTGTTTTTATTCCCACAAATATTCTATTGCATTATTTGTCCATATCTATTAATATCTTATTACATTTATTGTCATTTTCCATCTGCTGCTTGTGATTCAAATCCTGCCTGCGATTTTGTTTGACTATAATTCTTTCTCAGACATCCCAAGAAGGGTTTCCGTTCTTCAGGCCTTGCGATCTTTTGACCCTGCACTGGAAAAGCTGCAAACCGATGGCGATTGTTGACTGGCCTTAGCTATAGGACGGGGGTGGGGTGGGGCGAGTCTGGCTGTCCGGCTATGAGAGAAAGGAGGCGCAAATAGGCCTCAGCACATGTTTAACACATTCTTTAGACTGTCACGGCTTCCACCAAAGGATTCTGGGAGTTGTAGTTTGTTAAGGGTGGCAAGAGTTGTTAGGAGACTTTCATTACCTTCATCAAGCTACAATTCCCAGGGTGGTTTTGTAGCCTTTCAGACCTTTCCCATGGGGTGGATGAGCGTTGCTCCCGGGAGGGAGGAAGGAGTCAATGGACACCGAGGGTTGGTTCAGAGAAAGTTTATTTCTGCTTCCTAGGATAGCAGAAAGGCACTGCGTGATCAGTCACAAGCAAGCACAGCTAAAAGCAGATGCATACAGCTTATATTCCCTTCAAGTCCCCTTCCCCCCCTCCCCAGGAATTCAACCTTGTAAGTTTGCATCCTTGAGCATGTTCCTATACTCTTATCTTAGGGCTCCTGGCGCCATTTCCGGGTGCGGGGGGCTGACGCAGGCCTGTCTTGCAAGGTCTGTGCATCAGCGTGGTCAGGATAGTTACAACTGGTAAGATAAGACCATCCTGTCTCCACTCGGAACTGACAAGGCCATCCATTACGCCTTCATGGACTGATAAAGGAGAAGGCTTTGTTTATGCAGCTAAGTTTGTGTTATACAGCTCAAGCTAGTGGATTTTAGCTAATGGATCCCTGGAGAAAGAATCAGGAAAATTTGGGGCCCAGTTCAGGTGACTGCACAGTCAGGTTTTGGTATCCTGTCCCTTCAGTTTAACAATCAGTCCCTCTTTCCAGGAAAATTTGGGAAATGTAGTTCTGGGGTGAGAGTGTGTGGGTTTCTCTCAACACCTTTTGGCACAAAATTACCATTCCCAGGATGCTCTGGGGGGAGCCATGACTGTTTGAAGTGGTATATATTGCTTGCAACATATGCTATGATTGTGAGCTTGCAACATATGCTATGATTGTGAGCTACGTCAGTTTCTGCTTTTTGTCTTTTCCAGACTTAAGTTAAGGTCTCCACATTTCCACATCAATTAGGGATTTATTTATTTTTAAACCCTCACGAAAATCTGCCAACATATTCATTTGTCTTCCCCTAACGTACACCTTTTAGTATCCTGTTTTGCCTGATATTTTTGCAAAGCAGTTTTTTCCTAACACAATGCATTTTTTGTAAGTTATTTTCACTAACATAGACCTTTATAGTCATGCTTTAACCAGAGCCTGTGCACTTTAGCACGCATTGCTGGGCTGGAGAACTGGGTTGCAAAATTCGGAGAAATGTGAATTTCAGAGGAGGGGTGTGTTTTGTTTCGCATGTGCAAATTAGGTTAAGTTCACCTCTAAATGCAAACTGAATTGAATTTCTCCTCCAGGGTTCTGGGTAAGAGTCTCTCAACTCAGAAATAAGCCAAACTCTTTCCTTCCCATCTGTTCTGATCTCCCAAAACTGTCCCATCAGGTGTCAAGGAGATAAAGAATTATACAACTTTTAGAGGACATCTCAAGGCAGCCCTGCATTGGCAAGTTTTTAATGATTGACATTTTATGATGTTTTTATATGTGCTGGAAGCCGCCCAGAGTGGCTAGGGAAACCCAGCCAGATGGGCGAGGTATAAATAATAAAAATTTATTGTTATTATGACTTCAGCTTACTGGGTGCTGCAACAATAGCTGGAGAAGTTGCAGCATTCTGGAATATAGAAGGGAAGATGCATGTAGGATATTCCACTCTCTTTTCTCTATAGCAGGGGTAGGGAAATCATGGCCCTTCTAAATGGCCTCTTGTGTGCCCTCACAGAGGGTGGAGCGGTGTGTGCCGGCCTTTGTGCAGCTGGAATATAGCCTACCCTTCATGGCTTAGGACCCTTGTATTTACGGGACCGCCTCTCCTGGTATGCCCTTCAGAGGACCTTAAGGTCCATCATAGTTTAGAGGTCCCGGGCCCTAAGGAAGTCAGACTATCCTCCACCAGGGACAGGGCCTTCTCAGTGATGGCTCCGACCTGGTGGAATGCTCTGTCCCATGAGACCAGGGCCCTGCAGGATTTAACTTCCTTCTGCAGGGCCTGTAAGAAAGAGCTATTCCTCCTGGCTTTCAATTTGAACTTAGCCTGATCTTTTGTTCCCCTTCCTTCCCTCACCCTCCCCTTTTTAGGAAGATTACCCACTTTGGGATCCCACAGCTAATTCTCCCCTGGTCTCCTCGCTGGCCCAAATAGGACTAACTTAGCCAGCTAGCCCTGGTGATCATCTAATGTTTATTGGATGGATTTTTCCCCTAAATTGATTTTTGAATTCTGAATTTATTGTTATTCACGTTTTATACTGTGTTTTATGCTGTTTTTTGTTGCCTCAATTCTTTTAATTTGTTGTTAGCTGCCCTGAGCCCGGTTTTCTGAACCGGGAAGGGCAGGGTATAAATAAAAATTTATTATTTATTATTATTACTGTATTACTCTCCATAACTCCACCCACTTTTGCCTCTGGCCCCACCCACCACTGGCACACGCCCCCCAATAAAGCGCTCATATGTGATTGCGGCCCTCAAGGGGTGAGAAAGTCCCGCCCCCGGCCTCTTCCTCACTTTGCAAAAAAACAGGATTTGGACATGGAGGCACGACCCCCCCCCCCCCGCGATGTTGGAAATATGTATTTCAAGCAGGATCTGAGCTATGTCTGAAGCAAGTCATCTCCCTGAGCAAATAATGTATTATTCACAAGAATGCGGTACTCAGCCAATAATTATTTTGTTCACTGCTGTATTTTGGCAAATAACAGCCTTACTCACGGCATGCATTATTAAGGGGAGCCGGCTCAGGCAATCTCCGACAGAGACCGAAATCACCAGTGGCACTTCCTTCGCAAGATCTCCTGCAAAGAGGTCAATTGGAGTGTGCCTGGCCAGTGGGGGGTGGGAGGGGAATTGGGGGAGGGGGAAACCTCCTAAAATGAAAGCTTTCCCCAAAAAGGAGCATGGCCCTGGGTGTGCCGATATCGCAAGGGTGTGGCTCGGTTGCTCCGCAAGCTCCCAGGGTGAAGATGCGAGGCATAATTGGAGAAGGTCCTTAGGGGAATCTCCTTAGCCTGCATCAGGTCATGCACTCAACTGCAGGTAGCGCAGAGAATATCTGCCTGCCTGGAATCCTGGAGAGCCATTGGTGTTCTGTTCAGACAATGCAGAGCTCCATGGGCTGAAGGTCTGATCTGGTACAGTCATACCTCATGTTACGTCCACTTCATAGACTCATAGAATCATAGAATCATAGAGTTGGAAGAGACCACAAGGGCCATCGAGTCCAACCCCCTGCCAAGCAGGAAACACCATCAGAGCACTCCTGACATATGGTTGTCAAGCCTCTGCTTAAAGACCTCCAAAGACGGAGACTCCACCACACTCCTTGGCAGCAAATTCCACTGTCGAACAGCTCTTACTGTCAGGAAGTTCTTCCTAATGTTTAGGTGGAATCTTCTTTCTTGTAGTTTGGATCCATTGCTCCGTGTCCGCTTCTCTGGAGCAGCAGAAAACAACCTTTCTCCCTCCTCTATATGACATCCTTTTATATATTTGAACATGGCTATCATATCACCCCTTAACCTCCTCTTCTCCAGGCTAAACATGCCCAGCTCCCTTAGCCGTTCCTCATAAGGCAATGTTTCCAGGCCTTTGACCATTTTGGTTGCCCTCCTCTGGACACGTTCATGTTACGTTCTTTCAGGTTACGTCCCGCAGAGACCCGGAAGTACTGGAAAGGGTTACTTCTGGGTTTCGCCGCTTATGCATGCGCAGAAGCGCAAAATGATGTCACACGCATGCACAGAATCAACGAATCGCAACCCGTGCGTGCACAGACGCGCCGCTGTGGGTTGCGCTCTTTTCATGTTGCGAACGGGCCTCCGGAACGGATCCCATTCGCAAGCAGAGGTACCACTGTATAAGGCAGCTTCCTGTGTTCCTATTCACTCAGCCTTTGATTCAGATCCATGAGGACTAGATCCTTGATTTATTTCCAGGGAACGTGCCATAGCTCAAAGGTAGAGCACCAGCTAAGCGCACAGAAGGTCCCTGATTCAACCCCCAATGGAATGTCAAGGTAGGGCTGGAAACACCCTGGAAAGCTACTGCCAGTCTGTGTTGACAATGCTGGCTGAGCTAGAGAGAGACTCAGTATGGGGCAGTTTCCTAAGTTTGTTTGATACCAAAGCTCTGTGGTGAATGAAAGTACCGGAAACCTGCCGGCGTCCCTGACATGGTGAAAAGGTTAGGGCAGGGGTGCAGACCTAACTCTAAGCAGACCTAAAATCAGAGGTCTGTCTCTCTCGACAGCCTCCATTAGCTGTTTCCTCTCCCAGAGAGACTCGTTTGCTCATCTTTCTCCCAAAGTGGCTGGGGACAAAAGACCAAAGGCAGCTCCCTTCAAAATGGCTGATTTGCAGCTAAATATCTAACACATGATCTAAGGTTAAACACTCATGTGAAAGAGCAGAGAACACTCTCAGTTAATTATCAACCCATTTAGAAGTTCAGAGAGCCCTACTTTGCTTGAGTGCGCTCCAATGGAATTTTCCAATGTTAAACTCTTATCAATACACAGACAGGCATTTTCCATTTCAATGTCAAGTAAATAATTATTACCCCGCCCCCTTGTCTCTCTCCTTACTTACATCCAGTCGAGGGAGTGGCCCTGCCTATCGGCTTTCTCCTAAGTGTTATAGAGCTCAACAGGCAGGAGGATGGGAACGAAACCAGAATGATTTGGCTCTGCCTGTGGTTGTCTCTGGCGCCACCTACTGTTGGACTCCCTTCCTTCTGCCCCATCACTCCCCATGTCCAGCAGCCACCACCGGTGGTATCTCTGGGGCTGTTTCAGACCAGCCAGGAGGCGTTGCAAGATTTTTCGTGGGCAGAGTGGCAACTGGGCAAACATACAGTTTAACACGGTCCTTTTCTGTCGCTATTTCAAAGAAAGATCTGAGAGGGAAGGAGGGCACTAAAATCAAGAAGACGAAGCACAACGAATCTCTCAAAAAGGATGCTGAATGGCTAAGTCTCACGTCTCTCTGTCATGGACCCGTTTTTAATGTGTGTGTTTTTAATCATCGGCCTTTTTTAAAAAAAAACAACCCTGCACACATCGCATCACAATGTTGCATCGATTTCCTATAATAAAATCCAGACGCGAACGTAATTGCTTTAGCATTCCCTCTCACGGGAGGCAGTGATGAGCACCGACTTGGGATGGCTTTACAAAGAGGAACAGACCAATTCACAGAGGAGGAGGCTATAATAATAATAATAATAATAATAATAATAATAATAATAATAATTTATTATTTATACCCCACCCGTCTGGCTGGGCTTCCCCAGCCACTCTGGGCGGCTTCGAAAAAAATATTAAAATACTGTAATACATCAAGCATTAAAAGCTTCCCTAAACAGGGCTGCCTTCAGATGTCTTCTAAAAGTCTGGGACATCTTTTAGTCTGGGACATCCCACAGGGCGGGCGCCACTACCGAAAAGGCCCTCTGCCTGGTTCCCTGTAGCTTTGTTTCTCGCAGTGAGGGAACCACCAGAAGGCCCTCGGCGCTGGACCTCAGCATCCAGGCAGAACAATGGGGGTGGAGACGCTCCTTCAGATATACTGGACCGAGCCCGTTTAGGGCTTTCAAGGTCAGCACCAACACTTTGAATTGTGCTCGGAAACGTACTGGGAACCAATGTAGGTCTATCAGTGACTACTTGCCATGATGGCAGCGCTCTGCCCCCACGGTGACGCAACAGAAACTCGTACAATTATGCGTGGCATGGAGAAAACAGAAAGAAAAAAGTTTTTCTCCCTCTCCTATAACACTAGACCTCCTGGGCAGCCAATGAAGCCGAAGGTTAGAGGATTTAAGACGGGGGGGGGGGGGGACTTCTGGGAAATGATATATAATGAGATGAAAAAGATGTTGAAATATACATTCTTTAAAAAACCAGAAGCATTTTTACTTGGTATTATAGGCCAAGACATTAATAGGCAAGATGTCAAACTGTTCTTATATGCAACAACAGCGGCAAGAGTACTGTTAGCCCAGAAATGGAAGCAAGAAGAAATTCCGACGAAAGAAGAATGGCAGACGGAATTAATGGACTGTGCAGAACTGGACAAAATGACAGGAAGGATTCGAAACCTGCGGGACCAGAGATTTACAGAAGATTGGAAGAAGTATATGAATTATTTGAAGAGCAACCGTAATCAACAAATTACGCTAGTAGGACTACAAGAAGTTTTGTAAGGAGAAATATACGAAGTGTTACAAAGTAGAAAAAGATAGAGATATTGGTTATGAGTTTGAAATGTAATAAGGAAGATAAGAAATGCGTACTAAGAGATTAGATTGGAAAATTTTCAGACAGGACTGATGGAAGTCAAAAAAATTGAATAAGGTGTAAAAGTATGTTTAATTACTGTTGAAAATGATATGTTAAAAAAACTAATAAAAATGTATATATATATATATATATGCAGGTTTTGGTGTCCTCGGGTGTCTTCCCGTGTAAAAGTTGGGGTGTCTAGGCGACGTTTCGACGAGGTCTCACTCGTCATCTTCAGGCTGGTGCTTTCGGCTTCTTGTTACTGGAACAGAGCAGGATCTCAGTGTTTGAGTTCCTATAAATACTGTTGAGGAGGTGTGGTGTATAGCCTCCAATGTTCTGGGCCGAGAGGAAGTTCCCAGGCTAGTGTGCCTTTTCTTCTTTTGTTCCTTAATTGCTTGAGGGATATCTTGAGTGATTTCTTGAGTGATATCCTGAGTACTACTTAGGTGGGTCATTAGGTGTGGATTAGTTGCTAAAGCCTTCATTGGAGGCTATACACCACACCTCCTCAACAGTATTTATAGGAACTCAAACACTGAGATCCTGCTCTGTTCCAGTAACAAGAAGCCGAAAGCACCAGCCTGAAGATGACGAGTGAGACCTCGTCGAAACGTCGCCTAGACACCCCAACTTTTACACGGGAAGACACCCGAGGACACCAAAACCTGCATTCCTGTACCCGTGAAAATCTACGAAAGCATATATATATATATATATATATATATATATATATATATATATATATTAAAAGGACGGGGGGGGGAGTGCAGTGCCTCCGTCCTTGAGAGCCTCGGGGGGGGGGGGAATAGAAGGGCTGGGGGGGGGCATTCTCATTCTGCCCTTGCTCTCGTCCTACACCACCCGCTACCCCCTTAGCCCAGTTTCTGTTGATAGCCATCGTTAGTTCCTCTTCAGAGGTAATTGACTTTGCGCCTTTAAGGATTATGAGTTTTAATTTCCCTGGGAAGTTGGAGGGAAATTTGGGGACAGATCTTGGAGGGAGGGGGAAGAGTTGCACTTCTCGGCTGCATCTCCCTGCATCTCAACACAAAGTCATCGCCTCACTTATCCATCAGGGCTGTTGCCAACCTGCCTGCAGAGGCCTAGGAAGGGGGGTGCGGTGTGGACGGGCCGCCCCGAGTGTAATCGCTGAGGGGAGTGACATTCAGTGCACCGCCTGCAACCCCCAAACCTACCCCGAGCCGTCAGGGGAAGGGGGGGAGCTGGGCCACTTTGCCAGCAGCCTTCCCCCTTCATTTTGATGGGCTGCTGGAGGAGGCAGGCAGGCAGGATGTGCTGGTCCCGAGGGCTAACCTTGCGGCAAGGTCCAAGTCCAGTCCGAGGTCGAGGGTGCGGTATGGAGGCTGTCCGTCAAAGCTGAAGCGGGGTCCAAGGCAGGGAGTCGAGTGAGGTCAGGAACTCTGGCAGAAGAGCAGGACAGGGTGCAGGCAGGAACAGGCTACCAACAACGTTGCTCCCGCAACCTGGGACTGGGGCTGGCTGGCTTTTATCTGCCCCAAGGTATCGGGCGGCCCCAGTCCACAGGTGACTCGCCTCTCCTGGCCTGGAGGCGAGCACTCCTCCTGCGGGAACTTAGTTCCCTCTGCCTCTCTGCCCTGAGCCTCTGCAGCTCAGGAGAGGCTGGAGGGTTACCGGACCCAGAGGCCACCTCAGCTTCCCCTGACGGGGCTGAGAGTGGAGCACCTGCAGGCAATGGGTCCTCCATCACCTCAGGAGCCAGAGCAGACTCAGCTGGTGCCTGCACCTGAGGATCCAGCACAGGTGAGGACCCTCCAGGCTCAAGCCCCAGCCCCGGCTCAGCTGGTTCTGGAGGCGGGGACTCCTGTGCAGGCTGGGATTCCTCAGGTTCAGCCTCCGAGTCCGAATCCCAGGCCATCACACAGGGAGAGGACGGGAAGGAGGCAGGCGAGCAAACAAGTGGGCAGTGGGGAGGGAAGGAGAGAAGCGAAAGTTCCCTCAACTCAGGACCCAAACCCTGGAATTCAGAGGAGGAGAGTGTCAGGAGTTCAGCCTACACTCGAGTAGGACCCTGGCAGAGACACATGCCCAACTGGCATATTCCCTCCCTCAATCGTTCGGGAGCTTCATGAGCTTTCTTCTGCCTGAACATCACAGCGACCGATGCCAACCGACACCGGCACACTTAGGGATCCGCAGAGTTTGCGCAGTTGCATAACAGACCTCAGCAACTCAGCATTTTGGCTAATCTACTTTATTTACATATAAACACACGCAGAGCACTGCAACGTGGCTCCCTCTCTTTCTAGCATCAGACAGCAAAGAGAAAAAGAATAAAGGATAATAGTCCCACTTCATGGAACACAGTAACACAAACATCCTGTCTCCGTCACTTCCCACTCTGTGGAGTCAAAACATTCACCGTCATGTGAAAGACAACAATCCCATGACTGCAATCCTGGAGCAGGAATTCTAACAGAGAGGTGGGGTGTGAGAACAAAGTTGGGGGGGGGAGTTTTCAGTGCTTATGCTCACAATGTTAAGTAGATAAACAAGAAAATAACACTTGCAGCTGTAAGTATCTTATTTTTTCCTTCTTTTAATGTGTGACAAAAAACTTCCGCACCAGTTACCACCTGACCTTGCTATGCCTCTGCCTGCCCCACACTTGGAGGGCCTTCTTAGAGGCATCTGACCAGCTGCAGTGGGAAACAGGGTCCTGAACTAGGTGGTCCTTTGGCCTGGGCAAGATGCGCTCTTTTTCAGCTGCTGAGGGACATTCAGTGGTGCAGCAGGTAGTCTGGAGTTCATGGTCTCACACGCTTTCGGGGACTGGACAAGCAAACTGGCACTCTTGTGAGTGGGTTGCCCCTGCAAGGTTTGTTTGTGTTGTATCTGTGTGTCCTTGGAGATGGAGTTGCTGCTAGCTCATTGTCCACCCAACATACTCTCAGGTGCCTCCCCAGGAAGTGGCCCCTTTCTGACAGGAAGTGATGTTGCTGGCTGTACTTCAGGATGTCCCTGACTGACTGAGCCCCAGGGACACAAGACCTCTCTGTCCATTTGACTGGGCATCCCGGGATCCAGCACCTGACTCCCTTGATCACTGGGCCCCTCCTCCAGCTCAGACATGGCCCCTGGTCTCACCTCCCCCTTAGCACTCAGAGTCATCAAGCTCCAACTCCTTGATCTTCTCTCCATCTTTACGAGGAACGGTTGAGGGAGTTGGGTTTGTTCAGCCTGGAGAAGAGAAGACATGGTAGCCACCTTCAGATATCTGAAGGGTGGTCACGTGGAAGATGGAGCAAGCTTGTTTTCTGCTGCTCTGGAGGGGAGGACCCAAACCAATGGATCCGAAAGGAGACCCAACGAGAAGAAGACTCCATCACCTTCCAAGAATCTTTGATTCCCTTGTTCCTCCTCAGGATCTGACCACCCCCTCCACCGCATCTCCACAAGGCTCATGCCAACTTTACGCATGTAGCCTCAATGGTCAAGCAAGCATGTTTCCTGTGGGCTGTGGGGTAGTGTCCCCTGCCCCCACTACACTAACACACCTGTGCACCTCAGAGTCACCAACATGCCGCAGATGGGTTCTGAAGCTAAAAACCCAATTTTAAGTCCTGGAGATAAGGGAGGACTTGGGGACGGGGAAGGTTCACACTGCCAGCCTTGCTTTTGATGGTGAGGGGAGAACCCCACTTGAAACTGTCTCCAATTCTAGAGATTTAGACTGCCCTTTTTTATTATTATCTTGCTTTTCCCCCCACTGCAGAAGCTAGCACCCTCCTTCCCGCATTGGCGATAAACATTATAGAAACCCAGGGCAGATGAGAACACTCGAAGAGATAAAGAAAAACCCATTTCCCGCTCCTTTTGTTCAAGTTACTGCTGTTTTTTTATTATCATCCCATGTCTTCACTTCCTTTTATATTAGCCTCCTACCGCCGCCCCTCTCCTGTTTTAAAAAGGTCTTGCGGGTGGCTCTTCCATCCTGCTCTCATCCCCCCAACTTCAGGTACGTCCCACCTGGAGGTAAGTGGGAGTCCTTCTCCCTTAAGGGGTGGGCATTGGGATGTCAGAGGACTCTGGAGAAAAATGCTAAGAGGTCCAGAAATTAAAAAAACCCTCTGTAAAAGAGAATTAAAAGCACGCAAACACCCCTTCGTTGTCTTCAGAGAATGGGCCCAGGCAATGGAGGTGGATGGGAGGTAGGTGGCGTGCTCAAACTGCGCATAAAATAAAATGAAATCTGTTAGCTTCCTGCAGAAGACGCAGGGCAACCCATGCACCCCTGTGCACACAGGTTGGAGGGAGTCTAGGAGCATGCCTTGCGGAGGGAATGATCCTTTGGGGGATGAGTCCCCATCTGAGAACTGATGAGTGGAGTCTCCTTCTTTGGAGGTCTTTAAGCAGAGGCTTGACAACCATATGTCAGGAGTGCTCTGATGGTGTTTCCTGCTTGGCAGGGGGTTGGACTCGATGGCCCTTGTGGTCTATTCCAACTCTATGATTCTATGAGTGTCTTCCCTTTGGGAAAATAGGTAAAGGTAAAGGGACCCCTGCCCGTCAGGTCCAGTCGTGGACAACTCTGGGGTTGTGGCGCTCATCTCGCTTTATTGTACAGCTTCCGGGTCATGTGGCCAGCATGACTGAGCCGCTTCTGGCAAACCAGAGCAGCGCACGGAAATGCCGTTTACTTTCCCGCCAGAGTGGTACCTATTTATCTACTTGCACTTTGATGTGCTTTCGAACTGCTAGGTTGGCAGGATCAGGGAGCGAGCAACGGGAGCTCACCCCATCACGGGGATTCGAACCGCCAACCTTCCGATCGGCAAGTCCTAGGCTCTGTGGTTTAACCCACAGCGCCATAGCCGGCAGCAATTTCAGAGTTGGGAGCCCATGCCGTGATCTGTCATGGTAAGAGGGAGGCCTCTGGATGAAGCGAGCCGGAGCCTATCCACAGGGTGTAGAGGACTTACTTACCAAGAGCATCGCGCAGTTCCACTGACCCATTTTGGAGACGTACATTGGGATCTCAGATTTGTCGAAGGGTCTGGATCTGAACGAGCAGAAGAGGCAGGTCCCCCCAGTCGGGAGTGGGGGAACTCATACCCCAGGGACTCTCCCTATGGCCACCTATATAAGTTGTGTGTCTTTGTTTCCTAAATTGATCCTTTTACTGGGTTTGTATATATTTTATGCATTGTGAGTTGCTGCTATTTTTATCGATTATACTTTAGTAATTATCTACTGCAATTGTTAAGAGTGAATTTCTGTTTAATTGTCATTTGCTGCTATTTAATTTCACTGTGCCGCTATTATATTCTACCGGCCGATTGGATGTTACTTTATTAATTGATAAAAGTTGTTTGTTGCAAAGTTATGTTTTTATGGTGACTTTTTGTGTTGGATCAGATTGTTTATATAAGGTGTGTGGTCTTTGTTGTTTCTTCAGCTTGTAAGCCGCCTTGCGTGCAGTAATATAGAAAGGCAATATACAAATTAAAAGGGAAAGGAAAGGAGGAAGATGGAGGGGAAGAAGCTGTCAGGCAGAGCCGCCCCTGGGCTGGGTGTAAGTGAGAAGTGCAAGCAGGTAGAGGCTGGCTGAGGGCAGACAGAGGTCTATGGGGCAGCACCCGGTTTGCCCTAGAGGACCAGCCACTATTGACCTGAGTACACAGGCTGGGCCATGAAGCACACACAGGCCTCCCACAGCCCTCCATTGTTGCCTGGCCCTCTGCACCTGCCACCTGAGGCAGCAGCCGGTTTGTTCTGCCCAACGACAGAGCCGGGCCCCGTGCAAGGGAGAACCTCTCCATCTCCATCTCCTGGTCCAAACTAAATAAAAAGTCAATTACGCAGCGAGTGCTTCACCTCCTGATTTAATAAATGCTTTCCCAGGCAGGGTACAATGCCGCTCCAATATCCAGAGTGGTTCTTTCCCCTCTGCAAATGGCTTCTCTCTCACATCCACGCCTGCAAACTTTTTGTAATTTTTATAAGAGGTCTCCCCGCTTTCGTATTGAGTCATTCAGGTTCTCCAATAAGCCCCATTTCAGCAGGTATTATGTGTGTGTGTCCCCTTGTGAAATTCAGATTGGCCCTGGTGGCTGGCTACTATCTTTGTTGTTGTTGTTGAGTCGTTTAGTCGTGTCCGCCTCTTCGTGACCCCCTGGACCAGAGCACGCCAGGCACTCCTGTCTTCCACTGCCTCCCGCAGTTTGGTCAAACTCATGCTGGTAGCTTCGAGAACACTGTCCCACCATCTCGTCCTCTGTCGTTCCCTTCTCCTTGTGCCCTCCATCTTCCCCAACATCAGGGCCTTTTCCAGGGAGTCTTCTCTTCTCATGAGGTGGCCAAAGTACTGGAGCCTCAGCTTCACGATCTGTCCTTCCAATGAGCACTCCGGGCTGAATTTCCTTCAGAATGGAGAGGTTTGGTCTTCTTGCAGTCCATGGGTCTCTCCAGAGTCTCCTCCAGCACCATAACTCAAGAGCATCAATTCTTCGGCGATCAGCCTTCTTTATGGTCCAGTTCTCACTTCCATACTGGGAAAACCATAGCTTTAACTATACGGACCTTTGTTGGCAAGGTGATGTCTCTGCTGGCTACTATCTTATTCCTTTTCAATTGCTTCTCCTGTCTGTCTGTCTGTCTGTCTGTCTGTCTGTCTGTCTGTCCGTCTGTCTTTTCCCCCTGGCTCCTTAGCACCAGCTAATAAGAGAGCTTTTGTGAATCTGCTTCGGCTTTGTGGGAGAGGATGATAAAGAGCTTTGCGGAGAAATACTTGCCATAGACAGAGGGCCAAGTGGTCTTTAAGAGGTGCCTGCAGAATTAGCCAGGCTCAGTTTGTTTGACTTACGCATTGAGGGCTCGCCTGCCCACTTACGACCCACGTGAAAAGCTTTGTCTCCAGGTGGTAAATTTGGAAAGGTAGAGAATGTTCTCACAGTTACGGCAGGGTGCCGGGCCTTTGGTCTGACCCAGCAGGATCCGTTTGTTCCCATGTTTATTTATAGTGGGGGTTTTCCCCACAACTACCTTGTGAGGCTGGCAGGTTCCACAGCTATGTGGCCATTTGCCCAACTCCCTGTTACTTTGCACACATGCTCACAAGGTCTTTCGTCTTCCAAGACTTCCCCGGGAAACAAGGCCAGTCACTGTCCAACTTCCAGGAAAATAAACCCGCCGTTCACCACAGGGTTCGGTGTAACACTGAATCATCTCTCATTAGTGCTGAGCTTTGTGGCCCAAGACTCGGCGCATTGAGTTGGCGAGGGGGGGGGCAGGCCGGGAAATAACATTATGCCATGGTGATTAAAATAAATTCTGACAGCCTCCCTCATCCAAACGATCCCCCCAGCGCGGAGAGAAGCCCTTTCATCTCCGTCTGCGAAAGGGACTCAATGGGCGATGCTCTCCCTCTTTTCTCACCACCCACACGGCTGTCGCCAATTTGAGACAACCAAGAGAAAGGGGCAGCTGGGCCCAAACGTTGCCAGCTGCCGGAGAGACATTCTTGGTCCTGGTTTGACAATTGCAAAGGCTCATCCCCCCTTCTTTCTGCTGCTAAGAGCTTTCCAATGCGTTGGAAACTTCTGGAAGTTGTTCGATGCACTTAGATATTATTATTTTTTAAGGAAAAAAATGTTTCAGCAACTGCTTGTGATTTATTTGGTGTGGGGAACCGCAAGCTCTGGGGCTAAATCCAGGCCTTTTTATCTAACCTGTGGGGCTCTCCCCAGGCCACACACCCTCCCAGGCCACACACACCCTCCCAGGCCACACCCCCTCTCCCCAGGCCACACCCCTCGCTGGCCATGCTTTGCACCTTCCTGGGGTGTTTTTGCCTGGCTAGAAATACCGTATGTCCTTGAACACTGGTAACGCCTCTTACCTGCCTGGATGGTTGATACGAAAATGTGTGTGTGTGTGTGTGTGTGTGTGTGTGTGTGTGTGTGTAGAACGATAAAATAGACATTCATTGCTTTACTCACTTTGCTCTTGGCCCCTCCCACCATTGGCACGCGGCCCTCGGAAAGTCACTGGGAAGGAAACACGGCTCTCGGGGTGCAAAAGGGTCCCTACCTCTGCCATCTCTTCTTGTTGTGAGCATTTATTTATGTATTATTACCTTTCCCCCCTTCCAACAGGCCATAGCAGGTCCCGCGGTCAAGAAGGCTGTTTCTGCACATGCCGTAGAGGGAAGTGAGTGGCAGATGATGATGATGATGATGATAATAATAATAATAATCATAATCATAATCATAATAATCATAATAATAATATTTGTATCCCGCCCATCTGGCTGGGTTTCCCCAGCCACTCTGGGCGGCTTCCAACAAAGATTAAAAATACATTAAAATGTCACACATTAAAAACTTCCCTAAACTTCCCTGAGCCTTCAGATGGGGCTCATCCACCTGGGAAGGGAGCCCATCTAGGGGAAGGAAAACTCTGACCCTAAACCAGGGGTAAGCAAACTGTTTCAGCAGGGGGCTGGTCCACTGTCCCTCAGACCTTGTGGGGGGCTGGACTATGTTTTGAAAGAAATAAAAAAGAACGAATTCCTATGCCCCATAAATAACCCAGAGATGCATTTTAAATAAAAGCACACATTCTACTTATGTAAAAACACGCTGATTACCAGAAGGAATTTAGAAGGTGAGTGGGCCGGATCTGGCCCCTGGGCCTTAGTTTACCTACCCTTGTCCTAAACCCTGTGGGATATCTTTGGGAGAAGAAAAGGCTAAGGAATAATCCCTACACAAATCCAGAGTGGAGTCCCGAAGGCAGTTGGATGGCGCCATATATTCCTCCTTCCAGCAATTCCTGCAGCCAGACATCTTGCTCTGCTTTCCTTTGAACCCCATCAGTGAGGCCGAGACGAGGGTCTTGTATTCTGGGCAAATGGGGTTGTGCTGCAATGGCCCCCCCTGCCTCAGGGGAGAACCAGCCCCACTGCAACACTTCCCTGGCTGGCTAAACCATTCCGCCTGCCCATTCACCTTTCTGCTCTTTCCCTGTTGTCTCTTTCAGAATCTCTGTTTGCGACGAGGACAAATTCCGCCACAACGAGTTCATCGGAGAAACGAGGATCCCTTTGAAGAAACTAAAGCCCAACCAGACCAAGAAGTTCTACATCTGCCTGGAGAAGCAATTGCCGGTGAGTGAGTTTAGGAAAGCACGTTGCTAGTAGCTGGTGGTAACGCGACATAGGCTATCTGCAGCCAGGTAAAGCTATCTACCCGTATTTTTCGCTCTATAAGATGCACCAGACCACAAGACGCACCTAGTTTTTGGAGGAGGAAAACAAGAAAAAAAATATTCTGAATCCTAGAAGCCAGAACAGCAAGAGGGATCGCTGTGCAGCGAAAGCAGCAATCCCTCTTGCTGTTCTGGCTTCTGGGATAGCTGCGCAGCCTGCATTCGCTCCATAAGATGCACACACAGACATTTCCCCTTACTTTTTAGGAGGGAAAAAGTGAGTCTTATAGAGCAAAAAATATGGTATATTGTAAATTGGGCATTAGTAAAGCACAGCACTGTTAGCAACATAGCTGTCAACGTTTCTCTTTTCTTGCGAGGAATCCTATTCGGAATAAGGGAATTTCCCTTTAAAAAGGGAAAACGTTGACAGCTGTGGTTAGCAAGATGGTAAATCATTGGGTTTATATGCTGTAAATAGCTCAGGCTGTAGTGCTGATAACAAATCCCCATGAACACAGTGAGGCTTACTTAAGAGTAAACATGCATATGGCTCAGCGGCACAGGATTTTGTGATGGCACATCCAGCACTGACAGGCTGAAGACCTACAATCCTAGATCAAACTATTACAGAATCTTAGTTCATCTGAAACTCTGAAGAGCCACCACATCCATGTAGACCATAGTAAGCTGGACGGACCAATGGTCAGTGAAAGACAATTTCCTATCAGCCCTTAATTCAGAATCACGGGGGCTAGAATCTTGCTCTGTGTTTAGAAGGGAAAAGCCAGATGTTCCAGATGTTCTGCACACAGCCCAAGCA
Organism: Podarcis muralis; assembly: GCF_964188315.1. NCBI lineage: Eukaryota > Metazoa > Chordata > Lepidosauria > Squamata > Lacertidae > Podarcis > Podarcis muralis. The sequence continues at coordinate 41,589,717 of NC_135669.1, read as the reverse complement.
ATTCACAGCTTTGCCTTACCCCACACCCTACCCCTTTCTTTCTGCAAAAAAAAATTACCCATTGCCAAGTTAGGCCCTGTCAACCCAAATTCCGATGGAAGCCTCTCTCTGAGAGGAAAGAAAACCCTACTGAGAAAGGAAAGAGAGAGACGAGGTTTGCAAGCTGCTCATCAACCGCTGATGAGCAATTCCGGGAAAGAGAGGAACATGTGAGAGGGAAAAGTGTTCTCCTCCCCTGGGAAGAGCAGGCGGGCAGCCTGGCTTGATCTAAGGAGTAACAAGATTGTCGTTTGCTTGAAACCAGGCTGACAGCCAGCAGGTTGCTGTGGGCAGGAGGAAATGTATATGTGCCCTGCGAACCGAGGGAGCAAGCATGTCTATGCACAAATTGAAGATTTTCTTTCCCAACCATCCTGGCGGAGGCCCCGTGTTTTCCAAAGGAGGTTTGAAACAGGCAGAAATCCAACAGGTGCTGCTTCCCGCTCACTCCCTCGCATCCCACGGTGACTGCTGTGCTGCGGTGGAAGCTGGACCGGTTGAATTTCCTGCTGCTCATCCAGGAGTCAAATGCACAATGTTTTCATTATGTTGTGATCTCTCTTTGGAGAGGTAAAACTCTGAAATGTTCCTTGTAAACATAAAAAAAAAAAAATGACAGAGAGGAAGGTCTCTCTTGACATCTTCTGTAATTCCGGGGTGTCCCGGGGAAATCGGGACTCTTGAAGGATCTGAAAACACTCCAGGAGGATGCTGAGCAGAGCCAGGGAGGGGAATAGCCAAGGGAGAGTTTGGAGAGCCAGGCAGAAAGGCCCGGAGGGCCACATCTGGCTCTTAGGCCAGCAGTTCCCCAGCCCTCATAAAGTCCCAGCTGGATCCCAGATGTGCTGCTGTGTCAAGGGCTTTGCTTGAATGTGGGCAGTCTAGGACTGTGCCTCAGTGCCCCCTTCAGGCTCTAAATGGAACAGAGGATGTGTGCTATGTGGCAGGCAAGATGAAGAGGCTCACTGATAGTCCAGGATGAAGCTCCCTGATTGGCCAGAACGGGCAAGATGCTGAAGCTCCCTGATTGGCCAGAACGGGCAAGTTGCTGAAGCTCCCTGATTGGCCAGAACGGGCAAGATGCTGAAGCTTCCTGATTGGACGGCTGCTGAGGTTTCCTTCTCCCTTCCATTTCCCTATATATTTGCAATCAGATCTTTTTATAATTGGAGGCCCGAAAGGTTGTTTTCTCAGCAGCAGCGCTGAGGAACCCTGTCCAAAAGAGGTGAAAAAATTGAAGGGGCGGTGCAGAGAGGGTACAAATGTCTCCAGGCTGTCAAGGAAGGCCTGGCCTCAGCCGATCCCGTGCGGTTCGCCTCTTCCAGTTCAGCGGCGGGCAGGCGAGGGATCCTGATTGGATCTGACACTCCCTTAAACATTCAATCGGCTGTTATTTGTGCTGCTTTTAATCCTGACTCTCCATTGACAGTAATGAGTGCATCGTAATCCCGGCGAACAAATGAATGGTGTCAGGCTGGCTGCTCAGCAATTTATTGTCCTAAGAGTTGGAGAGACAGGATGAAGGGGGAGGGCGAAATTCAGATTTTCCAATGACTGTATGGGTGACCAGGAAGTGTGTGGCCAGGAACTTCGAACCTCTTCCAAAAGAATAAGGGGGTGCCTTAGTAGGGTACGAATATTCCTGTGGCTAAATTGGTTTTAAAAAAGATCTGGCCTCCTGATGGTTTGATTTGTACTTCTTTATTAAATAGATCCTTCCCAACCGACCCCTTGATGGAACTGTAGTACACGTAGCAAATAGGGAGCAGGCTCAAAAAAATGCTGTGCTGCACACCAGCCACTAGAGGGAGACACAGCACAGAAGGTCACATGGGGAGATTCCCCAGACCCCATCCGCACTAGAGATTTAAAGCAGTATCATACCACTTTAAACAATCATAGCTTCTCCCCAAGCGCCCTGGGAACTGCAGTTTACTCAGCAGGGCCTCTGAAACAGATCTCAAGGCCCTGATGGACATTCGTATAGAGGGGTGGTCCTTCAAGTAACCTGGTCCCAATCCACTCATTTTTAAGGCTATATAAAGGTCACTAGCAGCACTTCAAACTGGGCCCATAACCTATTGCAACTGGTGCAAAGTTTGTATGTCAACTGCTGGGCACCAGCCAGTAACTGGGTGGTGTTGTCAAAACAACAAAAAAATCCTTCCAGTAGCACCTTAAAGACCAACTAAGTTAGTTCTTGGTATGAGCTTTCATGTGCATGCACACTTCTTCAGATACACATGGGTGTTGTTGTTTTGTACCGGTGTCCAAACCCTCTTTAGACAGCTTATTTACTGAAAGGGTTTTTATCCTGTTCTTCAGCCAAAAAAGGCTCCCAGAACAACTAACAGACCACTCAAGAAAAGAGGGAGAAGTCCATCTCCTCAATTTACAGCCTACAAAAGGCACGGCACAAAAGGAAAACGTATCGGGAGGGAGGAGGAAATAAGTGTGTTTGGGTAAGAGGAAAATAGGAACTGAGTGGAATTGGTTTTATTCTTGTTGCAGATAGACAAAACAGAAGACAAGTCCCTGGAGGAGCGTGGCCGGATCCTTATTTCCCTCAAATACAGCTCCCAAAAGCAAGGCCTGCTAGTGGGCATCATCCGCTGCGCCCATTTGGCTGCCATGGATGCCAACGGCTACTCAGACCCCTACGTGAAAACGTGAGTAGCCTGCGTGCGAGTTTGGAGTGGTCAAAGACCTCTAGTGCGGGGGGGTGGAGTAGATGACCCTTTGGGTCCCTTACAGCTCTACGAACGTTCAATCTGTGGGCATCATTAGGCGTTCCAGTCCTCCCCACATTAACATGAATGGTATTTTGTTGCGGGGCAATGGCGTCATCTAGGCGAGACTTTAGGGGAGACACACACCCCATGTGCTGGTCCCGGGGGCTACCGAGAGGCGAGGTCCGAGTCCAGTCCGAGGTTGAGGGTGCGGTATGGAGGCTGTCCGTCAAAGCTGTAGCTGGGTCCAAGGCAGGGAGTCAGGTGAGGTCAGGAACTCTGGCAGAAGAGCAGGACAGGGTTCAGGCAGGAACAGGCTACCAACAACGTTGCTCCCGCAACCTGGGACTGGGGCTGACTGGCTTTTATCTGCCCCGAGGCATAGGGCAGCCTCGATCCACAGGTGATTCTCCTCTCCTGGCCTGGAGACAAGCACTCCTCCTGCGGGAACTTAGTTCCCTCCGCCTCTCTGCCCTGAGCCTCTGCAGCTCAGGAGAGGCTGGAGGGTTACCGGACCCAGAGGCAACTTCCTCTTCCCCTGACGGGCTGAGAGTGGAGCACCTGCAGGCAATGGGTCCTCCATCCCCTCAGGAGCCGGAGCAGACTCAGCTGGTGCCTGCACCTGAGGACCCAGCACAGGTGAAGACCCTTCAGGCTCAGGCCCCAGCCCCGGCTCAGCTGGTTCTGGAGGCGGGGACTCCTGTGCAGGCTGGGATTCCTCAGGTTCAGCCTCCGAGTCCGAATCCCAGGCCATCACACCCCAACAGCAAGATCTCCCAGCTCAGCAGAAGGTGGATCCTGGTGCCTTTGGGCAAATGAGGTATTGATCCACCAACCTCACTGAGCCTTCAGCCAGCCCAACCTGCTTGCAAGTCCAAGCGACTGCCCTGCCTGTTAGTTTCCTCCTCCTTATATTCTCATTGTCACCCCTTGGAGAGCTCAGCAGGGAGGAGGATGGTGGCAAGACTAGAAGGAGCCTTTCACTGGCTCTGCAGTGCCCCCTGCTGTTGGGCTCCCTGCCTTCCAGCCTATCACTCCCAACGGGGAATAAACTAGAACCAGATGGCTCTGCCTGTCTGGCGCCACCTTCTGTTGGTTTCAGGAAATGCAGTCTATTAATAAACGAATACATACAGCCATTAGCCACACAGGCACACATACCCGGTGTGCCTATTTTTGTGTGTTGAGAACCTGGCTTAAGTTATCCCATTGGTGGAGAAATGATTAGCTTCCTCAGAGCTGCAAACACACACTGCGTGAAATCCCCAAGCTCATTGTTATTCCGTTCCAGGCTCCAGCTGTTACCCGGGACCCGTGATGATGATGTTTCGATATGAATTTCTTGGAGGTTAAAAAAAACACAACCATCCTCATTGAATAGATATTGCAAATGTTTACATGCAGGAAATCACATTAGGCTGTGTTCCTTCAGGTCACATGGCACACTATTAAGTGGTGGTGGAAAAGGAATTGTGATCATTGTTGCTGCTGCTGCTGTTATTATTATCATTACATTTATATCCCATCTTTCCTCCAAGGACCTCGAGGTGGGAGATGCAGGTCTCCCCGTACCCCATTTTATCTTCACAACAACCCTGTGAGGTAGGGTAAGCTGGCCCAAAATGATCTGGTCGGCTTCATGGTTGAGGGGAACCTAAGTCTCTCTGGTACCAGCCTGGCAGGTTTGCATTGCAGGCCTACCTAATTCACGGGACGCGGGTGGCGCTGTGGGTTAAACCACAGAGCCTAGGACTTGCTGATCAGAAGGTCGGCGGTTCAAATCCCCGCGACGGGGTGAGCTCCCATTGTTCGGTCCCAGCTCCTGCCAACCTAGCAGTTCGAAAGCACGTCAAAGTGCAAGTAGATAAATAGGTACCGCTCTGGCGGGAAGGTAAACGGCGTTTCCGTGCACTGCTCTGGTTCACCAGAAGTGGCTTATTCATGCTGGCCACATGACCCGGAAGCTGTACACCGGCTCCCTCGGCCAGTAAAGTGAGATGAGTGCCGCAACCCCAGAGTCGGCCACGACTGGACCTAATGGTCAGGGGTCCCTTTACCTTTACATAATTCACACTTCTTCCTCCCCTCCCAAAAATAAATAAATACATAAACTGAAACACGACTATTATTCAAAATTCACACCTCTCTGGATTTCACGAGTTTGCCAACTAAACAATACGTACAAACATCCTTGTATTAGAACAGCGTTCTTCAACATTGTGTCCCCAGGCGTTGTTGAAATCTAACTCCCATCATCATTGACCATTGGCTAAGTTGGCTGTGGATGATGGGAACTTTAGTCCAACTGCACCTGGGAACCCAAAGTTTAAGAACACCGTTTTAGGGGGAAATGGGCATAAAGAGGCATGTGTAAGCGAAAGCAACATATAAAATGCATTATATTGGGGAAAACTGCTTGCAGGGGTGTGTAGAGAAATTTGCACTAAAATGCTGACAAATTGTCATGAGTACTTTTTTTTACAAATGCAGACTGCTGCGGGGATGTGGAGAAGAGAAATTCAGATCGGGGAAGATGGGAAACCAAAATTGATAGGTTAAAGCATCCCTTTGTGCCAATTATTGATTTCCTTCCACATGTGCATCTCAAGGAGATGTTCATGAAAATATCCACAGATATCTCAGCACTTCAAACAGTGTATAGTTAGGTATAGTTAGGTAACGTTGTGATCTGGACAATGGCGATAAAACAAGAAGCAAAATAGGCTTTGCCTTGAGCACGAATAGGTTCTATATTTGTAATATTTTGTCGGGTCTGGTTTATTTACCAATCTACAAGCTGAGGCTACTGGGAGCAAACAGGCACTTCCACCAGCAGGCAGCATGGTTTTTGCGGCAGATCCCCAGAACCCCTCTCTCGGTTTCAACTCGATTTGGAAATGTGTGCTTGGTCTTCCTCAAAATTAAACACTGTTCCTTTTATCCAAGGCACGAGACTTTAACCTGCAGGTCCAGGCAATGCTCAGAGTCCTTTATTTATTTAGTTGTGCATATTTATATCCCTTTACCCTTCACTGTATGTGTTAAAGCAGGGATGTGGCCCTCGAGGCCTTCTGTGTGGCCCTTGGGACTCCCACTCTAGGCCCCTCACCCGGCTCCACCCCCCACCAGCCCTGCATTGCAACTTAATTAAGCATATTTGCCTGGCCAGAAATGTGTCCTTGGATTGTGATAATGCCTTTTCTTGCCCAAATATTGATGTTGTTGTTGTTTAGTCGTTTAGTCGTGTCCGACTCTTCGTGATCCCATGGACCAGAGCACGCCAGGCACCTCTGTCCTCCACTACCTCCCGCAGTTTGGTCAAACTCATGCTGGTAACCTCGAAAACACTATCCAACCATCTCGTCCTCTGTCGTCCCCTTCTCCTTGTGCCCTCCATCTTTCCCAACATCAGGGTCTTTTCCAAGAAGTCTTCTCTTCTCGTGAGGTGGCCAAAGTCTTGGAGTCTCAGCTTCAGGATCTGTCCTTCCAGTGAGCACTCAGGGCTGATTTCCTTAAGAATGGATGCGTTTGATCTTCTTGCAGTCCATGGGACTCTCAAGAGTCTCCTCCAGCACCAGAATTCAAAAGCACAAATATTGATAAGCGTGTATAAATTTCTGAATTTTGCCTGACTGGAATGTAGCCTACAGTGCACAGGTGAGAGTCACACCCATGGCTCCACCCCTTTTGCCTCTGGCCCCTCCAGCCATGGGTACATGGGTGAGGGAACACAGCCCCCAGCCTTGCAAAGATCCCCCCCCTCTTTGTGAAAGTTGCACAAGGTGGCTTACACAAGGAACATGACAAACATAAAAAAAACACCCACCGCAAAATGAAATGGAAACCAACAGAGCAATAAATACATTTCAAGAACGCAGTAATAAAACGATGAAGGCAGAATTAAACAAAAGCCCTAGCAGTGTTGAAAAATATCCCCAGCAGCCATAAAACAGCATCCTTGCTTAATTAAAAGCACCGAGGAAGGAACGCTTTGAGCCCTGCACCTCAAATGAAGCCTGCAAATCTCTGTTCACTTTCCTGGGGTGTCAGCCCCATGGAATGCAGCTTGATTTGTTTCTGAATAGAATTTTTTTAAAAAAAAAAATATTACTTTATTATTTTTAGATACGTAACCAGAGCTAACAAACACACACAAGGTTAAAAAGAACCTTGCATCACCCTGCTCTGGCTTCCCCAACCTGTTGTTCTCCTCCAGATGTTTCTAGATGTCCTCCAGTTTCCGGCCTCAGGCAGGATGGCCAGTGGCCAGGAATTATGGGAGTTGTAGTCCGACAGCACTAAAAAAAAACCTGGAGGAGCTGAGGATTAAAACTGAGGTCTTCCACTGAAATATACTCGGAGTCGAGAGTGGATTTCATGCTCTTTATTCAGCTCATAGTGGTGAGGAGGAATGGAAGTTCCCCCAGAATGTCTGCTTTATGTACATTATTTACACAGTGGGCCCCACGTGATTGGCTAATTCCGGTATTCTTCTGTAGGCCAATAAGGTTGCGGATTCACTTCCACCTGGAGCTAGATTGGGTGGCTCCTGTGGACCAATCATACTACTGCATTCTGAAGCCTATTGTTCTAGGACCAATCAGACTGCTGCATTTTGGATCATATTCAACTCAGTACATAACACCCACATTCAATACATGTGCTCTACCACAAATCTATGGCTGCACCTCTTCTACACAGTCTACTTAAAAGTTTAGTAGGTGGCGCTGTGGGTTAAAGCCTCAGCACCTAGGACTTGCCGATCAAAAGGTTGGCGGTTCGAATCCCTGCGGCGGGGTGCGCTCCTGTCGTTCGGTCCCAGCGCCTGCCAACCTAGCAGTTCGAAAGCACCTTCGGGTGCAAGTAGATAAATAGGGACCGCTTACTAGCGGGAAGGTAAACGGTGTTCCGTGTGCTGCGCTGGCTTGCCAGAGCAGCGATGTCACGCTGGCCACGTGACCCGGAAGTGTCTGCGGACAGCGCTGGCCCCCGGCCTATAGAGTGAGATGAGCGCACAACCCTAGAGTCTGGCAAGACTGGCCCGTACGGGCAGGGTACCTAGCCTGTGCCCAGAGGGACTGGTGGGGCCAGAGACCCAATGGATTCTATTCTGCCTGGAGTCCAGTGTTCGGTTTGGTATAGTGGTTAAGAGCTGTGGTCTCGTAATCTGGTGAACCGGGTTCGCTTCCCTGCTCCTCCACCTGCAGCTGCTGGGTGACCTTGGGCCAGTCACACTTCTCTGAAGTCTCTCAGCCCCACTCACCTAACAGGGTGTTTGTTGTGGGGGAGGAAGGGAAAGGAGAATGTTAGCCGCTTTGAGACTCCTTTGGGTAGTGATAAAGCGGGATATCAAATCCAAACTATTATTCTTCTGGGCGCCACAATTTGAGAAGGATGTTGAATGTGGAAGGTGTGCAGAGGAGGGCGACAAAGATTGTCATGGGTGTGGAAACCAAGCCTGATGAGGAGCGCTCGAAGGAGCTGGGTCTGTTTAGCCTGGATAAGATAAGGAGGGATAATCTTGGTTTTTGCTTATAGTACGGAAGTCACTCTGGAAACCAATAAAAAGCGCATAGTGGAAATGGCCACGATCCTGGAGAGGTGTGGGGAGTTGGGAGGAATGTCTCTTCTGTTTTGCACACTTTGCCTTGCTTTCGGCGGGCAGGCCAGGCAGCCCTTTAAAGCAGTGTTTCCCAACCTTTTTTGGGCAAAGGCACACTTGTTTCATGAAAAAAATCTCGAGGCACACCACCATTACAGCCCCGTGACGTCAGCGCGCAGTGTCACACCGGGAGGGACATGAATTGCTAGCAAATTACATAATCACCTCCTTGAGGGCTGGCTCATCTTCTCCGAAGGCAGAACCCCATTAATTAACAGCACAGACTCACACCATAGCCAAGACGAGGGGGGAAAACCTCAGTCATGCACAGTCATGCACATATGGGGGCTAAATGAGGACGAAGACCGGGCAGAGAGCAGGGTTCAAATCACCCCACCTGGCCAGGACAATCCCTGGGTGCTCCCTTGGGCCACTCGCCTGACCCACCTCGCAGGGCTGTTGTTGCGAGGATAACACGGGGAGAACCACGCGTGCCCCCGGGAGCTCCTTGGAGGAGAAAGCGGGCGATGAATGCAATGCACAAAATATATGAGAGGCGACCAGGTTTTGCAGGTGAGGGGCCCCCGCCAGCCTCCGCTTCCAACACCCGGCGCAACGACGCCGAAGTTTCCCCCCGGGCTCGGCTCGGGGAGCAGCGCTGCTCCCCCGGCTCCCCTTCGCCCTCCCGGCTCTCTCTGCCGCCCACTGGGGACCCCCCTCACCTGCCAAGTCCGGAGCGCCGGTGGAAGTTGCATGCATACATGCATGCAGGGCGCCGCGTTGCAATTGCATTGCACTGCACTCCATGCAACGCCTGCACGCATGCATTGCCTTGCACGCCCGCAAAGGGGTCTCCCCGCGGTCCGATGCGTCCCCTCCGGCGCGGATGCAGCATTGCAAAAATTAAAAACCCCCGACGCAGCCCTACCTGGGGGGCAGCCTCCGCCTCCGCCGCTCCGCCTCCGCGGGGATCCCCGGGCTCCATCCTGCCGCCCGATCTCCGCGGGGGCGCAGGCAGGCTGTGCGGGGTCTGCGCGGAAGAGCCCCTGCCCGCCCGGCCGCCGCCGCCGCGCTCATTCCATGGCCGGGAGAAGAGCGCTTCAAACAAAACGCCCGGCCCGCCAGGCCATGCTGGGAAACGTAGTTTGTGCACCCCGCGCGGGCGCGGAGCCCAAGGGCGAGGGGACTACGGATCCCGGCAGCCCCCGCGCCGGGGACGGAGGGGGAGAGGCCGGGTGCAGGGATGGAGGGACGGGTGGGCGAGCGAGTGAGTGAGTGACAGCCGCCAAGCCTTGGCCGAGAGCCAGGAAGGGCCTCCCCGGAGGAGGAGGAGGGAGGCGCAGAGCGGGAGGGAGGGAGGGAACCCCAGGGGTCATCTAGTGACGGCGCCCCAATCGAAAATTTGACTTTAAAAAAAAAATCTTTCAATTTTTTAATTTTTCCCGCGGCACACCAGGCAACATCTCGCGGCACACTAGTGTGCCGCGGAACAGTGGTTGGGAAACACTGCTTTAAAGGCTTTGCGTTCTGCGCATTGCCTGCCCACGATGTGTTTTGCTGGAGACAATGCAGAAGTTGCAAAGTCAAGTGAGCCTGTGACAAAGGGAGAAGGCGCCGGGGAGAACGAACGGAGCAGGAACAGATTGGTGGAAGTGAGAAAGCAACGGGAGCTGAATCACGCCAGTTGTTTGCTGTGCACAAGACGGGGGCGGGAGATTTCGTAGCACACACACAAAAACCCCACAACCGCTTCAGAGTGCGTCTTGGTTCAGAGTAGCAATTGCATCCTTATGTTCTCAGGGAAAACAAAGTGTTGCTCAGAAGCCCTCAGCCTCTGGAAAAAGCTTGGCGATTAAATGATAATAACCCTCGCAAAAATAAGGCCACAGAAGAAGGCGCAAGACCACACAAACAAAAATAATGGGGATGTGTGTGTGTCATTTTCAGGACTAGGGCAAGGATGAAGTCTTTGGGGGCCACATGCTGGTGGCGTGTGTGTGCGGCAGCAAAAACGGCCTAAACAACACATAAACGACTCTGTAAAACTTAACTTTTTCTAAATCTGGGCACAAGTGAGTGTTGTAAACAAAATCTGCCCCTTTCCCCTTATGGGGAGGAGGCACAGGCTTCCCCCTCCTTGCTGCAAATGAGAGATGGAGGAATGCCTCTCTTTGAAAGAAGCACCCATGCCTGAGAGAGGGGAACGCCTCTTCTTTGACCAGGGGTAGGGGAACCTGCTGAGATGCGGGTGGCGCTGTGGGTTAAACCACAGAGCCTAGGACTTGCCAATCAGAAGGTCGGCGGTTCGAATCCCCGCGACGGGGTGAGCTCCCGTTGCTCAGTCCCTGCTCCTGCCAACCTAGCAGTTTGAAAGCACACCAGTGCAAGTAGATAAATAGGTACCGCTCCGGCGGGAAGGTAAACAGCGTTTCCGTGCGCTGCTCTGGTTTGCCAGAAGCGGCTTAGTCATGCTGGTCACATGACCCGGAAGCTGTACGCCGGCTCCCTTGGCCAGTAAAGCGAGATGAGCGCCGCAACCCCAGAGTCGGCCATGACTGGACCTAATGGTCAGGGGTTCCTTTACCTTTACCTAGGGGAACCTGTGGCCCTCCAGCTGTTGCTGGTCTCCAGCTCCCATCAGCCCCAGTGGACAGCATACCCAATGACCAGGGATGCTGGGAGTTGGAGTCCAGCGATATCTGCAGGCCCTCGGTTCTCCATCCCTGACACAGAGCCATTCTGGGGTGTTCAGCCGTGGGAGAATGGTGACCTCTACCAGATGGTGGTGGAATGGCAGCCAGTTGAACCTTTTCCCCCCAAGACTGCCAATTCCCCCCCCCTTGCTTTCTCTCCTCTCTTTGCTGCTTCCTTCCTCCCCCTCCCCACCCCACCTCGGTCTGTTTGCCCTGCCTTGCCGAAATTAATTGATCTCATTAAGATATGCAAACGAGGCAGCAGCTGCAGTTTGCCTTTCCTGAGGAGTGTCGATTTCCCCCCATCCCGACTGCCACCACTTCAGCGGCGTAATCTGGAGATCATATTTACCGCACGAGGATCATGGGCCAAGCTTGCTTCTAGGAATCATAGGGAGTGGAAAGTGGGATCCCTAGAGGGCATCTAGACCAACCCCGACACGTGTAAATTAAGTCCAAACAGAACCCCCCACAATTTCACTAGAATTCTTTGGAGGTGCAGAAGGTTCCTTCCCTGATCCCAAAATGGGATAATGTGGTTTGGGGGAGTCCAGTTCATAGCTTTTGGAGAGGAGGAGGAGGTCCCTAGCTTCACACTCTACACAGAGGCCAGGGCTGGAAACGGACTTGCCATTATTTAATTGCAATCTACTTTTTATCCTGAATTGCAGTGGGCTGGACTAGATGACCCCTGCCGTCCCTTCCAGCTCTTCTAAGATCTCACCCCTCTTCTAATAATAAAATAAATAATAAAATTTTATTTATACCCCGCCCTCCCCAGCCGAAGCCGGGCTCGGAGCGGCTAACAACAATAAAAGTAACACAGCATTCTAAAATCAATTCGTTTTAAAATCAATCCAAAATCAAATTAATGGCAAGCATTGGGCTAGAGTTCTGTGAGGATTACCAAAGGAGGGGGTCAGGCTGTGCCTTGGCCAAAGGCCTGGTGGAACAGCTCTAAGGCAGAGTGGGGAACCTCTGGCTGAATCCGGCCCTCTGTGCCTCTCTATCTGGCCCCCAAGACTCTCCCCGGGCCATGCCCCCTCTCTATAAGTCACGTCATTCGCTGGCCCCACTCTATACCCCACCCACAAGGGCTGGGTCTCTGAACCACCTTGCCCCACCTTGGAAACTTCCTTACAAGCAAGTGCCACCTTCAAGCTAGAAAAAATACCCCATATGTGCTCTAAGGAGTACCTTGCAGGATCTCTCCCACTCTCCTCCCCCCGCCAGTTTCCTCCCCACGACCACCCTGTGAGGTAGGGCAGGCTAAGGTAAAGGTAAAGGGACCCCTGACCATTAGGTCCAGTCGTGGCCGACTCTGGGGTTGTGGCGCTCATCTCGCTTTATTGGCCGAGGGAGCCGGCGTACAGCTTCCGGGTCATGTGACCAGCATGACTAAGCCGCTTCTGGCGAATCAGAGCAGCGCACGGAAACGCCGTATACCTTCCTGCCAGAGCGGTACCTATTTATCTACTAGCACTTTGACCTACTTTCGAACTGCTAGGTTGGCAGGAGCAGGGACCGAGCAAGGGGAGCTCACCCCGTCGCAGGGATTTGATCCGCCGACTAGGCTCTGTGGTTTAACCCACAGCGCCACCTGCGTCCCTGGGGCAGGCTAGGAGATAGCAATTAGCCTAGGGTCCCCTGCCTCCGCCGGAGAGCTTTGTGGCCATTTAGGGATTCAAAGTTGGGTCTTGCTGCTCTGCCCATCACTTCTTCCCAGCCCTGAGCTTCTGCTTCTGCGAGTGTCTGTAATTAGGCTGATTTGTCCCGAAAAATAATAGTGCAGAAGGCTTTGCTGCTCCTCTCACCTGAACTACTCTGCCAGAAGCAGTCCATCTGTTCCATCAGTGTGGCTGATGGGTAATTATCTCCATGGCTGCTCCGAGGGAGGAGGAAGTGGTAATTAGATTCGGAATCTTTTCTGGGAAGCTGAGCTGAGTCACAGTTCAGGGTGCAAAGTGGCTGAGTCAGCAATTTGCATGATGGCCAGAGCAGAGGACGGACGGACACCGCAGGGTCTGTAGTTAGGACCAGAGGTGTGGTTGTCTGGGTCCGTGGGGAGGGCGGGTCAAAGGCCCATTACTATTTTTGCAGCAGGGAGGCTGTCTCCAGCATCCTAGAACCGTCCAACTGGGACGAAAGGGGAGCTTTTTAGTCACTGGGAAGAAGTCTTTGTTTGCTGGCTGGGGCCAATCAGTCAAAGGATGTGAGTCAGTCGCTGAGGACAGGCTCCTAGAGTCCCTCTGGAAATAGGAAACACACTGACGTGTGGAGTTGTTCTTCTGCCCCAACATTTTGGAACATTGAAAAGACAAGAGGATTCAATTTCAAGAGAATGTGGAACGCAAGTTTTGTTAGGCGCAATGGAACCGTGCAGAAAACACAGCTCAAGTCACTCCCAAAGAAGGTATCGGAGCACTCCACAAATCAATTGCTCCTGTATGTGCACCGTACAGTTGTCAGTTTGGCACCCCTAATTATTATTGTTGTACAATTACGAGATTATTGTGTGATCCTAGCAGGGCGTGTGGCTGTGGCTATCATGTAGGGATCCAGCACTTTTGAATTTGCCACTGCACTGCTGGCTAGGACCGAGGAACAAGCCGGGAGTCAGGATCGAAGGACAAGTCAAGGATACAGTAATGCACAAGATCTCAGCAAGGTCTCGGTGCCCAAGGGAGGCTCAGCTGGGACAAGAAACCCGTCTTTTGGGCCCCATCTGCACTATACATTTTAAGCACTTTTCATAGTACTCTAACCAGTCATGGCACCCCCCAAAGATTTCTGGGAAGTGTAATTAAAGCTTCAGAGCGTCATTAAGAGACTTTCATTACCCTCAGCGAGCTACAATTTCCAGAGTGGTTCAACAATCTATCCCTCTTCCCAGGGAACTCTGGGAATCACTCCACACAGACATCCCAATCACTTGTGAACCTTTCCCAACATTTATGTTGCTGTAATCAGTTGTGAGTACCATAAGAGTATAATAATAAGTGTGATCACTGGGTTGTAAGCATAATCACGACAATAATAAGAACTGTGATGACTGAATTATAAACATGGTTTGTTGTTTAGTCGCTTAGTTGTGTCCGACTCTTCGTGACCCCCTGGACCAGAGCTCGCCAGGCACTCCTGTCTTCCACTGCCTCCCGCAGTTTGGTCAAACTCATGTTCATAGCTTCAAGAACACTATCCAACCATCTCGTCCTCTGTCGTCCCCTTCTCCTTGTGCCCTCCATCTTTCCCAACATCAGGGTCTTTTCCAGGGAGTCTTCTCTTCTCATGAGGTGGCCAAAGTATTGGAGCCTCAGCTTCAGGATCTGTCCTTCCAGTGAGCACTCAGGGCTGATTTCCTTCACAATGGAGAGGTTTGATCTTCTTGCAGTCCATGGGACTCTCAAGAGTCTCCTCCAGCACCAGAATTCAAAAGCATCCATTCTTTGGCGATCAGCCTTCTTTATGGTCCAGCTCTCACTTCCATACAATTACTGTTTTGCGGTGCTCGCCCTGTTATTCTGTACGGAGAGTGGTCTACACATTTTTAAACTAAACAAACAAATGATGGTATAAGTATAATAATGGTAATAATTTATTGTTGTTGTTATGATTGGCTTGCAAGAATATAACCAGAGCAATCGTCTGTTGTCACGAATGGATTGCAAGGACAGTGTTTGTGGGCTTCCCATTGGAGGCATCAGACTGACCACTGTGGGAGCAGGATGCTGCAGTAGATGGGCCACTGGCCTGATTCAGTAGGCTCTACTTCATATCTTCAGGAGAAGAAAGGGCTAAGGAATAAATCCTACACAAATCTGGAGTGGAGTTCCTAAGATGGGTGGTGCCTCCTTCTGGCAGCTCCTGCTGCCAAGCTGGTGCCAAACATCTTCCTCTGCTTTTCTTTGGTTGAGAGGTGGGTCGTCGTCTGGGCAGCCCAGGACCTCCATACACACTGCCCAAGCTTGCGCCCCAGGGAGGTTACTTCAGTACTGCTTGATTTCACCCCTGGAGGTGCACTCCATTGTCTCTCAAGACAGACGGGTGCCAACAATTATCTGTGGTGGTTATCGCACCTATCATTTGTGAGTCGAGGACCCGCCAGCCGCATAGGAGTATAATAAGACACAAAGACACAGTATTTTAGGTTAATGGGCAAAATTAGGCCACAACTTTTATTGGTTGCAGCATGTGAGTAGTATTTGGCTTAGACACTGGATGAAACAGCAATACTAGACTCCACCCCGCACAGCCGGGAGTCATATCAGGGTTAACAACCAATGGGAGGAGCCTGTTGAAGCAAATACAACTGGAAGCTCCCCCATGACGTCACCAGGGGTCGTGCCATGGCCCTACGCACCAGCAGGGCATCGGACAGGATCCACGACCGCCGGATTCCTTTAACGGAATACCCCAAAGAGGAGGGGTATGTTATGTACTGAAGTTCTCACCCTGGACCAGCAGGGGCATACTGTAGATAGTTATGCAAATAAGGGATTGAAAGTGACGTTCAGTGATTGGATAGTTTTAGAAAATTGTTACAGTTATGTTGTACTGGAGCTCTATATAGCAGGCTGACTGAACCCTTCAGTTCAGTTCTGTTTTGGCCTGTGAATAAACAAGAGCTGTTTGAAGAATCGCTGTGTTGTCTGATATATTCACCCACAACTTAACAGGGTAGATAATGGCCCATACCCAATCCTCCAACACAGAACACATATTCCAATGCCTAACCGCCAATACCAGAAAATTGTGACGAATTGCTACGAGGTAGGCGAAAAACCAAGAGGCTGGTGCCAATTTGCCAAATTTGTCCTACCGGGCCCCTTGGGCAACCAAGGCAACCAACTGAAGTCCATAGCAAGGTCAATACGCAAAAAGAAGCTAACCTAAGAGGGAGGGAGGACGGGAGATCCGAAGAAAGTAGGAACAGACTGGGAGCTGAGCGCTGCCCCGGCTGTTTAAATGCGACCAGCCCCGCCCACCAGCTGGCCCTATTGGTTGGCTGGAAGGCTTGGCCGTGGCAGCAGAAGCAATCAGGAGCAGGGAAATGAGCACGCCTCCCTGCCCCCCAGCGGGAAGCTGCTCCCGCTCACAACCCCTGCCCTCTGGGAGGAGGAGAGGCCTTCTTTGATCAAGGCCCATCCTCCTGCGCTGTCTCCCCCCACCTTGAACTAAGAGGCTCCAGCTGCCTTTCTGCAAAGGGAAGGTGTCCACGGATCCCTGCCATCAATCTCACACATTGGGTTCCCCTCCCTCCCTCTTTCTCGGGGTGTGATCCCACCTCACTATCAAGGTCTCGCTTTTCTGCCAAGATTCATAAACACTCGCTGCCTTGTTGAGCGACGCAGCCATCTGCCTGGGACCAGCCACACTGTCATCCTCACAAACCTTTTTTCCCCCTAGTGATCTTTGCACAATTCTGTGCAAAGCATGTAGCAGAAAGTCAATTTTCATCAAACTCATTTCCCTAGGAAGCTGCCTTAATACAGAGCCAGACCATTGCTCCATCTGGCTCAATGTTGTCTACACTGACCGGCAGTCGCTCTGAGGTTTCAGGCAGGGAGTCTTTTCCCCCAGCCCTATCATTGGGGATGGAGCATGGGGGACGTCTCCACGATAAGCAGATGCTCTGGGAGTTGGAGCTCAGCGTCTTGAGGGCCAAAGCTTCCATGCCGCTGTGTTCGATGATCTGTTCAAAACGTAAAAGGTCAACGCGCAATGCAAAAGGCTGTGTCACTCACCTGAGGCGACCGCTACCTTCTTTAACCCCCTTCTTCCTCAGCCTCTTCTCTGTTAAGAGAAAATGAGAGAGGCTGTTTTGAAGAATTACCACTGGTTTCCAGAGAATTATCCAAGCAGGGAGATCAGAGGCAGATCCTCTTCACTGGAACCTCCAATTGCTCCAGAAGAAGCGGAAGACCTGATTTTTGTGCAGCTAACACACCTGAGAAACCGGAAGCATTCTTTGTTTGGCTACTTCAGTACTCTGGCATCAAACAACACACTCTCAGCAACTCACCAGAGTCTTTTGCAAGACAGAAGTTTAGGGCAGATCCTTCTGTAGCTCGGAGTCCACAAAGGGTTTTCATCCCAGCTGGGAAGTCCAGCCTGCAGCTGAATTCAAAGACCAGCATTGACTCAACGTGGCCAGTTCACAGGATGCTAAAGAAAACCTAGTTATCTCTCCCGGCTTTTGCATTTCCTGGCTAAAGGAAGCACTCTAAGAATAGCTTTAGAAATGCGTCTTTGGAGAGAAAGTTTAGGACTGATTGTCGGAGTCCGTGGAGCTGGCCGTGAACGCAGCGCCAAGGAGAGGCAGAATCTGGTACTACAAGGTTGATCAGGATAGCCTGATCTGGCTACTTGCAACCCGATAGACTGCACTGACCAGCAGAGGCTCTCCAGTTTTTCAGGCAAGGACTCTTTCCCCAGCCCTCCCTTGAGATGCCTGGGATTGAAGCCCGGACCTGCTGCCTGTGAAACAGTTGCTCCCCCACTGTGGCCTTTCTCCCAAAAAATGAAGCAAGTAGGTGGCATGCCTACGGATTTTCCTCCTCTAAAAACTACATGCGTGTTGTGGTTAGGTGCGTGTTATAGAGCAAAAAATACGGCACTCAATTCCTGAGACAATGGGAAGGCTCCCTGACCCCCCTCCCTCCTTGCAGGGAAATATTTGGTCAGTTTGGGAATCAAAAATGGTTTCAGGTCGGTCTTCCTGTGCTGATCTATGTACGTGCTTGGTTGGTACATTTATGAACATTTAATACATATCTAAGGTCCGTATAGTTAAAGCTATGGTTTTCCCAGTAGTGTTGTATGGAAGTGAGAGCTGGACCATAAAGAAGGCTGATCGCCGAAGAATGGATGCTTTTGAATTATGGTGCTGGAGGAGACTCTTGAGAGTCCCATGGACTGCAAGAAGATCAACCCTCTCCATTCTTAAGGAAATCAGCCCTGAGTGCTCACTGGAAGGACAGATCCTGAAGCTGAGGCTCCAATACATGAGAAGAGAAGACTCCCTGGAAAAGACCCTGATGTTGGGAAAGATGGAGGGCACAAGGAGAAGGGGACGACAGAGGACGAGATGATGGGACAGTGTTCTCAAAGCTACCAAACTGCGGGAGGCAGTGGAAGACAGGAGTGCCTGGTGTGCTCTGGTCCAGGGGGTCACGAAGAGTCAGACATGACTAAACAACTAAACAACAACAACAAGAAGAAGACCTTTAAATTCTTATCACAACAATAGGCTAGTTTCTGCACGCAAACAACCTCTGTCCTCCCTCCAGACAAGCGAAGATCAGAGTTCAAGGATGTTTTTCCATCCAGGCAAAGACACTCAAGAAGGACGTGAAGTAGGGGCGTGGCCTGGGTTGAGGGGCGTGGCCTGAGGAGGAGTGTGGTGTGAGAAGAGTCCTGAGGCCTGTTCTGGCCAGGAACTCCAACCCAGCCCTGTTTTACAGCCATGGAGATATCCTGGTGGCTGTAACTCCGAAGGCCTCGGCCAACTGACTGACAGCTCAGGATCTCTTCCTTGAAATGATCCAGGCCAGGCCTTGAGGTCTGTACGTTGTGCAGCAGGCAGGCACACACACACACACACACACACACACACACACACACACACTTTCCGTACACAACACCCCTCCTGCTTTGATACTCCTAATTAGGTTTCATGGATGAAAAACCATCACCCGTTCTCCTCTCTCTCCCCGCCTAATCCAAATCTTGGCTTGCTAAGTGCCTCTCAGAGACATCTGCTTATTCTCCAAAGTAACCTAATTCCCACCCACCCTGCAGCTCTGGCACCTGGCCCCGCCGTTAGGCGAGGTGGAGAAAGCACCTCCAGACGGCACCATTTGGAGTTTTTCAGTTATTTCTGTTAACAATTTCTGATTGTACTGGGCCTGGGTGATGTGTCAATACATCGCCCAGGACCAGTTTGAGGGCCAGAGTGCAATGATGCCTTTAAGGTAAAGGGAAAGGGACCACTGACGATTAGGTCCAGTCGTGGCTGGCTCTAGGGTTGTGGCGCTCATCTCGCTTTATTGGCCGAGGGAGCTGGCATACAGCTTCCAGGTCATGTGGCTACAAGGTAAACACTGTTTACCTTCCCGCTGGAGTGGTACCTATTTATCTACTTGCACTTTGACGTGCTTTCAAATTGCTAGGTGGGCAGGAGCAGGGACCGAACAACGGGAGCTCACCCCGTCGCAGGGATTTGAATCGCCAACCTTGCAATCGGCAAGCCCTAGGCTCTGTGGTTTAACCCACAGTGCCACCCGCGTCCCCAGTGGTGCCTTTACCCAGCGGTATATTGCAGGTGAAACCGCTGTCGCTCCTGAGTCCCTCCACTTCTGGAGGGAGAAACCAGCTCCATCGGCCCTGGGGCTCTGGGATGAAATTGCTGTTGCTCCCGCCAAGACTGGGGCCAAGGCTGCTCATTCATTCCTCTGCACTCTGGGTGCTGGAGGAGGAAGAACAATGCCTCACTATATCAGGATGTTTAGCTGGTGATGCATCGTGTTATAGGGGGGGGAACTGCTCCTTTTCCCTTATGGGGTATTCCAGACCCTGTATAGAGTCCTTAAGTGGGTTCCCTATCGGTAGGAGAAAATAACAGAGGCCAGCCAGAAAATATTGAGAAGCAAAGCAGCTAGTAAGTCTGATCTTTATTGATCTGTTGCAACAGGGTCCCCACTCACCACACGCAGGAGGGAGGAGGAACCCAAAACCAAGGTGTGCAAGCCCTTATTATAGACTTTTGAAATTGCCCACCCTGTAGCTCAAGACCACCCACAAAAACATCATACATACAGTACATCACAGAAGGAGTCGGTCTCCAGCAGAAATCCTGTTTGCCAGGATATCTGTTAATGGTCACCCGTTTCTTTACCTGGGCAGCCTGGCCATTCTTTTGTGATGGTAAATACTTTAAATCCTGAATCCCGGTCACAGGCTCACCCTATTCATACACAAATATGCACTTAAGACAGGTAAGCAAAAGACCATGGAGAGGCTCTCCCATTTCCTTTCTCCTCGCAGAGAAATATTTGAGGTCAATTTGGGAGAGTCAAAATGGTCTGGGAGAGTCAAAATGGCTTCAGGATTGCTCTCCTGTACTATTTCAGACACGTGGTTTATATACTTACGTATGCGTTCGCCTTGTACATTTATGAACTTTTATTTTATATTTGGGACCTTAGAATTCTTATAACAATCACAATGTTGAAAAGTGGATATCGCCCAGCCCTAGATTTTGTCCGTGTGTGTGTGTGTGTGTCTCTGTGTGTTCTGTTTATGCATGTTGCCATTTTTTATTTAACCTGCAATGTGGATAACGGCTAGAATATACGTCAGCGTGTGGTTTCACTTGCAGGTACTTGAAACCGGACGAAGACAAGAAATCCAAACACAAGACGGCGGTGAAGAAGAAAACACTCAACCCTGAATTCAATGAGGTAAAGTCGCTGTGGTTTCAGGTGTTTGTTACGGTTCTATGGGAGGTGGAAAGGGCCCTAGATGGAGGGATGTAGGAGGGTGACACACTCTGACCATTGGTCCATCCAGCTCAACACTTTGGTCTCCAAAGTTTCAGACTGAGGACATCCCATCCCTAGTCTTGAAGCGGTGACGGAAGCAGGTCTGGAGTGCTGCTGTGGTGAGCTTAGCAACAAGCAAAATGCCAGGCTCCACATATTTTTTTTCTTTCAGGGGTATGGAACACTTCAGATGCCACTGGACTACAACTCCCATAATCCCTGGCCATTGGCCGTGGTGGCTGCTGGGAGTTGGAGTCCAACACTATCTGGAGGGCCACCATTTCTCCATCAGGGTGAAGGGGGCACAGCCCCACCGACCCACATCTGCTCTCAGCCAATATCCCACTGCATGCCTTCCCACTAAAAAAACCAGTCCAGAGGGTTGGCACTGCATGTCAGATTCCTCCTACTTAGCAGATAGGAAAATGGGCACCAAGTGAAAATGAGTTGGCCCTTGCTTGACACTGAACTTAAGAACATAAGAGGAGCGTGCTGGGTCAGGCCACTGGCCCGGCTAGTCCAGCATCCTGTTCTCACAGTGGCCAGTGTTGTAAACAAAAATCTGCCCTTTTTTCCCCTTATGGGGTATCCAAGAGCCCATATAGAGTCCTTACGTAGGTTCCCTGTTGGTAGGAGAAAATAACAGAGGCCAACCAGAGAATATTGAGAAGCAAAACAGCTAGTAAGCCTGATCTTTATTGATCTGTTGCAACAGGGTCCTCACTCACCACACGCAGGAGGGAGGAGGAACCCAGAACAATGGCGCGCAAGGCCTTATATAGACATTTTGAATTCCCTGCCCTGGAGCTCAAGGCCACCCCTCCATACATCATACATACATCACAGAAAAGGCGGTCCACAGCAGAAATCTGAGTGACTTGTTTATCTCGTCCCACACAGGTTACCTGTTTAATGGTCACTTGATTTGATTGCCTGGGGAGCCTGGCCAGTCTTTTGTAGTGATAAATACTTAGTTCCTGGGCCAGGTCACAGGCTCACACCCTATTCATATCTGAAATGTGCCCTTAAGACAGGATTTGTGAGGAAAGAAGCAATGGGGAGGTTTCCCACTCTGACCTTGCAGAGAAATATTTGAGGTTTGGAAATCAAAAATGGTTTCAGGTCGGTCTTCCTGTGCTGATCTATGCACGTGCTTGGTTGGTACACTTATGAACATTTAACATATATCTAAGACCTCAAAATTCCTATCACACCAGCCAGGTGCCCCTATGGGAAACCCACAAACAGGATTCGAGCACAAGAGAACTTTCCCCTCCTGTGGTTTCCAGCAACTGGTATTCAGAAGGATTGCTGCCTCTGACCGTGGCAGCAGAGCAGAGCCACCGTGGCTAGTAGGCAGCAATAGCCTTCTCCTCCATGAATTTGTCTGATCCTCTTTTAAAGCCACTTAGGTTGGTGGTCGTCACTACCTCCTTGTGGGAGGGAGTTCCACCGATTAACTATGTGCTGCATGAAGAGGACTGTCTATTCTGTGCCCTGATTCTTCCAACATTCAGCTTCACTGGGTGTTCCCAAGTTCTAGCATTACGAAGGATAAAAAAATTAAATATAATTATCCACTTTTTCAATTCCATGCGTAATTTTAGAAACTTCCACCAGGTTGACTCTTACTCACCTTGCCTCTAAACTAAAAAGTCCCCAGCACTCTGGCGCCGCCTCCTGTTTGGGCTCCCAGACTTTCGCACTATCAGCCCCAATTGGCACCAACCAGCAACCCCTGCAAACTGCAATTTCTCCAGTGCGCCACCAAGTTTGCAGCTCTGGTTCATTGAAAGAGTGCTGGACGATAGGAGCGAGAAGTTTGGAAACACATCCTGAATACAAGTTTATTCCCTTTCCGCTGCAGGAATTTTGCTACGAGATTAAGCACGGTGACTTGGCAAAGAAGACCTTAGAGGTGACAGTGTGGGACTATGACATTGGCAAATCAAACGACTTTATTGGTGAGTCTGAGGTTCCCAAGGGAGGCCTGCAAAGCTTTGATAGTTTAATTGTCAAGGCACCGGACTGTTAAATGTCACCTGGATTCAGCATGACCTTTACAGCAGATTGCACAGATTCCCACTAAATATCTTCCCACGAGGGATAGAGGGCTCAGCTCTTGTCAATTTAATTTCCCAGTGCATGACAATTTCACCTGTGTTTATTCTTTAAACCCCTTCCATCCCATTTCCATATTAATCTGTAATTAAAAAAAAAACCCATACCAAAAAATATCCATACAAAAATTTGTATTTCAATACATAATTGTATGTATCTGATCACAAAATAGTATGTTGAATACAGAGTTTATTTCAATACCCGCACTGGCCCCCTGAAATTCATATTTTGCAATGCATTCTGGTGCAGTTCTTCTGAGCCAAGAATCTATGTTGCAAAACTTGGAGAAGTACAAAAACTGAAGAATAATTATGTCTTGGTTCCATGTTCTTAGTCCAGGAGGTGAGAATTTGGTCTGCTTCCCCATTCGCAGAATTGCAGAATTGGAAGGGACCACGAGAATCATCTAGACCAACCCCAGCAGTGTGGGAATCTGCAGTTCAGGAGCCCCAACATGGGACTCGAACCCACAACCCCTGAGATTAAGAGTCTCATACTCTGAGCTATCTCCTTCCTCCTTGAAAGAGGAAGCCACAGCCAATATACACACAGTTTTTAGAAGACTACAGGGGTAAACCATGATTTGGGTGAATTGCCCACCCTCCAACTCCAGACCACCCACAGAAACATCGTACATACATCACAGAAGCGGTGTAGTAGCCCAGGACCACCTCTCCCAATACATCATACCTATATCACAGAAAAGGCGGTCTACAGCAGAAATCCGAGTGCGTTGTTTATCTCCTGTCTGGCAAGTTACCTGATTGTATTATCTGGGTTTTGGCCCCTCTTTTGTTATTATAACTACTGAATTCCTGAATCTAGATCACAGGTCACAGGCTCACACCCTGTTCATATCTTGAATGTGCCCTTAAGACAGGATTTGTGAGGAAAGAGACAATGGGGACCTTAAAATTCTTATAACACCATGATGCAAATCCAAATTTTGTATTGATCCTTTTTTTGGGGGGGGGGGTGCATAAACAGCCACCAGGTTCTGCCTGCCCCATTTGTCTCTCATTTGTCTCCCTCAGGTGGCGTGGTGCTTGGGATCAATGCCAAAGGGGAGCGCCTGAAGCACTGGTTTGACTGCTTAAAAAACAAGGATAAGAAGATTGAGCACTGGCACACGCTCACAAACGAGCTGCCGGGGGCCCTCCTCAGCGATTGACCTCACAGACACACCCCGGATACCTGGGAAGAGCATAGCACACAACCCTGGCCAAGAAACAACGGCTGCCTTCAGATTTCCTGTTTACTTCATGCCACGGGAGGGATCCCATGTCGGCAAGGATTGAGAGGGGGCGGGCCTTGCTTGGAAGGTCCCAGCTACAGCCAATTTGCAGGGAACTATTTGACACTGCTACACGCCCCCCCCTTAAAAAATCACAAAAAAAACAACCCACAACAACTTGTTATTTCCTGTTGTTTGCAAGCTTCAGTCCTACAGATTTCTCTGGGATGCCTTGAATTTACTCTTGCAGCAAGTTGGTTTTCTCTCTCTCTGTGTGTGTGTGTGTGCGTGTGTGTTTGGGGTGGGTTGGTCCAGAGGGCTGCATGCATTAGATCTGTGACTTCTTTGATATTCTGGATTCAGTCCCTTGCTGCCTTGTGAACACAGTGGCAACATGAATGCACAAATATATAGTAATATAGATACATAGATACATGGGTTAGGGGTTTTCGCTCTTCCTCTTTCCATTTGGTTTTTTTGTAATATGTAACTGATGCAAAGTGTTTTGTTGACTCTCCGAATCAAGAGATACTCGGTGACATCTCTAGCTGTTGTCTGTCCTCGGTGTATGTGCGGGAGACGGGGTAGGGGGTGGGCAGAGGGTGGTTTGTTTTCAATTTTGCTCTGAAGTATTTCAGCCGTCCTGCTAGATAAGCGGTGAAGAAGCTGTGGCCCTCAAGATGCTTTTGGGTTCCAACTCCCATCGCTCCCCAGACCACTGGCCACGCTGGGACCTAAAAGTGTAGGAGGCTGCCTTATACCCAGACTGTTGGTCCATTCAGCTCAGTATTGTCTGCACGGACTGGCAGGAGCTTTCTGGGGGCTTCCTACAGGGAGTCTTTTTCCCCAGCCCTATCATTGGGGATTGAACCTAGGGGACATCTCCACGATAAGCAGATGCTCTGGGAGTTGGAGCTCAGCGTCTTGAGGGCTGCAGCTTCCATGCCGCTGTGTTTGACAATCTGTTCAAAACATAAACGGTCAACCCACAACACAAAGGGCTGTGTCACTCACCTGAAGCGACCGCTACCTTCTTGAACCCTCATCTTCCCCGGCCTCTTCCCTGTTAAGAGAAAACGAGAGAGGCCGCTGAAGAATTGCCAAAGGCTTCTCGCTGGTTTTCAGAGAATTATCCAAGCAGGGAGATCAGAGGCCTGACTTTTGTGCAGCTAACACACCTGAGAAACTGGAAGCCTTCCTTGTTTGGCTACCACAGTTCTCTGGCATCAAACAACACACACTCTCTCAGCAATTCACCAGTCTTTTGCAAGACAGAAGTTTAGGGTAGACCCTTCTGTAGCTCGGAGTCCGCAAAGGATTTTCATCCCAGCTGGGAAGTCCAGCCTGCAGCTGAATTCAAAGACCAGCACTGACTTCCACAAGTGTCAATACATGTTAAAAAACCGGGTCTGCTGGGCTTATTAAAAAAAAGGAATTATTCTTCTGTTAGCACAATATAGACTCTCTAGTTAAAAGAGAATAGATTTATTCTCTGTATCAGTTTTATGATTTCTTTCAAGTGCAAAGGTCTTTTTTTGGGGGGTGGTTAGGTTCTGAGTTGTTTTTCATGTGAATTCATTGCAGAAGACCATCAAACTCATATCTCATGGCTTGTATCCAAAGGTAGTCATAATTAGGGACGGAGGAGAAATTCGGTTCCGTTCAAATTTTACGGAGATTCTCTCTGATCTGCGCTTTCAAAAACAATATGCAAACTGAAATGCAGCTGTCCTTCGAAATTCACAGTTCTATGAATTTCACAACGCAGCTCTCCAATCAAATACAGTAATATGTATATTAGGAAAATGCGTGCACAGCACCGCATATGTTAGTGAAAATAAGTTATAAAATGTGTTTATCAGGCAAAGGTAAAGGTAAAGGGACCCCTGACCATTAGGTCCAGTCGTGGCCAACTCTGGGGTTGCGGCGCTCATCTCGCTTTATTGGCCGAGGGAGCCGGCGTACAGCTTCCGGGTCATGTGGCCAACATGACTAAGCCGCTTCTGGTGAACCAGAGCAGCGCACGGAAACGCTGTTTACCTTCCTGCAGGAGCGGTACCTATTTATCTACTTGCACTTTGACGTGCTTTCGAACTGCTAGGTTGGCAGGAGCAGGGACCGAGCAACGGGAGCTCACCCCGTCGTGGGGATTCGAACCGCCGACCTTCTGATCTGCAAGTCCTAGGCTCTGTGGTTTAACCCACAGCGCCACCTGTGTCCCTTATCAGACAAAATTGCATACAAAAACATGTATGTTAGGGAGGCATTTGCACTAAGATGCTGGTGAATTTTCCTGCAGACTTTTTTAAAAAAACAAATAAATTGCAAACTGATGCAGAAATCTGGAGAAGCAAAGACTGCAAGAAAGAGAAACAGAAATTAACAGACCCAGTCATCCCTAGTCCTGCTCAGAGTAGGTCCATTGAAATCACAGCTACTGTAGATCTACTCAATTCAATGGCCCTACACTGAGTAGATAGTTGGAGACAACCCAATGCCTTTATGGATCCTGGGAGATTAGTTTACAGATTTAGCACCATTTGTAAGAAGTTATTTGCATACTAATCCACAAAAACTGATGCTTTTCAGATGTTGCTCCCATGGGCAAGACTCATGTACTTGGGAAACAGGAAGTGCAAAAAGCACTTCCTGCCATCATGGTTTAAAACTACTGTTGTTTGTGGATCATACTGGAGGAGAAATAAGCCACATGCTGATTGCAGACAAAATCTCTCTGCAACATTTTGTATTCCAGGGGAAGCCTTGCCAATTTTCCTTAACACCTCCGTCCTGCACTTGTTACCCAACTAGGTATATTTCATTTTGCACAAGGAAAGATGTTTTCTGCAATCAGCTGGATTCTTCCATTAAAAATGGCTTCTCCACCTCCCCAGCCACAAACAATGCTTTAATAACTGCCATATCCAGGAAATCACCATTCACGGAGTCATTTTCAGCCTCAAGCTCTTTTGGCGGACAGTGAACAAAATCGTGGCCAATTTTCATCAGGTGGCTCTGCGGAGATCATTTTCTGTTGTGTTCCAGAAAGCACTTGAAAAGGCAATATCTGGCACTTTGAATCGATGAGCTGTTTGGAGAAAGCGCTTCAGAGGCACATTCAGATACCTCTCGTGTGTTTTCCCATCGTTGCTTATTGCCGGTGGGAAAAAGCAGAAAGGGGGCATTTGCAGACAGCTGCCTGTTGTAGACTTTGCATCGCAGTCCCCTGTTTAAACAAAAGAAAGCATTTTCACATACACACACCCAAGGCTTTCAGGGACGTTTCTCACACGGTCTGCATCATCAACGTGACTCTTCCGCATAGGGCAAAATAAATATTTCCACCACACTTCTATGGTGATGGTGTGCCGGATAACTTCCCTCCACAGAATATTTTTCCTAGGTACAGAAACAACATCGCTTGTAAAGAGGCCCATGGAACAGCCAAGTTGTATGCCTTTTTTTAAAAAAAAAAAATCTCAAAGATAAGCTGTTTTCAGTGTCTCAATATGATCACATGCACCTTCCTGCTGATTTCCGTGGGTACATGATCCTTTTCGTTTTCTATCAAAAGCCTTTTTTTACCTGGACTCTGTACATATGTAAATTAAAATATATATTATACGGTATATATAAATATATATAAATATATATATATATATTTAAAACAAAAACTACTGCATGTCAAGTTAGTGGTTGTCATGCAAAAGACTTGTTAGATGTTTGATACCAATGTTTTGCTACAGTGAGTTGGCCGCAGAAACACGTCCTCTGGGCTGCTTCCCCACAGATCAATTTTGTATTTCAGTATTATTATATGTACTTTTTGGTCAGATTTGTTTAATCTTTATAAATAGAACCGCAAATGAATAATAATAAAAAATGATGGAAAAGTTTCATTTTGGAAGTTGAGTGATTTGATTGCATTTCTGTGCCGTTTCCCATTCAAATGAATCCCAAAGCGGCTCACAAACAATAAATAACATGACAGAGCGTCACAAGGGCAGCATAAATCACATCATATAATTAACAAACCATCAGTAAAACAATCACAATCTATTAAGTACTGTTAGCAAACCAGCAGCTAAAGAATAAGCGAAACATCACAATTACAGCGTGAGTCAGATGATTGACAAATCAATAAGGCATTCATACTCTACAAGGCAATATTAAAAAAATAACAACTAAAAAATAAGTTGGACAATATGAAGTTCACACACACTTCCCCAGCGATTCATAATCTTTCACCCTGTTCAGTTCCTTAAAATATACATGCACATCTATCAAGCCGGAGGACCTTGATCTAATAGAAACACCTGCAACAGAGCTATACTTAAACTTGTTAGTTAACTTAAACCCACGTCCCATCTTATAAACTAAGCGTGCAACCCTATAGCTTGCTTAAAGGTAAAGGTAAAGGTACCCCTGCCCGTACGGGCCAGTCTTGACAGACTCTAGGGTTGTGCGCCCATCTCACTCTAGAGGCCGGGGGCCAGCGCTGTCCGGAGGCACTTCCGGGTCACGTGGCCAGCGTGACATCGCTGCTCTGGCGAGCCAGAGCCGCACACGGAAACACCGTTTACCTTCCCGCTAGTAAGCGGTCCCTATTTATCTACTTGCACCCGGGAGTGCTTTCAAACTGCTAGGTTGGCAGGCGCTGGGACTGAGCAACGGGAGCGCACCCCGCCGCGGGGATTCGAACCGCCGACCTTTCGATCGGCAAGCCCTAGGCGCTGAGGCTTTTACCCACAGCGCCACCCGCGTCCCTATAGCTTGCTTACTTTGAAGTAAAAGAAGGCTGCTTTTTCCCCCAGTTGGAACTCACCAGAACTCACCACCTCTCAGGTGGTCACTGCTGCCATTATAAGAGAACGAGGGAGGTGTCCATGGTGAGTTGGGGTACCTCTTTTTCTAGAAAAATAGTGCTGAGTGAGAATTAAAGGTAAAGGGACCCCTGACCATTAGGTCCAGTCATGCCCAACTCTGGGGTTGCGACGCTCATCTCGCTCTATAGGCCGAGGGAGCCGGCGTTTGTCCACAGACAGCATCCAGGTCATGTGACTAAGCCGCTTCTGGCGAACCAGAGCAGCGCATGGATATGCCGTTTACCTTCCCGCCGGAGCGGTACCTATTTATCTACTTGCACTTTGACGTGCTTTCGAACTGCTAGGTTGGCAGGAGCAGGGACCGAGCAACGGGAGCTCACCCCGTTACGGGGATTCAAACCACCGACCTTCTGATCGGCAAGCCCTAGGCTCTGTGGTTTAAGCCACAGCGCCACCCATGTGTGTTGTATTGGGGGTGGACTTGTTCAGCTGAGTTATTTTCTAGGTGAGTTTCCGGGGCAGACGAGTCAGTGGTGGGTGGGACTATAAACAGAAGTGGGTGGAGTAAGGATTGTGAATTTTACCACACATTCTCTATCCCCCATTCAAACAAGCAAAAGGCATTATTGGAGTTCAAGGATATAGCCAAGTGAGGCCAAAAAAATCAAGAAGGATGCAAAGCAGGACCTGTGAGGTATGGTCCAGGGAGGGTTCTGAGGGCCAGACAGAGATGCTTGGAGGGCCACAATTGCCTCGCCTGGTTTACACACACACTTCAGCCATTTAAACTAAGCATCCAAACACTGAGCCAGCATAAAAGAAAATCCCACTCAGTTAAATGGAGCAGCTTCTTGACAGTCGTATATAAGCAGCTATTGAACTTCATCTCCTTTTTGGATGGTGAGCTGATTATTGAGACCTGGACTTAAGAAAGCTTAAGGTGCCTTAATGCCCGGGATCAGCTCCAAATTCCTAACACACCTGTGGGCTTATAAAGGGGGCAAGCAGCCCTTCGAGGGAGTCGATTGCTTGCTCAGCCTCACCGATCTCCGTCCCCAATAGAAGAAATGCAAGTTTCAAACGCTTCATGGGTTGAGGTGAGAAACAGGACCCCAGGCCCTTTTGAGGGGCCGCAATGGCCCTACCTGGCCCCACAGAGCACCTACATATCAGTGGCTGTCCTCATGGGGCTGGTGGTCATCTCGGCCACCTTGGCGAATGGCTTGGTGATTGTGGTCTCTGTCCAGTTCAAGAAGCTCCGCTCTCCTTTGAACTACGTCCTGGTGAACCTGGCCGTGGCTGATCTCTTGGTCACCTTCTTTGGGAGCACCATCAGCTTCATAAACAACGCCCACGGCTTCTTTATCTTTGGCCAGGCGACCTGTGAATTTGAAGGCTTCATGGTCTCCTTAACAGGTAGGGAGATGACCCTGGTGGCCCTTTGGTTTCCTTTGAAATGCAGTTATCAGACCTTGCATTTACCGTATTTTTCGCTCCATAAGACGCACCTAGTTTTTAGAGGAGGAAAACAAGAAAAAGAATATTTTGAACGAAACAGTGGATGTATGATTTTTGTGGTTCTTGCTGCGGCCACAGACATGTGATCTGATGGTGAATTTGGGGTGACCCAATGCAAAAATCCTGAGGATCCATGTGGACCCGTTCTTTGTAACCACATTTTTGCACCACTGCAGCCACAGGAAACAGTGGATGCGTGATTTTTTTGGTGCAGGCTGTAGCCATGGACATGCTATGTGATCTGATGGTGAATTTGGGGCAACCCAATGTAAAAATCCTGAGGATCCATGGGCTTTTACCTCCCCCCTCCCAGGCAGCCTCTGCTAGTGTCCCTTATCTCTCTTCCAATCCCACCGATCAGCTGTTTCCTTTCAACACTCCCTTCCCTCTTGTTTGCCTTAGTTTCTTTTACTTAGCTGGAGCAGTTTTTTGCTCCTCCTTTTCTTCTAATTTCTCTCCTTATTGCTTTAGTCTTCCTGTTTACCCGCTTTGCAAGTTTGCTGTCTTTACCTCCCCGCTCCCAGGCAGCCTCCTTTATCTCTAGCGTCCCTTATCTCTCCCCCCAATCGGCAAACAATCAGCGGCTTTATTTCAACACCCACTTCCCTCTTTCAAAAAATAAAGCATGATCTGCTTTTTGCCCCTGGGCAATTCGGCTCCAGGGGCCACACATTCGCTCCATAAGACACACAGACATTCCCCCTTACTTTTTAGGAAGAAAAAAGTGCATCTTATGGAGCGAAAAATACGGTATGCGCTACTGTTGAAACATTCAGAGTGCATTGTGCGTCGCACATCTCCATAATCTGCACAACAGTTGCATTTTCATGCCAGTGTTATGATACTCATATTGCAGGTTGGGTGGGAAGGGATGCCTGAAGCAGAGGAAGTCAGAGTTGGCCTACAAACACAATGGGATATCGGGAAGGGCCCAACTTAGAAGTGGAACATCTGCTTTTCATGCAGAAGGCTCCGGGTTCAATCCCTGGCATCTCCAGGAAAAGTTAGGAATTTTACCCTTTCTGAAATCCTAGAGGGAGCTGCTGCCAGCGAGTGTGACCAATACACAGTCTCCACCCCCATCGTTCTGCCCAGACACTGAGATCATGCACCGAGGGACTTCTGGCGGTTCCCTCATTGCGAGAAGTGAGGTTACAGGGAACCAGACAGAGGGCCTTCTCGGTGGTGGCGCCCGCCCTGTGGAACGCCCTCCCACCAGATGTCAAGGAAATAAGTAGCTATCTTATCTTTAAAAGACATCTGAAGGCAGCTCTGTTTAGGGAAGTTTTTAATATTTAACGCTGTTCTGTTTTTAACACTTGATTGGGAGCTGCCCAGAGTGGCTGTGGAAACTCAGCCAGATGGGCGGGGTATAAATTATTATTATTATTATTATTATTATTATTATTATTATTATTATTACTGAGTTAGATGGGTTCAAGGAAGATGGATCAAGCTGCCATCCAGGAAGGCAGTTTCCTACATTCCTCTTTAAACCAGCCCTTAATTCAGAACCCCAAGGACTGGAAGCCTGCTTCATATTTAGAAGACCTTTGTGACTCAGTGGCAGAGCATGCAGAAGGTCCCAGGTTTAATCCCCAATGGAATCTCCAGTTGGGGCTGGGGGAGAATGCTGTCTGAAACCCTGGCAAGCTGCTGCCAGTCAGGGTAGACAATACTGAGCTAGATGGACCAAGTGTCTGATTCAGTATAAAGCAACTTCTTTTTTATTTTTGAAAGCTCAGCAACCTTGATTTTTTTTAAAAAAGAAAAATGGATAGCGCCATAGTTTCCCATGAGTAAATGCCCTTTTTTTGCTGCTATCTGATCATTTAGAAAACTCTAGCCATTTTTGCCCCTTCATGGATCACTGCCTTGTAAGGAAATCAGCCCTGAGTGCTCACTGGAAGGACAGATCCTGAAGCTGAGGCTCCAAGACTTTGGCCACCTCATGAGAAGAGAAGACTCCCTGGAAAAGACCCTGATGTTGGGAAAGATGGAGGGCACAAGGAGAAGGGGACGACAGAGGACGAGATGGTGGGACAGTGTTCTCGAAGTTACCAGCGTGAGTTTGACCAAACTGCGGGAGGCAGTGGAAGACAGGAGTGCCTGGCGTGCTCTGGTCCAGGGGGTCACGAAGAGTTGGACATGACTAAACGACTAAACAACAACAAGGCATTTTTGAGATTGTGCTCTCGTTATTCCCCTTCTCTGTGGTCAACCTCTCTTCTCTAGCCCTTCTTTTTCCAACTAGCATAGGCTGGTCCATTAGGGCAAATAGGGCACTGCCTCACCACCCTCATTCTCAGCTCAGCCAAGCCCAACCTCTCTGCCATCTTACTTACAACCAGCCCAGAGGGTGGCACTGCCCATCAGCTCCCTCCTCCTCCTTAGTCTCAGCGTTGCCCTTGCAGAGAGGAGGAGGATGGGAACAAAACTTGAATTGCTTGGCTCTGGAGCCACCTGCTGTTGGGCTCCCTGCCTGTTGTCCTACCATTTCCAATGGGCACCGGTCAACCCTGAGTTTATGTTGTGAATAAAACCTGCATTTTTCAAAGGAAACGCACAAAAGCTGTGCCCGCTATGTTTGGCTCTGTTCATCCCTGAGCTCTTCTCGAGGATGGGACTACGTGGGGCTACCTCTGAAGGTGGCCCGGAAACTACAACTAATCCAGAACGCGGCAGCCAGACTGGTGACTGGGAGCGGCCACCGAGACCATATAACACCGGTCCTGAAAGACCTACATTGGCTCCCAGTACGTTTCCAAGCACAATTCAAAGTGTTGGTGCTGACCTTGAAAGCCCTAAACGGTCTCGATCCAGTATATCTGAAGGAGCGTCTCCACCCCCATCGTTTTACCCAGACACTTGGGTCCAGCACCGAACGCCTTCTGGCGGTTCCCTCCCTGCGAGAAGCCAAGTTACAGGGAACCAGGCAGAGGGCCTTCTCAGTAGTGGCACCCGCCCTGTGGAATGCCCTCCCACTAGATGTCAAAGAGAACAATAACTACCAGACTTTTAGAAGACATCTGAAGGCAGCCCTGTTTAGGGAAGCTTTTAATGTTTGATGTATTACAGTATTTTAATATTTTTTGGAAGCCGCCCAGAGTGGCTGGGGAAGCCCAGCCAGATGGGCGGGGTATAAAGAATAAATTATTATTATTATTATTATTATTATTATTATTATTATTATTATTATTATTGACGTATTCTCTGTTGCTCTAGAAGGCATGACTAGAACCAAGGTGGAAGCAGATATCGGCTAAAACTTTGGAGACACTGCCTGATGGGAAGAGCATCATAACAGGGGAGCTGAACTGTCCCAGGAGCTGGTGGTGAACTCTCTGCAGCTGGAGGTCTTTCAGCAGAGTTGGGTCAGCTACCTGCCAGGGATGCTGCAGGTGCCAGACTCCTGCATTGAATAGGGCTTGGACTGGATGGCCGCTGAGACAACCCTCCAACCCTAAAATTCTAGGTTCATCTCTTCTTTTTTCCAGGGATTGTGGGTCTTTGGTCCTTGGCAATCCTGGCCTTTGAGAGGTATCTCGTGATCTGCAAACCTGTGGGCGATTTCCGCTTCCAGAAAAGGCATGCGGTGCTTGGTTGTGCTTTCACTTGGGGGTGGTCGTTTGTCTGGACGGTCCCACCACTCCTCGGCTGGAGCAGCTACGTCCCTGAAGGTTTGTTGACAGGGGACTTTAGGAAGCCGCCGCCTTATGCCGTCTCAGACTGTTTGACCATCTAGCCCTGATCATATATATATATGGGGACGCGGGTGGCGCTGTGGGTAAGTGCCTAGGGCTTGCCGATCGAAAGGTCAGCGGTTCGAATCCCCGCAGTGGGGTGCGCTCCCGTTGTTCGGTCCCAGCGCCTGCCAACCTAGGAGTTCGAAAGCACTCCCGGGTGCAAGTAGATAAATAGGGACCGCTTACTAGCGGGAAGGTAAACGGCGTTTCCGTGTGCGGCTCTGGCTCGCCAGAGCAGCGATGTCACACTGGCCACGTGACCCGGAAGTGTCTGCGGACAGCGCTGGCCCCCGGCCTCTAGAGTGAGATGGGCGCACAACCCTAGAGTCTGTCAAGACTGGCCCGTATGGGCAGGGGTACCTTTACCTTTATATATATATATAATTTTATTAAGTTTTCCATTTTTATCATATTCACATATCCTACAATACAGTACAAACACTCAGGAGTTTTCTCCCTTCCTCGAACCCTAGGCTTGAGAACATCCTGCGGCCCCAACTGGTACAGCGGCGGAAGCAGCAACAACAGCTACATCATGACTTTGTTCGTGACCTGCTTTGCAATGCCTCTCAGCACAATCCTCTTCTCCTACGCCAACTTGCTGATGACGCTGCGAACCGTGAGTACCGGGCAGAGTTGTGCTTGTGCGTGCCCTGTGCTGCTTCGAGCGCATCGCTGTAGACGGCTGGGGGCAGCTAGCGGTCCCTCGATGCTTTCCTGATCCTTCCCGCAGGTGGCGGCTCAGCAGAAAGAGCAGGAGACAACTCAGAGGGCCGAGAGAGAGGTGACGCGAATGGTTGTCGCCATGGTGGCTGCCTTCCTCGTCTGCTGGCTGCCCTACGCCAGTTTTGCCATGGTGGTCGCCACCCACAAGGACCTCGCCATACGGCCAGCGCTCGCTTCCCTGCCGTCGTATTTTTCCAAGACGGCGACAGTGTACAACCCCATCATCTATGTCTTCATGAACAAGCAGGTAAGCACCCAAGGGGAAATTAAATGATTGTGGGGAGGAAGAGTTTGGATTTGATATCCCGCTTTATCACTACCCGAAGGAGTCTCAAAGCGGCTAACATTCTCCTTTCCCTTCCTCCCCCACAACAAACACTCTGTGAGGTGAGTGGGGCTGAGAGACTTCAGAGAAGTGTGACTAGCCCAAGGTCACCCAGCAGCTGCATGTGGAGGAGCGGGGAAGCGAACCTGGTTCACCAGATTACGAGTCTACCGCTCTTAACCACTACACCACACTGGCTCACTGGGAGGGTCTTTATTAGCCAGGCTCATTTGTGGTCGTATTTAAGGGCAATTCTGTAGAATGGAAAACATCTATGCACTGTGAGTCAATCAACCAATCTCTTTATCATGGTTAAGGACTAATATTCAACACTGTGTAAGTCATCACAGAGGGCTTCTTCCATGGCAGTGGACTACGTATGTCAGGGTTGGAGAACTTTTCTCAGGCTCAGAGCCAAACTAGCTCATAAGGAACCTTCCAGGTCTGCCTTCCAGTAATAGTAGTAGTAGTAGTAGTAGTAATTTATTTGTACCCTGCCCATCTGACTGGGTTGCCCTGGCCGCTCTGGGCAGCTTCCAGCACACACAAAACATAACAAAACATTAAACACAAAAACTTCCCTATACAGGCCCGCCTTCAGATGTCTGCAAAGGGTGTATAGTTACTCATCTCCACAGGGTGGGCACCACTGCTGAGAAGGCCCTCTCCCAATGGTAGGTGGTAAACAAAGGTAAAGGGACCCCTGACCATTAGGTCCAGTTGTGGCCAACTCTGGGGTTGCGGCACTCATCTCACTTTATTGGCCGAGGGAGCCGGCGTACAGCTTCCGGGTCATGTGGCCAGCATGACTAAGCCGCTTCTGGCGAAACCAGAGCAGCACATGGAAACGCCGCTTACCTTCCTGCCGGAGCGGTACCTATTTATCTACTTGCACTTTGACGTGCTTTCGAACTGCTAGGTTGGCAGGAGCAGGGACCGAGCAACGGGAGCTCACCCTGTTGCAGGGATTCGAACTGCCAACCTTCTGATCGGCAAGTTCTAGGCTCTGTGGTTTAACCCACAGTGCCACCCGGTCCCCATAATGGTATGTGGGGACAGAGGCAAAAGTGGGCAGAACAATGGATGCAGCTCTTACCTTTCTGTACTGTAGGGCTACATTACAAGTTTAATTCTGAGGTTCCCACGTGCCCTTTTATTTGGTTTGGAGAAATATGGAGGAACCTGAATTGTGATGGGTTTCAGGATGTTCAAATTAAGAACATCCAAATTTTAATTTAACCAAATTTCTCCTCCATCTTTACGCACTGCAACAAACTGCTCATTTGGACCCACCCTGGTTCTGCAGGCAAACACGATGGTGACCCTGTCAATTCTCCCTTCCCGCCTTCAGTTCCGCAGTTGCCTCCTCTACACGATGAGCTGTGGCCACAGACCATTATCTTCCCAGGACACGACACCGGCTGGGATCAGCCTCCCAGGCTGCCTCACCACCTCAGCTTCAGAAGGAAGCAGGAATCAAGTGTCGCCTTCCTAACGATGCAGAAGGGCAAGACCTGCCACCGCCGCCACCTTTCAACGTGGCTCTTGTTTCCATTCTCTAAGTCGCCTTGTTAAAAGTGCAAAATCTGGGAAATGGAATCCCACAGAAGAAGTCAGTACCTTTTATTAGAGGCACATCTGATGGATAGAGACAAATCTGTGAACTCATCGGCGCCATGTCTTTTCTTCCTGCCCAGATTGTGTCCTAAACTTTGCCCGTTTATAAACGTGAATTGGGCCCAGAAACTAATTGGCAGCCAGTGCAGTTGGGTCAGGATAGGTGCAATATGCTCAAACTGCCTTGCTCCTCTCAAATAATCCTAGTAATTGTAGCTTAGCTCTCACAGAGCTACAGTTCCCAGTACACTTAGGTTCCTAGGATCCTTGGGGGGGAAGTCGTGTGCATGAAATGTGCTTTAGATATATGGTGCACACGTGATTTATGTTAGAACAACAACAAAAGCCTCCAGGGGTTGCTGGTCTTTTAACTCCCATCAGCCCCAGCCAACATGGTCAACAGATGAGTCACAGTCCAGCAAGATCTGGAGGGCCGCAGGTCTGCAGCCCCAATCTCAGAGGATGACACTGCCCTTTGGAAAAGCTCCAACTCTTTTCTCCGGCAGGCCAGTTAATCTTGCTACTAACACAACTGCTCCGCACACCTGTCCTTTTTCATCTTCTTCTGGCCACACTGCAGGGACCAGGAGTCGTGAACCCAATTTAACAGCCAACTGCATGATTTGCATTTTCTCCAACTGCTCTTGGGAAGAGATAAGTGTGTGTGTGTGTGTAAGTGAGTGAGTGAGAGAGTGCTGCCCATATAAAGACTCCCATCTTATCAGCACACCAGAGGAAAGGAAGAAATGAAAAACCGTCCGGTTCCTTTCGACCCTCTCAAGGCTTACTTACGCCATCAAAATATCTTGCACCTGAAATAAAATGTATTGCCCCTTTATTTTTGTTAGGTTAGGTTGTTGTCGTGTATGTGGTGGTTTTTTTTTTAATTACTTGGAAGTTATTTTTAACAGTGGTTACCCGGGGTGGAAGAGAAAAGCGGAGCGAAATAAATAAATAAGGAAATCAAAGCGAATCACTTTGCTTGAAGGGGCGTGGAAAACGTGTGGATTAAACATCTTTATTTAGCACAAAACAGACTGATGCTAGGATCCAAAGGCCTGTGTGCCAAGGTACTGCAGATACAGAGAGGGGTTGCCAACTTCCCTTTCTGGCTGCAGCTCCTGCGACCAACATAGACAGCAAGCACCATTAAGAGGCATTGCCTCTTGTAATTCCAGTTATAGATAGGTAGCCGTGTTCTCCTACTGGTTTCTCTGTCTTGTGTATGCCATCAAATGCCAACAGTGTCCTTCAGCTCTCTATATTGGACAAACAGGCCAAACCTTACACCAAAGAATAAACGGACATAAATCTGACATCAAGAATCACAAGACAGAGAAACCAGTAGGAGAACACTTCAATCTCCCAGGACATTCTATACAAGATCTCAAAGTAGCTGTTTTACTACAAAGGAATTTCAGAAATAGACTGGAAAGAGAAGCTGCTGAATTGCAACTCATTACCAAACTTAAAACCATGGAGAGACCTGGTCTGAACAAAGACATTGGATTCTTATCTCATTATACTGTACATGACAAAGCCATTTTTCACCTTCTCACCCCTTGCTTTTTCCTGTAAGACCTATTGCAGTCGTTAAGAGTCGTCAACAGGTTCATCACAGCTATCTGCCAATCACCCATTCCCACCACCCTTCTGAGTAATACCCCTCCCCACCTTCTCACTATATAGAAGGATCTGGCAACTTCTGTTTCAGTGTATCTGAAGAAATGTGCATGCACACGAAAGCTCATACCAAGAACTAACTTAGTTGGTCTTTAAGGTGCTACTGGAAGGAATTTTTTTGTATTGCCTCTTGTAAGCGATGCAGCAGTTACTCTGAAGAAGGGACTGCTGCAATGCACTCTGTGTGGGGCTTCCCTTGTGCTTGATCCAGAACCCATTGTTTGTGCAGAATGCTGTACCGCAATTGCTGGCAGGAGTGAGACCCTGTCAGCGTGGAACACTTTGCCTCAGAGGCCCGCACAGCTTGCTGATTTGCCACA
Source organism: Podarcis muralis (assembly GCF_964188315.1). Classification (NCBI taxonomy): domain Eukaryota; kingdom Metazoa; phylum Chordata; class Lepidosauria; order Squamata; family Lacertidae; genus Podarcis; species Podarcis muralis. The sequence goes on along the minus strand of NC_135669.1, from coordinate 41,550,996 downwards.
AGGCCAAGGTGTTGTTTTTAGTACATATAAATTCCTGAACAACTTGGGACCAGTTTACCTGGGGGATCAGTTCACCCAATATGCCCCCTTGACTGCCCTGCTCTCTGGAATGGGTACTGCAACACGCGCCACATAACACTCATTCTGCATTTGTAACAAATCAGTCTATTGACCTCCCTTCCTATTGACATCAAAAAGCATTTTTGTTTAGGCAAGCCTGTTCAGACATGTAGAATGTTGACACATGTTGTAAACTGGTTTCTAGCTTTTAATTGATTACAATTAGTTTTAAAATGCTTTGAATAATTGTTTTTAACTGTACTTTTTGCTGATAATTTAATTCATCCATTCATTTTTTGTAAACTGCTTTGAGGCTGAGGTTGTTATGAAATCAAGGGGTGTATAAATGTTATGAAATGAAGTACTTATAAAAACTGCAGCCCATAAGCACCGCCTGAAGAGGCATGCTCTCAACGGGGAATGCCTGCTCTAAGATGTCATCTGATGCAACAGACTCGTCATCCGAGTTTTGTTTATGCTGCAGAACCATTGCTTCTACTCACACGCAAACATATGCAGACTGAATAGTCGACTGATGGATCGACTGTCACTCATGACTGATGAACCATTTATTCAATTGGGTGGCAGCCCTAAAATCTGTGGTGTGATTCCAACTTTGAAAAATACCCTATTTTTTGCTCTATAAGACTCACTTTTTCCCTCCTAAAAAGTAAGGGGAAATGTGTGTGCATCTTATGGAGCGAATGCAGGCTGCGCAGCTATCCCAGAAGCCAGAACAGCAAGAGGGATCGCTGCTTTCGCTGCGCAGCGATCCCTCTTGCTGTTCTGGCTTCTGGGATTCTGAATTTTTTTTCCTTGTTTTTCTCCTCCAAAAACTAGGTGCGTCTTATGGTCTGGTGCATCTTATAGAGCGAAAAATATGGTGCCTTGCGCAAACAAATAGACTGAATTATCAGTCATCAGTCTGGTCCTTATCTCCGTGCTTCGCCTACCTTTCACATCTGTTTTTAAAAGTAGCATGTGTACATTTTCATGCATGTATGCAGCCATCCTGGACCATTTTTTAAAAAATAATAATGCAGGAAATATTTTTGGGGGGTGAGGGAACCATGCTGTCAACATCACAGGCACTAGCCAATTGGTGCCTTTGAAAGCTGACTTCCCCTACATGATGAGAAGACGAGGAAACAATAATAATGCTATTATTTGCTCCCCACCCATTGGACTGGGTTGCCCCAATCACTCGGGGCGGCTTCCAGCATATACAAAAATATAATAAAACATTAAAAGCTTCTCTGTACAGGGCTGCCTTCAGACGTCTTCTAAAGGTTGTATAGTTACTTATCTCCTTGACAACTGACGGAGTTTCTCCACTGAGAAAAGAATACATTTGGGTTGACTGCAGAAGGCATGTCTCTTTCCCTGTTCTATAGCTCTTCTTCTGCCCTCACTTTGCTAGGTAGGAAAACAGGAAGTGAGCATGAAGGGTAAGTGAGGACAATAAATCATCACTTGCCATTCATGGTCCAGGGCAGGATGCCCTGCGCTTCCTGTTGAGCCTGCCTCCCATGAACACCTGAACCCAAACAGATTGATATTAAGTGACAAGTGGGAGCTAATTGCACTGACGGGTCCATGCTGAGCGTAATTATCCAGAGAGGAGTTTGCTGCAAATCAATTAATTAAGAGTGCCTTTCCCCTTTTTAAAGCCATGCTTGCACTCCCACCCACTCCCCCTGGTGCCACCGGTCGCTTCGTTTTCTCCCAATTAATACAATTCATCTGCTTTTTGTTTACAACCATCAGGACTTAATCCAATTAATTAAATGTTAAGCGGCGCTCCGTTGACTATCACTAGAGGAAAAGAAGGGGAGGGGGGTTAAATTTGCAAAGAGCAACAAAAAGAGAATTTGTCACTAATAATTTGCAAAGTGAGGAAGTGATGCTTTCTGCTGCTTGTTCACTCTCTGTGTGCTGACACATGCTGGGTATGCAAGTTTGGTGGTGAAGCGCTTGCCTTCCATAGAACACAGAGTGCCAATTATGAAAGAGGCAGAATATTGCCCCATCTAGCTCAGTATAGTCCAAACTATTTCCTCGCCCCCATATAATTTTTATTAAGTTTTTCCTTTTATAACACAACAAATCCAACCTTACAATAACAAATATACTCCGTAGTATAATCCAAACTAGTGGTTCTCAGACGGTGCGGCAGGAGACAATGGCAAGTGTTGCGGGAAGATTCAAAGAAACTTCAGAATGTTCCCACTGGTAAGTTTTAAGACAAGCAATGAATTTTGCAGCCTCGTACAGGGACATGTTGCAACACTGGTGGAAAAAGATTTGATAATTACTTCCCACCGTCGTCTACAGAAAACTTTGACCAGGTTACAGACCCCTTTTCGAACTGCAGCTGTTCAGGGCTGACATTGAATGAAGAAGAGGAAATGGCCTGCATTTTGCACGCTCACACCTTGAAAATGAAACACAGGACTCTTTTTTTGGGTATACAACCAGAAACAGTATCCCCACTTCTCTTCAAGAGCATTGGCTATTCTTCCACAGTTCCCCATCACATATTGTTGTGAACAGGGATTTTCTACTCTGGCAAATATGAAAGATCAGAAAAGAGAAAGGCTTGTGTTGATGAGGAGATGAAAGTTTGTCTCAATTTAGATCTAATATAAAGGAGATTATCAGGCAAAAGCAAGCTCACGCCTCACAATGAGCTTGTATCCATACTTAAGGTACATATCTAAGAGGCTTGTTTATAATTATATTTTGGGAATGACTCACGTTTTTTGGTAGCTGCGTTGTTTCATACTTTCTGGATGTCCTGTGATTATATTATAAAACAGTTGTGTTCCGTCTTATAAATCAAACACTGCTAATTGTTGTTTTGGTTGCTGATGTATTTTTTATCAATAAAAAATTTGGCGTGGAGCAAATTTTTATTCTGAAAAGTGTGGACCAGAGAAAAAAGTTTGAGAGCCACTGATCTACACTGACTCACTGTGGCTCTCCAGGGTTTCAGGCAGAGGGGATGTTTGCCAGCCTGCCCCTGAGATAGTAGGATTGAATCAGAAACCTCCTGCATGCTCCACCACTGAGCCACAGCCCTACCAGCTCTTCCGGGGGGTGGATTTGAAGGGGAAGTAGTATGAATTAGGCAGATTCACCTTTCAAGGCAAACCAAATCTATTATCTCCCCCATTCTCATAATCTGAACCCAAAGCCCAGTGTTCGTCCCTGCACTGGGATGGCGTAGCAATGGAGAAGAAATTTGGCTCAGTTTGCAATTAAAAGTGGACGCACCAAATTTCGCACTTTCCGAAACAATGCACACCCTGAACCACAGCTGCCACCCTTTGAAATTTGCACTTCTCCAAATTTCTCAGTGCTGTTATTCCATGAGAGCAGGAAAAATGGCCCTAAGGACCCATGCGATGGAGGTGGAAGTAGACTTTAGTTTTGAGGTGGGTGCTGTATCCTTTTTTTAAAATTGCAAACAGGCGTGGGGAACTGAACTTAAGCCTGGAAAAAATGAGCAGCAGAGGTAAATTGAAATTGACAAATTCGCCCACCCCTAACCAAAGTGCAAAAAAGCCACCCAACAACCGCTAGGCAGACCTGGGTCTCTTGTTTCTTATCCAGGATTCAGGTAAGGAAGGAAGAGACTCTACTGGCACTAGGAAACAGTTCATTATAAAAGAACTGCTGTAATCGTGACATGTTCCAAGCTGAGCTGAGGGACAACTCCGTGTATTCAAGGCTTGTCACCAGACAAGGTGGCTTTCTGCTGTCTCCTGGACTGGCATAAGCATTAACTTGTGACAGAATTGAATAAATTGAGTTGCACCAACCCACCCACACTGCATTCCCAAGACGGCTTGCGCAGCACATGTTCTTAATAATCTGTTTCCTGACACTGTCTGGCATCTCCTCCTCTAGGATCCTCGGCCGGTTGGTGTCACTTTCAATTCTTTAAAAACGTGTTCCAAGAATTCAAGTGAGACAAAAAGGCGTGATGGACGGGGAAAAGAAGCTTCCACCTGCAGGGTGATCACAAGAACTGGCTCCCACGTTGACAGCTAACAGTGAACCTCATAGCGTGGACAGAGTTCCAGCCTAAGCTGCCCCAAAGAAGTAAATGGGGTGTTGCTTTGCCCGTGAGATTTTCAAGCACCTCATTGGTCTCAGACATTTTATCGGAGAACAAGGGTGAGGAGAAGAATCGCTGCAGGGGTCTACAAGGGGTGGGTGGGGGTTCATTTACTGTTTGCATTTTAATGAGAATCAATGTCAGACTTCCCAGAACAATATGCAAACCAAAAATGAAACTGTCAACATCCACACATCTCTGACTTGCACAATATAGCTCCCCCCAAACAATAAAAAATTGTATATACACACACACACACACACTATATATATATATATATATATGCAGGTTTTGGTGTCCTCGGGTGTCTTCCCGTGTAAAAGTTGGGGTGTCTAGGCGACGTTTCGACGAGGTCTCACTCGTCATCTTCAGGCTGGTGTTTTTGGCTTCTTGTTACTGGAACAGAGCAGGATCTCAGTGTTTGAGTTCCTATAAATACTGTTGAGGAGGTGTGGTGTATAGCCTCCAATGTTCTGGGCAGAGAGGAAGTTCCCAGGCTAGTGTGCCTTTTCTTCTTTTGTTCCTTAATTGCTTGAGGGATATCTTGAGTGATTTCTTGAGTGATATCCTGAGTACCACTTAGGTGGGTCATTAGGTGTGGATTAGTTGCTAAAGCCTTTGTGTCTTGACCTCTTGAACTTTGTGCAGAGTTTTTCTGAGAAGATGGCTGTACTGCACTTGTGCTCTGGCTTGGCTTCGTGTATAGGGGCGAGCTGTGGTTTTGTGGCCTGTGCCAGCCAGATCTGTGTAGGGATTGCAGGGGGGTGCAGCATCCGGAGGTGCCACCATGGTTTGGCTACTGGATGGTGTCTGTAATTTATCTGTGGAGAGGGTCTGGGTTTGGGTCTGGTGTGGTTGATTGGTGATGGCGTTCTGTGTGCCTCTGGATCTGGTGTCAGTTTTTGTGGGGAGGGCTAATTTCCAGATGTCTGGCAAGCGGGATGTGTCGTCACGCTTGTTCATGTTGTGAGGGTGTTTCTCTATCTCGATGGCTTCCATGATTATTCTCTTGTGGTGAATAATCCATGGTGGCACCTCCGGATGCTGCACCCCCCTGCAATCCCTACACAGATCTGGCTGGCACAGGCCACAAAACCACAGCTCGCCCCTATACACGAAGCCAAGCCAGAGCACAAGTGCAGTACAGCCATCTTCTCAGAAAAACTCTGCACAAAGTTCAAGAGGTCAAGACACAAAGGCTTTAGCAACTAATCCACACCTAATGACCCACCTAAGTGGTACTCAGGATATCACTCAAGAAATCACTCAAGATATCCCTCAAGCAATTAAGGAACAAAAGAAGAAAAGGCACACTAGCCTGGGAACTTCCTCTCTGCCCAGAACATTGGAGGCTATACACCACACCTCCTCAACAGTATTTATAGGAACTCAAACACTGAGATCCTGCTCTGTTCCAGTAACAAGCCAAAAACACCAGCCTGAAGATGACGAGTGAGACCTCGTCGAAACGTCGCCTAGACACCCCAACTTTTACACGGGAAGACACCCGAGGACACCAAAACCTGCATTCCTGTACCCGTGAAAATCTACGAAAGCATATATATATATATATATATATATATATATACACACACACACATATATCTAGCTCCCCCACCACTCTGGGTGGCTTCCAACAAAATATTAAAAATACTAGAAGAAAAGGGTCCATAAAGTGCCTATATCAGGGAGATGGACATACCAAGATGCACTGTATTAAACGAATTTGTTTGCAAAAATGTGTCTAATGCTAATGAATCACCACAAGAGCTTTTGCTTTCAACTGCAAACCAAATTTCAGACTGGGAGAATAAACGTAAGGCTTATTTGCACGTTACAAGCTCCCTCTATGCCTGTGGGAATCATTCATTGATTAATACAGTTATGCACCCAAGTGGGCAGTGATTGTGCATTACGTATAAATAACTGTGCAAGTGTACAACTCGGCTATTTGTGTACACAGATTGTACACTCCTGGAATGTAATGTCCAGACAGTGAAACTGACAGGTTTTTCCATTCCTACCTCCTTCTGGTTACCTTTTGCATTCAAGTAACCACGCAGCCCATCGCATTAAGACCTAGGGTGGCTCGACTGAAGGTACAAACATAAAGAGAGCCTGCTGGATGAGGCCAATGGTTCATCCAGTCCAGGATCCTGTTCTCATAGTGGCCAACCAGATGCCGGTGGGAAACCTGACCCAAGCACAAGAGTACTTTCCCCTCCTGCAGTTCCCAAGAGCAGGGAATGTGTTGAACGTGAAACGTGCATGCTAAGCCTGGAACGTTCCATTGGACTATGGTGAAGACTTACAGAATCAGCGGAAGGGAAAGGCGTAGACTCCTAGCAGCCAGGGAAGGTGGGAGCTGTTGTCCAACATCTGGAGTACAGTGGTACCTCGGGTTACATACGCTTCAGGTTACAGACACTTCAGGTTACAGACTCCGCTAACCCAGAAATAGTACCTTGGGTTAAGAACTTTGCTTCAGGATGAGAACAGAAATCGTGCTCCGGCGGCGCAGCAGCAGCAGGAGGCCCCACTACCTAAAGTGGTGCTTTAGGTTAAGAACAGTTTCAGGTTAAGAATGGACCTCCGGAATGACTTAAGTACTTAACCCGAGGTACCACTGTACTGCGTTCACTCCCCCAAACAAAGAGTAAAGAGAGGGAATGAATGTGAGCAGCAGTGTCACTCTTCTAGTTGGATGAGGGCAGAAATGTGTGCATTTCATCCTTAAAACACACCTTAGATTACATTTTAGTTCTGATGTGGGACATGGCTCTGTAACTTCCACCCAACCCCTTTGCGGGGCCAAAGTGGTGGTTAAAAAAACTAGACTGGGGCACTTGGTTAAGCATTTACCAACCCCAACAGCCCACATTTAATGCAAAAGTGAGCCCCAAGTGACTGTCCCAAGAGCTAAGGCTGTATATGCATGTTTACTTGGGGGGCTCACGCCTATGTAAGCACCTATAGGACTGCACCTGGGGCTTGTTCTTGATGATGCCTCTGCGAGGCACAGTCCTTTTCGTTCCTGCAGGACTTGTGGAGTAAATGGGTCAGGAGGATGGACTGCATTTCTTTGTTTACTGCTGTTGATAAGTCAATCTTTTGTGTTTTTTCTCCCCTCAAAGGGTATTGGTGCACAGCAAACCTCTCACCTCTGAGACCTTGTTTAAAAAAGCATTATTAATTACCAAAAACCCCACAGGGCCACAGGTTTCTGGTCCTGGAGTCTCCTCCTTTCCAAACCCACGGTCAGCACAGAGGCTGCTTCTGGGGTTTGGTGCAGGCGTTTCTGTGTTTTTGCACCCACAGAAATCAGGGGATCCCAGAAGATGCGTCAGCTAAACGATGCCCCCTTTCCCACCGCAATGGCACAGCCTCCCACTGTGGAGCGGGAACTATTTGGAAGCAGCTGGAGAGGGATCACTGGCGGAAATAACACAACGCGGTGGGTTGTTTTTTCCCCACACATTCCTGTATTAAATATAACAGTGTTCATTAAGTTATCTTTCGAGCATATGGTTCATGTTTTTACCCTTCAGGCTGTTTTTGTTTCATTTTTGGTGGTGTGTTTTTCTTTTCTTTTCTTCAAAAAAAGTCTTGGTTCCTGCAGGCAGCATCAATCCCTGCTTTGCCACTCGGCTGCGCACAGTTCCACTCTTCAGAACAAGCACAGGAAAAATGAGATGCTGTCGCCCTGTCAGAATCTGAATGGTAAGGAGAGGCTCCCCTATCAGGGTGGACTAGACTGAGAGAAGTGTGCAAATGACTGCCGGGGCCATGAAGCCTACACAACTGTTGGATGGCTATCCTCCAGGTCTCCCACTGCACATGGGCCCTCTATATCCACAAAGAAGTTGGTCAAGCAGCCTCGAGAGGACAGCTGGCAAGGTTTTCCCAGCATCTCCCGCCCCGATGCCACCATTCTTGTGTTATGCAAGAGAGAGAAGAGGAAAAGCATGCCGTTTTACTGATTTTTAGATATTGCGTTGGACCGGGGAGGGTGTGGGAGGAGAATGAGCTTAACCAAAAAGATTGTGTTTTGAAAAGCAATCCCGTTTTGCAAAATAAACGAGGCGTCTGGCCTCCTGTTCCTAAGCACCTACTATATCAAACGGATGCATCAGGCACATTTGAGCGAGACGTGAAAAATTGGTTTCCTTCTAGCGGCTGCTTCGGTTTCATAGTCGGCCTAATCCCTCGCAAGGCAATCTTCCGCAGGCGGCTGTAAATCCTGCCTAACAAGGTTAGGAGAGGAGCTCTTAACTCCCCGGCAGAGCACCTGCTTAGCATGCAGAAGGTCCCAGGTCCCAATCCCCAGTGCACGCTTACTGGGGGTCATGGCCCAGGTAGGGGCTCTGCAGGGGGCAGATGAGTTTCTGCTCCAGTGGAGTCTGATTGGTGGATGTGGGTGGATGCTTTTGGGGTGTGTGTGTGTGTGTGCGTGCATGCGCTATTTGGGGAAGAGAACCAGTGAAAAGTTTCACATCGCAACAAGTTGAGCAAGCATTTCGGAGGAAAAGGTCTTGCCACAAAGAGGGTCATACTTGCATAAACCTGGTTCTCCCCCTTCGTCGTTCATAAGAGCCTGCTGGATCAGGCCAAAGGCCTCTCTAGCGCAGCGCCCTGCTCTCAGTGGCCAACCAGGTGCCTGTGGGGAAACAGGGAGCAGGACCTCAGCACAAAAGCATTTGCTCCTCCTGTGGTTTCCAGCAACTGGCATTTGAAAGCAACTGTGGAGGCACAAGCCACCATGGCCAGTAACCACTGATGGCCCTCTCGTCCGTTAGGTTTGATTTGTTTTGAGCTTTGTGAGGTTTCGAACTCAACACTTGGGGGGGAAAAGAACACTAAAAAGACACAATGAAGAGACACGGTTCCACCTTTCTTTTATGGATCAAGACAGACCTTCAACATTCTCAGCAGAACCCTCCGATTCGCTGAAGCTGTCCTCTGCTCCGTCCCTCATCTCGATGTTTCCGTGATGGGCGTGGCTTGGTTCCCTTAGGGGACAGAGAGGTCCTGTGTCAGGGGCAGCTTTGGGGTGCGGCCCGTTTTTAATGGCATCTATCCAATCGGCACTTCTGGAAACAATTGGGACCTACAAAAGCAGCCCTTTCTAAAACAGCACGAGAAATGAAAGCCAGGTAGCCTTCAAAATTCATCCTTCTGCGAAATTTGTGGCGCAGTTCTCCAACCAAACGATATGTAGAAAAATTAACACACGAGGATGAAGTGTGCATATAAACGCAAGTATTTGTGGGGGAATATACAGTGGTGCAATACAGTTAGAAAGACTGCTTGTAAAAATGTGTACCTTATGTTAAAAATTGCATTCAAAAATGCATAGTTTGGATAAACCTACACCGGAATACTTGCAAATTTTCGTAAGCTTTTAATAATAACAACAAATAGCTGTTGAAGTGTGGAGAATTGAATTTTAGATTTAGAAAAGGAGAACCCATGAGAGCAGAAGTCGACAGTTTCATCCATGTCTACTTGGAAGAATCACCTTCTCCTGTATATATACCTGCCTAGGCCTTGAGATCTTCATGGGAGGCCCTTCTACCGGTTAGGTTCATAGGGTTGCAGCCAATGCTAGTCCTACTCAGAGTAGACCCACTGAAGTTAATGCACATGACTAACTTCAATAAGCTCACTGTGGGCAGAATCAGTTTACACCAAGTCCATTGCTCCATTTAGCTCAGTGTTATTTACAAGGTCTGTGTTCACCAGTAACGCTAAGCCATAGTTCACATTAACCACAGTTTATAAACCAACAAGAAACTGTGGCTGGCGAGCATGGTTTGCTCCTGGTTAATAAAGCCATTGATTAAGCTACTGCATGAGAAGTTTGCAAGCAGGAAACTGAGAGAATCAATGACCCTCCAGATGTTCCAGTTACAGATGTTACTAGACTCCTCCAGATGTTACTAGACTCCAACTTCCAACCCGAGACAGCTTGGACAAGGATCAAGAAATTGTAATATTCAGCAAGTTCTCCTACCTCTGAGCTACTGTTATGTCTGCACTGAGCCAAGCAGTATAGAAACAAGCTGGTACAGAGCCATCCTTAAGCCTGCCAGGTACATTTGCCTTTTTCTCAATCCACCTCAAGCTGCTATCGAGCAGTGCCTTCTAATATGCTGCTGCTTCTGGCACTAGTCAGTTTGCCAGCTCCACTGACATCCCTTCATTCTCACAAGCAGAGAACAGTCTTCCTTGGGTGATAGGAATGGGTTGTCAGTCACTTCACTAACCTCTTGATGGGGGCTGATGGCTCTGCGCGAGGGCTGCGACTGTCGGCAACTGGCCTGAGGACAGCTTCCAAAACATCATCAAGGCTTGAGTGAGCCCTGCAAAAGAAAAGGAAACACATGCCCCCAAAATCCAGATTATTAGAAAGGATGCTGGCATGTTGAAGGGCTGGGTGCTTGGTGGGGTGGAGACACACACACACACACACACACACACACACACAGAGAGAGAGAGAGAGAGAGAGAGAGAGAGAGAGAGAGAGAGAGAGAAAACCATTTTCTCTATCGCTGCCTTTTACTGATACCACTCAAGGTTATTAGGCCTGCAAAGGGAGTTTGAAGAAAGAATTCCAATGCACTTTTTCACTGCCTTTCATTGCTGGCTTACACTGAATGTTGGCTTCTCTGCTTCTTTCGCTCTGCATCCTTGCTGCTATGCAAACAGGGTTTGTTTTATTATTATGAACACAGGATTTTTCTTTATATAGAGACAAGACCTGTTGGGTCCTCCTAGCTCAGCATTTTTATCCCTGAATGGCAGCAGCTCTCCAAGATGCCGGGCAGGGAGTCTCTCCCTTCCCCTAACTGGAAATGCCACTGAGGATTGAACCTGAGGTCTTCTGCATGCAAGGCAGGTGCTCTATCAATGAGATGATGCTGTCCCATCCCCCACCCCCTGTTGTATTGTAACTTATTGAATTCTGAACGTTGCAGTTTTGATGGGTGTTGTTTTATCTGTATTTTAATTGTATGCACACTTATTTGGAATGAGGTGTACTAGAAAACCAGTTTGTAAGACTTTTGCATTCAAGTAACCAACTGGCCACGTGACCCGGAAGTGTCTGCGGACAGCGCTGGCTCCCGGCCTATAGAGTGAGATGAGCGCACAACCCTAGAGTCTGGCAAGACTGGCCCGTACGGGCAGGGGTACCTTTACCTTTACCTTAACCAACTGCAGGGTTAAACCCTGTGGGTTAAACCACAGAGCCTAGGACTTCCCGATCAGAAGGTTGGCGGTTCAAATCCTTGCAACGGGGTGAGCTCCTGCTGCTTGGTCCCTGCTCCTGCCAACCTAGCAGTTCGAAAGCACGTCAAAGTGCAAGTAGATAAATAGGTACCGCTCCAGCGGGAAGGTAAAAGGCGTTTCCGTGCGCTGCTCTGGTTCGCCAGAAGCGGCTTAGTCATGCTGGCCACATGACCTGGAAGCTGTACGCCGGCTCCCTCGGCCAGTAAAGCGAGATGAGCGCCCCAACCCCAGAGTCAGCCACGACTGGACCTAATGGTCAGGGGTCCCTTTACCTTTACTTTTAACCAACTGCAGAGAAATGCTGTAGAGCTGATTTAACAACTCTGGAACGCAATGAAGTGCTGGGCAAAGGTTCTCCGCAAACTTTCGGCAGGTGGAGGCAAAGTTTTATTCAGCACTACTGCTTTACAACAGCAGAAGCATTTAAAGGCTGATTGGGCTCCTCAAGTCAGTGGTTTTCAACCAGTGTGCCATGGCAATCTGGGGTGCCTTGAATGATGGTCAGAGGTGCTGCGGGCAACACTGGCCTCTATCCCTCTTTCCTTCCCTCCCTCCTCTGATGCCCTCTGGCATCTCTGCCTCCCAAAGGCTTGCAGAGATGTTTATTGCAGCAGCCCTGGCTATAAGCTCTGCAGACGAATGGTGCCTCTGGAGCTGGTGATGGGGTGCTGGTTGCCAGGAGCGGAAGCAGACTCAGAAAAGCCCGGCCAGCCAGTCCATCAGCCCTCACTGTTGGGAATGGACGGACAAGTCCCAGGCCCCTGTGGGGCATTGAGAGTAGGCACCTCTTTGGCGTGGGAGGGCAGCTCAGAGACCAGGGATGGCGACAGCAGATGCCCGGAGGACTCCCAAGGAGAGGGGAGAGGAGGCTGAGGGAGGACTCCGCAAGGGGGTTGTTCGGAAAAGAGCGAGAGGCTGCCAGCTCTGCAGGCAAGGGGTGACATAACTGGGCTCCTGAGCCCTACAGGGGGGCCACAGAAAGAATGTAATTGGTTAAGGGAGCCGTGGAATCAAAAAGGTTGAACACCTCTGCCTTAAGTGATCAGGGAACTGGCAATGGAAAGAGCCCATCTTGCTGGACTGAAGCAAAATTTATCTCTCTCACACCCATCCCAGTTCTAGAAGCTTGCTGTGTACCTGTCTGTATCTTCTTCTAGACACAAAGTGTCGTTGTTCCAGAGGCTGCCATCAGCTTTGCACTCGTCCAGCTTTATTTCTTTATCTTCTGGATCTGCTTGCTCAGGAATCACTGGCATCAAAAGAGCATTAACAGGATACGTCAAAGAGCTGGAGATATTCTGGAGCGTTTTTGCCAAACAATACCTAGCTCAGCCAGTTTCAAGATCTGGCAATGGATACCCGGTCCAGCCTGCACCTTCTATAAAAACTGAAATTCCACTTTACCGCACCGGCAACTTCGAAGGAGCTTCCAAGAATAGTTTTCTGATCTACAGTGGTACCTTGGTTTAGTCCAGTTTAAGAACGATTTGGTTTACGAACTCCGCAAAACTGGAAAGAGTGTCTTGGTTTGAGAACTTTACCTTGGTCTAAGAATGGAATCCGAATTGTGGAAGGGCACCGGCGGTGGGAAGCCTCATTAGGGAAAGCACACCTTGGTTTAAGAACGGTTTCGGTTTAAGAACAGACTTCGCGAACAGATTAAGTTCGTAAACCAAGGTACCACTGTATTTTCAAAGCATCAGGGCAGCTGTCGTGCTCCGTTATTTTGTTTGCATTTATTTGCACATCTGAATTGGGCTGCATTTTATAAATCATAGTATTTAGGGAGCTGAGTTCGGTAGGCCCTTAGGGACTGCTGATGAGGTGGTGTGTGGTGGACGTTATATTCCTGAGACTCAGGAACCCTCAATCTGCATGCTGCCTGCCCTACCTTCCTGGAGCTGGCTCTCCTGAGCAGAAGGGGGAGCCTCCAATTCTTTCTGACCCCTCTGAAGTTGCAACTGTACGCCAGGGGGTTCCGACGAGGCACCCTGTGAAACATAAATGCTCAGAGGTGGTTTTTTTAAGGCGTTAAGATCGACAAGGGCGGCCCCAGCTCCCTTTTCCTTAATCAGAATTAACCCTAGGATGGGTCAGAAACAGGGATGTGTGCTTAAATAAATTGTGGACTTTGGTACAGATTCACTTGGTCCACACACCCTGCTCTCCTGGAGTAATATGCAGCTGGAAGCTTCATCTATTTACTTCCTTGCAAACAATTTATATACCCTTTGATTGTTGTGGGGGAGGGCACAAAGCAGTTTACGAAAAGAACAATAAAAACAGTAAAAACATCCACTTAAAAACAAGGTAGCTCAGCTGGTAAGAGTGCGAGACTCTTAACCTCAGGGTCTTGGGTTCGAGCCCCATGTTGGGCGAAATATTCCTGCATTGCAGGGGGTTGGACTAGATGATTCTCGTGGTCCCTTTCGACTCTACATGCTTTTAGCAGGTGCCGAAAGGGGGACAGTGAAGGCACGGCCTCGTGTCAATAAGCAGGGAGTTCCAAAGTGTGGGTGCTGCCACGCTAAAAGATCACTTTCTTACAAATTCGGAACGAGTGCTTTGTGGCACCTGTGACCAGTGCCAGCTCTGCAGATTGAAGCAGACTACACAGCATCAGGTGACTATACAGCATCAGGTAAACTTATGTTACTTACCAGCTTTTGCACTTCCTGGCTGAACAAAGTACTATGAAAATAGCTTTACAGAGAATTATGAAAGAAGATCATCAGTTGCTTATGCTAAATGCCCATGGGGGCAGGGAGACAAGAGGGAGGCATATTGACAAGAGGGGGCCAACATCCCCCCCCCTCACTGCCCAGGGGAGGCAGGGCCACATATTGCAAGGCTGATTGGAATAGCCAGATCCTTCAACCTCCCCCCTGCTAAGCCAACACTGACTGGCAGTGACTCTCCAGGAATTCAGACAAGGAGCTTCTCCCAGCCCCACCTGGAGATGCTGTGGGGCTGAACCCGGGACCTTCTGCATGCATAGCACGCACTCTGCCTATGAGTTATGGCCCTTCTCCAGATTAGTGAAAATAATTTGTCCTCACTCCCTGCCTCCCCGCTCAGTCACTAGGGGATACAAAAGCTTCTCATGCCATGCTGACTGATGAGCAAAGCTGGTCGTGTTTTTGGGGGAGGGAACATGCCTGGCCCTTGCCTAATTGCGAAAAACATCCCCCCCCCTTTTCCGTGGGAGGGAAGCAGTTGATTAAAGGGAAAACTCCCTCTAGTCATTTATCCTTCCAGCCTGGCCTCCTTGGTCTGGAATTCTGCACAGCGACTCCAGCCAAGATGAATCTGCGGCCCCTAATGAGTTTAATAAGCACCGGCCGGCTGCCTGGCCAGTCCCTGAGTAGGCGGCAGTGACCTGCCGACTGCTGTTGTGGTTCGGTGACCTCCAATTTTCGTCTAGAAGCAGCAACAGCCCTGCCGATGAATGACAACCGGGCGGGCGGGCGAGGGGGGGGGAGCACGAGGGGAACTCGGCAGCTCCTTAGAATTCTATTGAATGGCAGGGGAGATAATGGAGGGGAAGAGCTGCTGCAACACAGATCAAGGGGACCGGCTGAGGTTGCCTTGGAAATGCGCTGAGAGAACAGAGCAAGGGCTGTTTGACACCACAGAACTGATAATGTCTCCCCGACTGCTTGTTGCTTTAACAAACGTGGGCACATTACATCACTTTCTGAGGTTTTCTTGGGAGGCTTTCTTGACATTTTAAGAAAAGCTGTGCTAAAACAAAGACCAAACTCTTAAGGGCAAGGCTGGTGCCGAGGTTTGGCGAGTTTGGGTGTTTCCTAGGGGTCCCCCTTAGGACTAGCAAATGGCCCCCACCAACCAGCAGGAAGTGGATTTCCCATCCCCATGCTCCAATTATAGTTTCACATCACACCTGGTTTTCAGTTCAAGTTGGAGCATTCCTAAGATCGGCTTCAGGATGGGTGAAGAATGTGCAGAAGCTTGCTTGTTTTCACTTTATTGTCTCCCCACCCCGCCCAATTGGATTTTTTGATGTGCGACAGCACACAACACGCATTGATGAAACTGCAGGACACACACAAAAAGGAATCTTGATGGGGTAACTGCATTATTGTAGTTGGATTCTTTCTGCAGTTGCCTGGGTAGGAGGGAAACTGGATTTTTACTCTGAACTCTGTGTAAGCCCTGACTGACTCAACAACAACTTTGACTTATCTGATTAGTCACATGAGGCAGCAGGTTCCCAACTACTATAAAATTATGTTTTGTGGAAGCAGCGGTCATTGCTGTTTTCGCCACTGGGAAAAGTGGGAGAACGCACTTTGTGTGGAATATCCTATTTGCATCCTCAGGAAATGTACATTATTTGTGCATTTTGAAAAACAAAAAAAGGGATATGATATAATATTAGGTTATGTTTGCAGTGAAGGACACATCAACAAGCAAGCAGCTGCTCTGGCTGAAAACCTTCCTTCAGCCACTGATGGAGGAAAGAAATGGGCTACATTCCAGGAAAGAGTTTGTTGTCAAAACTCTCCCCAAAGACTGCAGACCTGCAGCCCGTGTTTTGTCTTCTATTATATGTTACAGTTATTTTCCTACCTGTGCCGTTAATTCTTTCTCTCTCTTCTCATATTGAGGTGTGTGTGTGTGTGTGTGTGTGTGTGTGTGTGTATGTATGCATGCTATATCCAAGGATAACATAGCATATTTTCATACTTTGGGTCTTTCTGTTCTCTATATACTCATTCAGGGAACCTCATAAGAACAGCTTGCTGGATCAGGCCAATGGCCCGCCTAGTCCAGCCCCCTTCTCTCACAGTGGCGAACCCAAAGCCTTTAATGAGAAATCCGCAAGCAGGACCAGAGCACGAGAGCCCTCTGGTCTCCTGTGGCTTCCAGCAACTGGTATTTGGCAGCATCGCTGCCCCCAGCCATGGAGGCAGGGCAGAGCCATCCAGGCTAGTAGCCATCCAGAGAGCCCTCTCTTCCTCCATGAATTTGTCTAATCCTCGTTTAAAGCCATCCAAGTTGGTGGCCATCCCTGCCTCCTGTGGCAAGGAGTTCCACAGTTTAACTATGGGTTGCATGAAGGAGGATTTTCTTTCCTCTGTCCTGAATCTTCCAACGTTCAGCTTTGTTGAGGCTCCACAAGTTCTAGTGTTATAAGGGAGAAACACTTTTCTGCCTGGCATGCACATTATGTTGACTGCATTCATTGTTGACTGCACTTTGTGCAGATCTAGACCATCAGCTGACCTAGCTCAGTGCTGCCTGCACTGACAGGCAGCCGTGGCTCTCCAGGGATTCAGGGGAGAAGATGATTCCCAGCCCCCCACAGATGCCTAGGACTGAACTTGGGACCCTGTGCATGCAGAGCACATCATGCTCCACCGCTGAGTGACATAGCCCTGAAGCACACGTTCAAAAGCTGAGCTGCGGTTGCAAACAACTTCCCTCTTGCAACTTGTTCTTCTTATGTGTTGGGGAGGAGGGAAGCCCACGTGCCCTGCGGTTCTGGCCACAATTCAACTCACCATTTTGGAGACTGCGTCCGATGGCTGATGGGTGGGGGGCAACTCTACGATCTTCCCTTGGGCACAGGCAGTGGCAAAGGTGCTGAATCCCAACAGGGAGGCCTCCCGGCTCCCCCAGCCTGTCGTGTCTATTGTCACGCAGTAGTCCTTGTACTTCGTGATGGTGGAGGAAAACCTGGGAGGCGCCTGTGCTGAAAAGACGTGGCAAAACATAGTGAGAGGGGGAGCCCTGTAAGAACACCACCCCCTTTTTTTGCCACACAGCAAAAAGTCACAAAAGGCCACCTTCTTCAGCCCAAGGGCCGCATTCCCCCGTGGGCAACCTTTCAGGGGCCAAATGCCAGGGGTGGGTGTGGCCAGAGGCAAAAACTGGGCACTTTTGTCCAGTTGCTTATGTTTCAGCCATGGACAATTCAGAGGTTTTTCTAGGGACATGTACACAAAGTCCGAACATAATTTGTTCTGAGGAAATGGTCAGTCAGGCCAATGTTAGCATAACAAGTCAGCACTTTCTATTGACTCCTATGGGAACATTTCTAATGTGTTCCCGACAGCAGAATTTTGACCCCAGGATGATGAAAAAAAAAACAGGGGGACAATGTGGCATGAAACCTCTAAAGCCATTTAACTCACCCCTAATCTAAGTGATTTAACAGCACCGCTGAACCCCAGGATCAGGGCTTCCCGAACTCCAGATGGCTAAGGCACCCACCTAAATAAAATATCCACTCCCCTCTTTAACACACCCACCCACACCAAAGGTTTAGCTTTTAAAGCACGCAACAGCAAGGTCCAGTTGCATTCAGAGAAATCCAGTTCCTGTTCCTGCTGGAGTCTATGTTCCAGCTACATCTCCTTACCTGAAACACTGGGAGGCAACAACAGTGACTCATGCAGGGAAACAGCAGGCAGCCTCCCCCCCTCCATTACTGCAAGAGCGAGTAATTCCACTGCGTCTCAGCAGCAGAAGCAACTGAACATGTTCCTGACACAGCTGCTGCAAAGTAGCCTGCAGAGGCAGATTGTCCAGAGCAGCCAATCCATTTTTTATGACCATATCTATACTGTTTAATATATATGAACAGCTCATGCAGAGATGCACCAGGCAGCCTCTTGTATAGGCCCAGTGCTTTGAGGCTCGCAGAAGCTCTTGATTACTGAATTCTGTTTCTTGCAGCACAATGGCAGTCCTCTCAATCAGTGCAGGGGCTGGGGATTAGCGCCTGAGATTGACAGCCAAGGCCCGCCTCCTCCATCCCTCACCTGTTACCTGGGCTAAGCGGAGTGCTGGCATCCATGGGCGAGTGACTGTTTCTGGGAGTTGTGTATGGTGTTGCCTTCAGCGTCTCCTCGCAGATGATGCTGGACAAGTCCTGAATATCGATGAGTGACCTAAACAAGGCAGAAGCAAGAGGTAGATGATTTGCCACAACCATGCTGGGAATGAATAGGTCATCAGATGCCAACTCTGGGACCAGAATTTGGGCCCTGCGAGAGGTGCAGCCTTTCCAAGAATTGTCTTAGGAACAACCAGAAGCTGCTTTGTACTGAGCCAGGGGCAGAGAACCTGCTTTGCAAGCAGAAGGTCCCAAGTTCAATCCCCGGCGTCTCTGGGCAGGGCTGGGAACATCCCTAGTCAGAAACCCTGGAGAGCTGCTGCCAGTCAGTGCAGACAGTACTAGGCTGGATGGACTAAAGATCTGACTCAGCATAAGCTGTAGTTCTATAGTAGAGCATCTGCTCCACACGCCCAAGGTCCCAGGTTCAATCCCAGGTGTCTTCAGCCAGGTCTCCTGTCTGAAACTGTCAAGAGACCAGGCTGAGGAGTACAACTCTGATGAGGAATGGTGGGAGCCTACCCCTCCCCCTGCTCATGGCCAGGATCCTGAAACTTCACAGGAGCAGTGGAGTAGTGTTGATTTGGAACAACGGTTTGCCGAGGGTCGCAGTTTGGAAGATAATAGCTGGGCAGAACTGGGAGGTGAACAGCAAGGAGAAGAAAGGGAAGAGAGTGAGATAGCAGGCTCTCTTTCACCGGAAGATGTGCAGCCTCTCAGTCCCAAGGTTAGGAGGTTAGATAAGGTGGCTTCGCAAAAGGCTCAGTGGTTGAGAAATCAGGTGGCTAGGAGACGGGAGGACAGAAGTGACTAGAGGGAAGTGCACTCCGAGAACGGATGCTTGTTCTTTCGCTGCGCTCATTAAACATTTCTGTTACTGGTAAGAGACTGCTTTCTCTTTGTACTGCTTATCTACGGCCAAGCGGGGAAGAAGCCGAGCCTCCAAAGCCTGACAGAAACCTTGGGGCGGTGCTGCTGGTCAGTGTGGGCAATACTGAGCTAGACAGACCAATGGCCTAACTCGGTATGAGGCAGCTGCCTCTGCTCCTAATCCTTGTCCTCTGCCACAGACCCCAGTGAAAACCATCCCTCTTCTCACTCCACACCGTTACTCGCCCAGGGAGGAAAGTTGCCCTAGGGCTGCGAAATATCTGGTTTTCAATATTGTGATACGCCACCAGCTAGCTAAACATTGTGATATACCGATATATCACAATGTCTGAAATAAGGATGCAGCTATGCAGAGGCATTGGCTGGCTTCACGGTTTTTCCCACGTAGTGATTTTCGCATAGTGTGTCACATGCACACACCCAGATTCGTGTGTGTGTGTGTCTTTGTGTGTGTGTGTGTGAGAGAGAGAGAGAGCGAGAGAGAGAGAGAGAGAGAGAAAGTGATGGGAGCACACACACACACACACACACACACGGCAAGAAAAAGATTGCCATGCATTCCAAGATCCAAGTCCTTTGTGAAAGTCTACAATTACAACCACTCGATTCCTATCAGCTATTCCACTGATGTTCCCCTTGACAAAACCGTTGTCAACAAGGATGTCTTTAGGGACCCTGTGCTGAAGTATAAAGCCCAGCGAGAGGCCAAAGTGAAATTCGAGGAAAGATACAAGACACGCAAGAGCAAGTGGTTTCTTCCAGAAGCTCAGATTCTGAGTGGCATGTATTTGCACCAATAAATATTTTTGAAAAGCCAAAAACAACAACAACAACCCAGCGACATCAAGCACTTACACTTCTTTCTCTTTGAACTCTCCTGGCGCCTTGCTGGGCCTCACAAACTGCGTAGTTCCGGTGCTAGGGGAAGAAAAATAGGTATACGGGGGCTGGTGTTAACTGATTCTCTTGGAGTGACATAAAAGGCAGATTTTCATAAGTGTTTGTGTGTATTGCAAAGGAATTTTCCAGAGTAAACCAAAGTTGCTTCCATGGAACCTCTTCTTCCTCAGTGTTCAACCTGATTTGACTGTGCTAAGTTTACAGGGAGGATATATTAGAGAGACTTCCAGATCACTGCTATTTTCCAGGTAGGGTTCAATCGAATGCTAGCAGATTAAGGCTGAACAAAGAAAGTAGATCTGGTCCTCTTGTGCAACAAACCCACTTCCGGGAGGGGGGGGGGGCACCTGGAATTTCTGTGATAAAAGCAGAAAGCACATTGGGAAGGGCAGGATAAACACTAGCTCCAATGCAACATCATATAACCTCCGGCAAACCAATTGGAACTAACGCTTGACAAACTTAACTTAAGTGCACTTTGTGCAAGGAGGTGACAGGTCTTCGGAAAGCAATTATTGCGCAATATTCAAGCTGTGATTCCTAGATTGCAGGAAGATGAACTAGATGTCCTTTTTATGTTTGTACATATTTTATGGGCTAATAGCCGTAAATAAATAAATGGAAATGGAAATGGAACTAGATGTCCTTTGGGGGTCCCTGCCAACTCCACAATGCTATGATATGAAGTGGGTAAAAGGAAAGGACATGGTGTTTGGGTCCGGGGAGTGGGATAAAATGTAGTAAGAGCAGACTGGCATTAAAGAAAGTAAAGCTCCTCATGCTTCTAGATCTCATGGTGGCAGGAAACATTTATTTGCCTAAGAATTTAATTACACAACACGTCCAGTAGTTTTCACAGTGCACCTGCACCTAAAATTAGAAATAAAAACTTGGAGAAACAAACCCACGGTCCACTGGATCCAGGCTTCAGCTTCTTCAAGCTTATGCTGTTTTAGTGGAGGCATGTGTTAATTACTATGCTCAGCTTTCTCCCTCTCCACCCCCCCTCCCTCTAATTGCAACTCCTTCATTAGGCAAAATCCGAGAAGTGGCAACAACAGCGTAAAAAGCTAAGTTTTGTCGGGGGCTTATAAAGATGATTGCAAATGTTTTCGCTTGCTAGGGAGTGCACAGAGATCTCCATTTACATAACACGCACACCTGGCAACTCGCTTGGGGCACCGAGCTGGTGGGATTAATAACAAAAAAGCACACAACCTAATTTACGTCTGAAGTGGCAGCCCGGCAGACGGACGCTTCCTACCTGGCTGCAGGTGTAAACAAATCCTCCCCTGGCGCCTTGCTAGGGAGATGTTTCGCCTCTGCGCCGCAGTGGGGAAATAGTTTTCCTCCTAAACACAAATAACAAAATGTGCTCGTTTGGGGGCGGTGCGGGGGTTGCAAGGGGGGGGGGGAAGGGTGCTGGAGGGGGGAGAGAGAACGACATAAGCTACTGAAAAGGAAATCATGGCTTTCAGCAGTTGGCAAAGATAAATGTGTTTTTAAAGAGATCTTTCTTTTCCTCTCCGCTCCTTTTAATAAACACATCCCGAGCTCCTGGGGGTGCTGAAATATTTACAGATCCTCAGTGAATAGCAACCCAATGTTGGAGCAGATGTACGAAGCTACCTGCCCCCCGTTCCAGGGTGGAAAATGGGGGGGGGGGAATCTAATTCAATCCCCCAGCCGGCTCTTGTAAGTCAAATGCACAGGGTTGCTGAATCAGCAATGGGTTGTCATGGATGTTGATAGAGATAATAAGATTTTCTAACCGTGGCGCTACAGGGGTAAGAAGCCCGGCGGAATACAGAAGACAGCGCTCCCCGCTCGCTTAGGCTTCTCAGTGTGTACGTATGTGCGAGAGAGATCAAAGCACCTCAAACATAATCCTGCCTGATAAAACAGGACTGATAAAAGAAAAGACTTCTACATGCAGCGCAGAGTTCCAACTCTGGTACTCGCTCCCAAAGGAGGGAGGAGGCTATCAAGGGCCACCAGCCATGATGGCTGGGCTCTGCCTCAACGGTCAGAGGCAGCAATGCTTCCGGACACCAGTTGCTGGAAACCGCAGGAGCTGAGAATTGCCATTGCGCCCAGGTGGCTTGCCTGTTTCCCCAGAGGTATCTGGCTGGGCAGAGTGAGAACGAGATGCTGGACTCAGGCGCAATCTTGTGTTTCTAAGAACCTGCGTGCAAGGAATCTTAAGCAGACCTTTCGCCTTCCGACGCTTGAGAGCTGGGGAGGTGGGGAATCGGTGCCCCTGGATAGCAACCCCTGCCACCCCTGACCACTGTTGGTGCTGCATCTGGGGGCTGAGGGGAGATGGCGCCCCAACAATATTTGCAAGGACCAAAAAGGTTCCCATCCCTGCTTTAAGAGGAAGAAAAAGACAGCCATGCTGACAGATGGCAAAGACACACTACAAACTTGTAAAAATAAAAAAAAGTAATAAAAATCAACTTGCGTTGCTCTGCGTCTGTGGGGCATTCTTTCCTCCCACAGATTTCTTGGAATGTCTCCAAGTCGTCTTCCTGACTGCAAATATCTTGGGTGATTTCCAGGTCTTCTTCTTCAACAGCAGTTGAGTTCTGAAGAGAACAACAACAAGGAAAGATTTGGTTTCTAGAGGGGAAGCTTGGAAACAGAGAGCCAAGTCTCTGAACCGCTGGGAATTAAGGAGCTGGCCCAACAAAAACCGCTTGGGAGATCCAAGGTTGAACACTAGGAAAGGTGTCAGAGAGAGTCTGCCTCAGGACATCAGTGGAAAGAGTGTTGCAGTTGAGCACAGATCCTGCTTGCTACTGCGAGAGCAGGAAGCTGGACCAGGTGGGTCTCCCTTTGGCCTGATCCAGCTTGCAGGTCTCTTCTGATGTTCCTAAGGATGCCCTGCTGGAAACAACTAACTGCTTTAATTGCTCATTTCTGTACCTTTTCATGTCAGATTAATTTCTTCCTCAATGGAAAGGATTCTCAATGGCTACTACCAACAATGTCTCTGTTCTGCCTCCACTGTTGGAGGCAGTAAATGCCTCTGAATTTCAAGAGCTTCTGGGAATCACAAGTGGGGAGTGCCAATTCTGCTCCTGGGCCACTGTAAAAACAGGACATTTGGCTCCCTCTGGCTGATACGGCAGGGTGGTTCTTAAGAGCAGGTCTGAAGCTCCCATCACCTTCCCTGATCTGAGAGCCCAACAGCGCCAGAAAGGCCACAGATTCCCCAGTTCTCTTACACAACTGAGACACATCATAGAACCCTAGAGTGGGATAGGACCCCTGAGGCCATCTGCTCCAACCCCCTGCAATGCAGGAATCTCAGCTAAAGCATCCATGACAAGAAGGCCATTCAACCTCTGCTTAAAAGCCTCCAAGGAAGGAGAGTCCACAACCTCACGAGGGAGTCCGTTCCACTGTCGAATGGCTCTTGCTGTCAGAAAGTTCTCCCTGGTGTTTAGTAAAGGGTGATGCACAGTGCAGGGTATAATAATAATAATAATAATATTTATTACGGCCATAGGCCCATACAAGTAAAAACAACACATAAATAACAGCTTGTGTACGTGGGAGAAAAAGAAAAAAAAAAAAACAGCCGCTAAAACACCACAATAACACTAAAATACTATAAAATAGAATGGCATACTACGCCTTAGTTAGCTTGTAGTGCTCCTTGGCGTCGCTTTTGGGTAAGGACAGCGACCAGGAACCTTGCCACTTTCAGGGTCGTATGAGTATCCTTATCCTGCAAGATTTGGGCAAGGTGGAATTTTGGTGGGGTACCCTCTAGTTTCTGTATGATTGATCCCAACAAATTTGCCCGTGGCACATTGAACAGGGGGCAAGTGAACATGATGTGCTGGAGCGACTCCGGCGTCTCCTTATCGCATTCGCACGTGGCGGGAGCTTGGCCCTTTGAGAATCTATGTCTCAGGACGTTGGAGGGAAAAACGTTGAACCTCGCTTTGGTGAAGGCCAGTCTGTGGGCAACAGTCGAAAGGGAGGAGAGGTATGATGGAACGCAGTAAGTTAAAGTGATACCAATGTTCTGGGGCGAACAAACACCTCCCCCCAGCATATAGTTTCGCTGTAGATCGATGTCATCCAGTCTTTGGCGGATCAGTCTTTGAGCAGTAATTTGGTCTAGTTTTAGGGAATCTGAAGGAGAGATTCCGTAACTCAGGAGTTTGGCATGAATTCTACTAGTCCAAAGGCTAGAGAATTCATCTCGCCATAAGCATTGGACAAGGTAGTGGTTTGGTAATCTATGCCACAATGATAACCAATAATTGAAGACTTGCTTCCACAGGCAAGTTTCTAAGGATGCGATCTTCAGTTCTAGTCGCATGGCTGCGTTACTTACGCACAGGGGGAGCATTAGGAGCCGACGCAGGAATTGATTTTGCAGTGTCTCAAGAGGAGCAAGGTCTGTCATCACGGCCCAAAGCGGGGCAGCATAGGCCAGCACGGCAACCACTTTTGCCTTGAACACCTTTAGGGCCGAGGGAACATGCAAAGCTCCATCCGAAAAAAAGAATCGGAGGAGCGCATATGACAGAGTTTTGGCCTTGTTAAGTAGGTGTTGAATTTGGGCTTTCCACCCCAAATTGTGTTGAAAAATAACTCCTAGGTATTGAAATTTTAGGACTTGCTCAATTTTTGCTCCGCCAAGCTTCCATTCGTATAATCTCCGGCTTCTGGAGAAAATCAGGATCTTGGATTTAGCATGGTTGATGGTTAATTGGTTGAGTTGACAATACGTGGCAAAGATCTTCAAAGCTCTGGTTAGTCCAACACGTGTATAAGATAGAATTACCGCGTCGTCCGCATATAAAAGGAGAGGGCAGCGGTAGTCCGCAAGTCTAGGCGCGTGTGTACTTGGAGATGAGTTAACTAGGGATGCTCGCATGTCGCTGATGAATAGGTTGAATAGACAGGGAGCCAATATACATCCTTGGCGCACTCCCTTGTTTATTGGTATCGAATTAGTGAGGTCGCCCGCAGGAGTAAGTCTCACTCTAGCAAGGTTACCTTCGTGGAGCTGACTTATAAGCCATAGGAGTCTTCTATCAATGCCCTGTTTCGCAAGTTTCTCCCATAGAATATTTCTAGGAACGCTGTCAAAGGCTGCCTTTAGGTCTAAGAAGGCAGCACAGAGGTAGCCCCGGGGGGGAGAGGAGTACTTTCGTGCCAGATGGTAAAGAACTATCGCATGATCGGTTGTAGAGCGTTTAATTCTGAACCCTGCTTGTTCGTGGCCAATCTGATTAGTCTCATCTACCCATCGCAGTAGTTTAGTCAGCAAAAAGCTGGCATAAATTTTCCCTATGATCGAAAGGAGGCTGATGTTACGGTAGTTTTCCGGCTCCATTGGAGAACCTTTTTTATGAATTGGTACTATAATGGCCTCCTTCCATATTTTGGGGATGAGGCCAGAAGCGTTGATTGCATCGAAGGTTTTGGCCAAGATGCCAGCCCACCATTTTGGGTGTAGTTTAATGGCTTCAGCAGGGATCAGATCGGGCCCTGGGGCTTTACCCGGTTTCAGCTGAGCTATTAGCTTGGCTATTTCGTCAGGATCAGTGGAGGGCCAAATAGGTAGGTGGGTAAACAGATGCGTCAGGTGGTCGGAGGGAGCATCTGCCTGTGAGAAGCATTTCTTCAGGAACAGTTCCCATGTCGGTGCAGGGATGACTGCCCTTGGGTATTTCCTCACCCTTCTGTTGATCAAAGACCAGAATTCCCTGGATCTGTGTGATTTTGAAGCAGTAATCAAAGCCTGCCATCGATTGTGTTGCCACTCACGTTTGGCAATTTTCTGCGTGCGTTTGTAAACTAGCTTGGCTTGTGCATAACTAGCTGGCAGAGTAACTGCATCAGAGGTCTTATATACATTATATATAGCACGGAGGCGCTGTCTTGCTTGTTTACACTGAGAATTATACCAGGGGGCACCGTAAGTATATTCATTTCGATTTAATGTTTTGGGTGGTAGCCTGAAGAAGGACGTAAGATCAGTCGTATGATGGTGGAAGCATTTCAGCACTATGCTATGCTCGTCTGAGGCAGAGCCTATGTTGGGATGGGGCCCGAGGATTACTTTTTGAAAGAATTCCTGGTACCTTTGAGCCTGGGTCTCCGACCATTTGATTCCTCTTACTTGGAGAGATTCGTTGGTTACCATCTGGGTCGCATGTCTATGAGCCTCCGACTGCCAGTTCAGGGAGAGCTTGGCTACAAGGGGAAGATGATCACTAGATTGTATATTCTCAATCTTAAAGGTGGAAATGCACTTAAGTAGATCCCTGGAGACCAACAGGTAATCGAGGACGCTGTTTGATTTAACGCTCAGGTGGGTAAAATCCCCAGGAATGTCAGGGAGGCATAGTGCAGGGTAAGTTGATAAGGAGATCTTTCTCTTCCCCGCTCTCATACGTTGGGGACATTCAGTAAAGATGCAATGTTGGGAGAATCAAGGACAGACAAAGCAAAGGACTTTGTCACATGGTGCATGGTTAAACTATGGAAGGCTTCCCCCAAGTTGGAAGGCTTTAAAATTAGACACATCCACAAGGGCTTTGCTCCACCTCCGCTGTCAGAGGGCAATATGCCTCCGAATGTCAGTTTCTGGGAATGGCAGGTGGGCCAAGTGCTCTTGCTCTCATGCTCAGCTTGTGCATTTCCCATGAGGGCATCTGTTCGGCCACTGTGTGCACAAGGTGCTGGGCTAGTTAGGCCTTGGCCTGATCCACCCCCACAGGGCTCTTGTGTTCATTGACACCACATTGCCCCCCCCCCCACTCTTGACTTTGCTTGCCATCAATGATGGCAGCGTGCAACCAAACCTGATAGGGTTGGCTGCCATGAGGACGCAGGAGTAGAAGGAGCTTTTCAGGTGCGGGAACTGCCAACCCACCCCGATCAGAAGGCTTGAGGAGCACTGGGCAACAAGGCCACCACTAGCAACAACTCTTCAGCTCCAGGGTTTTGTGACCAGGAAGCCCAGGGCTCTGCAGGCAGACATTCCCACGCGATGCCTCCCTTCCTCTTACCTCCGGTTCTGCATTCTCAGGAGGAAATGAAGAGCAGTAGAAGAACTCTGCGTCAGGAGTGAAGAACTCTTCTGATACATCAAGGGAGGGAGACAGGGAGGGGCCCAGTTCCTCCAACTGCCCGTAAAAAAAGAAGGAAAACGTGAAGATTAGAAACCTACCATCTGGGAAAGGGGCTGTGGTTCAGTGGCTATTGAATCTGCTGTGCACATGGAAGGCACCAGGTTCGAATCCCAGCCTCTGCATGTAGGGCTGGGAGAGACTCCCTGTCTGAAACGCAAGAGAGCCGCTGCTGCCAATCAGATAAATGGGCCAGTGGTCTGACTCTGCGTAGGGCAGCTTCCTATAGTCCCACTGATAAAGGGATACAGCTATTTGTATTTACAACATTTCACTATCATCATCATCATCATCATCATCACCATCATCATCAGTAGTGCTATTTTTCTAGAAAAAGAGTTGCCAGAACTCACTAGGAACACCTCCCTCATTTTCTTGGAATGGCAGTGGCACCCACCTGAGAGGTGCCAGAACTGAGTTCCTGTGAGTTTCGGCTGGAAAAAAAGCCCTGATTATTATTATCAATGACATTTATATACCGCCTTTTTTCTTCCATGGATCTCAACGTGGCTAAAATGGTTCTCGTCCTCCCCATTTCATCCTCACAACAACCCTGTGAGGTAGGTGAGGCTAAGAGATGGTGACTGACTCCAAGGTCACAGCCAGGGAGTTTCATGGCTGAGTGGGGATTCAAACCTTGCTCTCCCGGGTCCTGGTCCAACACTCTGACCAATACACTGCACTGGCTTTTCATACTGCCTTTAATTGTATTAGATTTCAGGATTAGATTAAAAGCACTGCAAAACACAGACATCTGCATTCCCTCAGTGTTTGGACCCACCCGCCACTGGGATGCGGCCCCTGGAAGGTTGCCCCCAAGAGAATGTGGTCCTCCGACCTAAAATGTTTCCCCACCACTGATGTACATGTACAGCTCCCCCAATCTTCTGTTCCCACAGCCCAAGCACTTCAAGCTTTTATCTGACAAATTGTTAATGCAGACAGATAGCCAAGAGGACTGCAGCTGGCTTCCCGCCAGGACGTAACAAGGAGAGCTTGAGGGAAATTCCTAAGAGGGGTCAGGGGAACCCTTCAAAGTAACTGTCTGGGCGGAGAAGCAGGGGGAGCACTTCCATTACCAACCTCTCTTTGCCACTGTTCAATCCTAACCTTCAGGTAGGGACGGTGACCAAAAGCCAGCACGGTTAGACAGGTACCTGCTGATGGCCCACGTCCCAGTCTCCCTTGCCTGGCCTCTGCAGAACAGCTTCTGCTGTGAGGAGGGCTCTCCAGTGGCCTGGCCAATGGCAGGCTTTCCAGGAGGAAGTCCCACCCACCCCAAGAATAGGGGGACATCCGGACCCTCAAAAACTCACCACTCTGTGTGCCTAGGTAACCTTATACAGTGGTACCTCGGGTTACAGATGCTTCAGGTTACAGACGCTTCAGGTTACAGACTCTGCTAACCCAGAAATAGTACCTCGGGTTAAGAACTTTGCTTCAGGATGAGAACAGAAATCGCGCAGCAGTGGCAGCGGGAGGCCCCATTAGCTAAAGTGGTGCTTCAGGTTAAGAACAGTTTCAGCTTAAGAACAGACCTCCAGAACGAATGAAGTTCTTAACCCGAGGTACCACTGTACAGCATTCCTGCAACTCCCAGGGTACTGGGACTCTCCGACCCGACTTTCTGCCAGGATTACCATTATCCACTGGCTGTTTTTAAACCAGAGCAGCAAGAGTAGTTAAGGCGGTGCCCTCTGGACACTGCTGGACTACAACTCCCATCAGCCCCTGCACTAGCATGTTCAGAGGTTATGGGAGGTGTAATCCAACAACTTTGGAGGCTGCAGGTTCCCCATCTCTGGCCTACCCTGACTGGCAGCTGCTCTCTGGGAACTCTTTCCCGGCCCTGCCATTGCTCAACCTGGATCAGTGTTCTCTATGCTGACTGGCAGCAGCTCTCTGGGGATTCAGGCGGAGGACATCCCTAGCCCTGCCTGGAGAGGCCGACTGGGGATTCAACATGGGACCTTCCGCACGCCTAGCAGATGCTCTTCCACTGAGCCAAGGCCCGCCCACCCACGGGATGCTTCTTCAGCTTAACATGCAACTGCTCCTGGCCTATAGGCTTCATCATATGGCAGCTAATCAATTTATTAAATAGCAATACAGATCTTCCGATTTGGGATGGGGGGGGGGGGGAACCAGACATCGCAGAGGGTTAAAGTGCCTACCCGGCAAAGGTCCTCGGCGGTGACAGAAAGCGAAGCGCTCTTTCGAGAGGCCAGGCCACACTCCGTTAGCACCTCATTTGCTGGGAATTGAATGCCTCTGCCTAATAATAAATTATAACTCCATGTGAAACGCAAGAAAATAAAAAAAATGGAGAGTGGGGGGGAAATCAGCATGCAAAGAATTAATGGCGTCCCTGGAATGGCTTGGCCAGCTTACAGAATATAAAAGTGAATAAATCAGCTAACAGCAATAGGAGCTGTCGGGGCCCCGTGAAGATAATGGCAATTAAATGTCTATTCCATAAAGACAAGAACATCAGTCTTCACAGGGCGGGCAAAAAAAAAAATCCCCAGTAAATCACTTGCTTTGTAAGGGTGCCTAATAATTCACTTATTTTGAAGTTTTGAAAGGTTACAACATTTAGGGCTTTTTAGTTTTAGGAAAGAAAGGAGAACGAAGGGGGACGTGATAAGAGGTGCATAAGATTATACATGGCTGGGGGGAGAAAGTGGCCAGGGAGTGGCTTGGAGCCCCTGTGTAAAGCAACTGCACCGCCTGCTGGCAGGTGGAGAAACAGCAGCATAAAAAGGCGCTTCAATAAACTTCAGCGTGGTGCAATTAGCACACACGTTGCCCAGAGAAAACTCCTGAAGGAGTTCTGCCGCTGGAGCTAACTAGGTCCTGCCACTTAAAAGCCGCCTGGATTGAAAACCACAGGTAATATGGCTTGCAGTCTCTGGAAGAAGCAGACAGGTTTATAAGTGTAACAGATATAAATCTAGGACATCCAGTTTTAAGTTCTGTCAAAGGTTTAGACAAAAGCAAGGCCATTTGCTTGAAATTAGGTGGGGGGAAATCCGGGGGGGGGGGACTCATAGAAAGTAAAGGCAATTGTGGGGAAGGGCCCCCCAAAATTCTTCAAAAAGTATTTGTTAGCTCTGCTATTTGGGTGGGTGGGAGAGAGAGAGAGAGAGAGAGAGAGAGAGGTCAGCTGTCATTTCCCTTCGTCTCCTTCACTCCAAAATAGCACTGTAAGCATCAGAGCTAATATTTGGTTTAAAAAGCAGGGGTCACCAACAGCATCTCTACAAAACATTTGGAATAATTTTGACATGCACATAAGCCTCTGAAAAATTGCTGAAATATCCCACCCCACCTGCTCCAAATCAGTAGCTCTGAACGGGATGGTTAACTGCAGGGAAGGAGCCTTTTTGCCCAGCCCTACCGTCTGTCCTTTGGCTCTCGGGTACCACAAATCTTTTCAACGCAATTTCCGGGGCATTTCCTTCGCTGTGGTCACAGGGCATATAGTGGTCTCCGATTCCGCTGTCAGCCCGCAGCCTCCCCTCCTCGGTGTTCCACTGGTGGAACCGGAGTCTCTCCTTGCTGCTGGTGCTCCAGAAGGCATCCTTGATGCTCTCCCCATCGCTCTCCGATGCCCATTCACCAAGACGATACTGGGGCGGAAGGCCAAGCTGCCCGGAAGCCGCTTGCCTCGCCATCTGTTTCACTTCCGCTGGGGAGGACAAGGCGGGGGGAGCCCACTGTGATTTGCTTTTTCCATTTTCAGAAGGACTTCGTAGGAGGAGATAAGGGGAACTGTAGAGCATACGTTTGGCACACACCGGTGCCCTAGGCTCAAATGATCAGCAAGGTGGGGCAGGCTCTTGTCTCCAAGATAAAAGATGCTTGCGTCTTTTGACGTGTATTGGAATTGGGGTGGTGGGTTGGCTGGGAGAGGGGGGGTGTTGGGGAATCTCAGCCTCATTTGCAGGGAGAGGAGATAGTCTTCAACGCTCTTGCTTTAAAATGAACTGCTAATGGTTGAAACGTCAAGGTCATGTAAACTGTTTATAGAACAGTTAAGTCAAAAAATAAAAATCTCTATAAATTTTGCTAAATAAATTGCAGCGTTATTATGTTTTAAAGCTATTGTGCTATGAATTATTTTTAATGGTCTGCTTTCCACGAACAGCTTTCAGCACACAATGTACTTGCAGAAAGTGCAGATTGACAAATGAACCAGATTATGACTATGACTAGATATGCCCCGTGGAGAGTGATTTAAAGTGCTCTTCCTACTCTTGGTTTCTCTCCTGCTGATGTGTTCCTCCCACTGAGGCTTACTACCGGCTCAGGAGGAGAGAAAAGGATTTTGTGTCCCTAAGTGCAGCAAGCAGGAGAGCACTGCTTCGAATTATGGGGGAGAGGAAGGGAAGCTCTTAATATCCAGGGGTGAAGGAAGCTCTCCCCCCACCCACCCCCGCCAGAGTTATGTTGTGGTTCTTGGCTTTATTATCCCGTTCTTTGTTTGATGCTGCCATCCAGTGGCCAATGCGACAACAGAAAAGGAAAGAGATCTCATCAGGACTCCTTGAAATGCATTCATACCTCCAAAGTGACCCAGGGTGGTGGTTTCTGGCAAGCACCGCCTCACCTTCTGATTGTAAAATGCATTTGGGGAAATAACTAGACATTAACTACACTGGTCCTTGGATAGGTGTGGGCATGCTGTAAAGCACCCAGAAAGCGGGCCTTCAGCCTTGTTCCTCCAAGCTAGACTCTGGCACTTGCACTAAGCCAGTGCTGAAGCAACTTATCCCTCTGCACTCAACATCAGAGTTGCTGTCCATGGTCCTGAATCTATCACTCCTGAATGTATTGTCTGTTACTGTCCATGGTGCTGGCCTCCATCCAGCCCAGGCAGCCTTGTGTCTGCCTCGCAACCACCTTGTCTGTCACCAAGAAGAGATTAAAGCCCAAAGATCACTGTTGATCCAAAGAGGATCCTAGGAAGCAGTCTGAAAAACACCACCACAGCAAGCAATGTTGCCCTTGGAATTCAAATCCCCTCTCACTAGGTGGTGCTGCAGGCAGTCACTGTTGCTCAGCCTCACCTACCCGACAGGGTTGCCCGCAATGCCATGACTGGGACAGGATACAGAATATATACTAGTCCTGAAAGAACCTTTTCCAGCCTGGTGGGTGAAACAATGGACAAGACTTTTACATTTGTACAGGATGCTACATACCAGCTACACAAAAGGTAGAGGATTTTACACGCACACGCCTTTCCACCCTCTATTTCTTTTTATTTAAACAATTTATATACCGCTTAACTACAAAATCTCCATGTAGTGTACAGAAAAGTTTTTTTTTAAAAAACAGACCAAAACCATAAAATCAGACTTCAGTTGAAATGCCTGCTGGAATGAAAAAAATAATAATTCAGTAGGTGTTGGAAGTTCAACAGGGAAGGGTAAACATTTTCATTCAAGAGGATGTATTCAAGCCAGGCAAAA
This sequence comes from Podarcis muralis, assembly GCF_964188315.1. Lineage (NCBI taxonomy): Eukaryota > Metazoa > Chordata > Lepidosauria > Squamata > Lacertidae > Podarcis > Podarcis muralis. The sequence goes on along the minus strand of NC_135669.1, from coordinate 41,518,227 downwards.
GCACTTGCAGAGGACAGCAAAGGGATGTTGCCTGGGGAGAAGGACATGGCCTGGAAACAGCCCCGAGAGCCAGGCTGAGTGGCACGGGGGCCACATTCAACCCATGGGCTTGATGCTTCCCGCCATCCAGGAGACCTATGGATTGCATGACTCCAATGAAATAAAACACAATACTCACTTGTCCATTCAGACTGTGCCATCCTCCTCTCCTCCCTCCTCACACTATCGTCATAAATTTCAGGTGTTGATTTTGAGACGAACCTGCAAGAAACACATTGGAATATGGGTGGAGATCATCTTCTGAGGCCCTTCTTCGTGTGCCTCCTCCATGAGAGGTCCGGAGGGTGGCAACACGAGAACAGGGCTTTTTCTGTGGTGCCTCCCCATTTGTGGAATGCTCTCTCCAGGGAAACTCGCCTGGTGCCTTCATTAAACACCTTTAGGCTCCAGGGGAAAATGTTCAAGCCTCTGGTTGACTGATATTCAATGCCCTTTTAAAATGTGTTTTGGTGGAGTGAGGACAGGGGGGTTATTGAGTTGTTCTTGTTCTTATTTTTATTTTGATTATGTATTCTGTGTTTTTATATCATGATTTTATCCTGTGAGTATATTTATACCCTGCGAGTATAGGGTGGTATACAAATTTAAGTTTAATAATAATAATAATAATGTTCCTATCTTATCACCAATTATTAAATTTATATCCCTCCTTGCCTCGTAACAGCAAAAAGGCGTCTTGGAAACATGAAGCCTGATTGCAAGCTGACTGTGAACAGATACAGACTCCATGGGTTCAAAATCAGCCTCCCAAAATATTACCTCTTCTCTCCCCCACCACACGCACTCGCTCTGTTTAACATACAGCCTGACAAACAGTTCTCGTGATGCTTTTGTTGGGCTACTGAAGGTATCGCGCTTTTTGAGTTGAGCTGGGATAGTCGGATGACACTTGGAAACTTCCATCGGTCCAAAATGAAGACAACTTGAAGACAACTTGGAAACTTCCATCGGTCCAAAATGAAGCAGCCGAATTACTGGCTGCGGTTCTGTTTAGATCTCACATAAGCACTGCTTTAGAGGAGCTGTGTCAGTCGCCAGTTCATTTCCAGGCCCGGATCAAAGTGCCCACGTCAGTGCTTAAAGCCTAAATGACTTACACCCCAAATATCTGAAAGCCTGCCTCTTTCCTTACAGAGCTTTTCAGATGTTAAGTTCAGCAGAGGGGGCTCTTGGTAATCTGGGGAGAGGGCTGGGAGAAGGCACTATTTGTGGCGGCTCCCGAGCTGTGGAACCCCTCCCCTCCCCACGGAGGCACGCCTGGCACATTTCACTAAACAGATTCTGCCAAAGGCTGAGGCTTACCCAGGGCTTCCGACTCCTGAGGTGCATATTCTTAGGCATTCTTGTGATCGCATTTTGTTTCGAACGGTTTTTAACGTTGCATCTTAAATTGCTGAGACCCGCCCTGGGACCTTAGGGTGGGCAATATACCGAATTCATCACAGTCATCTACGGGATTGGAGGCAGTGTGGCTGGGGAGCAGCAGCACTCACCCATCTGAAAATCTGTTCCCATCGTCCACTGCAGAGAGGTTCCCTCGCCACAACTGCGGGCTCATGTTCCTCTTCCTCCGGACGGTGACGCCTGGGTGCAAAAGCTGAAAAATCACTCCAGTCAATCATAACTGAGTGGGGACTCAGGCAGGCATTTATGAGTTATGCAGTTAACCAGGGGGCAAGGCAGGCTGTATATTTAGCGGCTGACTGCTTAATTTCCCAAACGTGAGGAAGGGGTGGGTATTTGCCAATAGCTTTTAATGAGAATTGAGAGTACGCCCTACACTGGCCTGAGGGGGTGTGGCCTTGGGAACGTCCCAAGGGACAGACAGAGAGGCCTGGGTGGCCATATTCAGCTCCCGGGGCTGAGATCACAAAACCCTCCTCCTAACTCCATGGCCAATATCAGTGCCTAGCAAATGTCCTTCCAGCAAGTCACAATCTGCACCGATAGCTCAGTTGGTTAGAGTGTGGTGCTGATAACACCAAAGTTGCAGGTTCGATCCCCGTATGGGACAGCTGCCTATGACAGAGCCAAATTACCAAATAGGCAGAGTAAGCACCGGCTTATAGGCCCCATGCCTTTTAGGGGCCTCAACAACGGATCAAAATCAATACTGTTTGTTTTGTGTAATGTAATTGGTTTTTAAAAATTGTTGGTTGGTAAAATAAAAAAGTGTATTGGGAGATAATTTGCAAGCCAGCCCCCCCATCCCCAATTTAGACTGTCTAGGGGCCTCTGCAGGGTTTAATCCAGCACTGCTGCAGGGGGTCAGACTGGAGGATCCTCAGGGTCCCTTCCAAGTCCACAGTTCTATGAATCTATGAACAAGGGAATCTGTCTTGTTACTAGCTTAGTACTGTCTACACCAGGGGTCAGCAAACTTTTCCAGCAGGGGGCCAGTCCACTGTCCTTCAGACCTTGTGGGGGGCTGGACTATATTGGGGGGGGGGATGAACGAATTCCTATGCCCCACAAATAACCCAGAGATGCATTTTAAATAAAAGCACAAATTCTACTCATGTAAAAACACCAGGCAGGCCCCACAAATAACCCAGAGATGCAGGTTAAATAAAAGGACACATTCTACTAACGTAAAAACATGCTGATTCCCAGACCGTCCGCAGGCCGGATTTAGAAAGCGATTGGGCCGGATTTGGCCCCCGGGCCTTAGTTTGCCTCCCCATGGTCTACACTGACTCTCCAGGCAGGAGGCCCAACTGAGGACACCTGAGATTGCTCCTGGAACCCCCTGCATGCAAAGCAGATGCTTTATCACTTTAGTAGAGTAAGATTCTAGCCCTCATGGTTCTGAATAACGGGTTAAAAAAAGAACACAGGAAGCTGCCTTATACAGAGTCAGACCACCTAGCTCAGTGCTGCCTGCTCTGACTGGCAGCAGCTCTTCAGGATTTCAGACGTCTTTCCGCAGCTCTACCAGGAGAAGTTAGGGATTGAAGCTGGGACCTTCTGCATGCAAGACAACTGCTCTACCCCCCAGCTACAGCCCCTCCCTTTACCGCTCTCTCACACCTGATAGTTGGGCTCCACTTCCCCTCTGCTCCAGGGGTTTTTGGGCGCCTCCAATCCGCAGTCGCTCCAGCAGGTGGTGTCCTGGCTCCTGCGCTCTGGCTCCATGGGCTGGAAGGGCTGAATCACCAGAGGCCGTTGCATGGCCATGACACGCAGTGGCGGAGGGACGTAGTTCACAGACGGTGGGCCCACCGCTTTCCAGAGGAAGGCGCTGGGTCTGCTGCAGGGCGCCCTGAGGTTTCCAAAAGCAGCGCCCTCGTCCTTCTCCCAGTATTCTCGGACGATGGGGTTCAGGGCAATGGCGCATGGCTGGGGCTGGGGCTTTCTGAAGCTCTCCAGCTGGTCCAGCTTCTTTTCCGTCCGGCAGAGAGAGTCCCTCGCCTGCTGCAGCAGCGTCTGGGAGATCTTCAGGTTCAGGACGCACTTCCCAAAGTAGTGGCCCCCCTTCCAGGGGGTGTTCCGACCCCGGGGGCTGGAGAACCTCACCATTTGCTGCACAGGGTAGGCCTGCGACATGTAGGTGATCTCTTCCCTGGTGTATTCCGACTCCGAATCGGAGGTGGCGCCCACCTCGCTGCAGCTTGTCCGCCCGTCCTGAATTCTGGCTGGCAGGGGCGGCGAAAGGGCTTTGGCCCAATCCCCCGGGACGGTCCGAGGCTGCCTTGGGGATCCCTGGCCCGGTCCCGATGTTGTGTCCTCCTCTGTGCTGTCCCCGCACATCTCAGGGTAGCAGGTGTAGATCTCGTTGATTTCAAAGCTGCAGAGGCTCTCGTCCCTGTCGCTGGTGCCCCCCTGGACTTTGGGAGTCAAGAGGTGGCCGGACTGAGCGGCGGGGAGGGCGGGCTGAGACTGGTGGCCAGCGGCACCTTCGATTCTGGGAGCAGAAGCAGCGCATCTCATCACGGTGAAGCTCCCGGCTGAAGAATCAAGAGCACGAGTCAGAATGGAGGAGCTAAGCTCTTAACAAGCACAGGACAGCGTTTTCTCTCCTCAAACATACAGACTTGCAAAGGGCTTCTCAGGATCCTGCAGCGTATTTCTGCCCCGTGTGCATGACGCCTGGGCGCAAAGCCTTGCTCTGCATCAGGGATGTGGAAGCTGCTGCTCTCCACCTCACAGTGCTCCTGGCTGCTAGCCATGTTGGCTGGGGCTGGTGGATAGCTCAGTCTGTAAAGCATGAGACTCAATCTCAATCCCATGGGTTCAAGCCCCACAGTGGGCAAAAAGACTTCTGCATTGCAGGGATTGGACTAGGGATGTCCAATCAGCAGATTGTGACCTAGCAGTAGATCCCTGGCTGATCCTGGTAGATCGTAGGATCCTTATCATGTGCAAAAAGTTATGGGGGGAAAGCTTAAAAATTCTGTGCAATCCTCGCCCAAAAAAGCTCAACAACTCTGGGCACTTCCCTCCTTAAAAAAGATCAATAACTCTGGGCAATCCACCCACCCCACGCACGCTCCTCCTCCCTCCACGCTCCTCTGGGCAATCCACCCACCCCACGCACGCTCCTCCTCCCTCCAATGACAATGGGTAGATCACTGCCAGTGTTTCACTGGGAGTAGATCGCAGTCTCTTGGGAGTTCCACATGCCTGGACGAGATGACCCTCATGGTCCCTTCCAACTCTGAGCAGGGGCACTTCTATGAACCTCATCTAGCAGGGCAGATAGTTGTTCCCCCATTCCTGGTATGTATCTGGAGGGCCACAAACATACAGGAGACACCAACCATAGCTCTGTACTACCTACACTGACGGGCAGCAGGATTTCAGGCCTAACTGGAGATGCAGCTGTGGACTGAGCCTGGGGCCTTCTGCATGCAAAGCAGGTGCCCTGCCACTTAGATGCAGCCCTTCCCGTTTGCCCCAGGAGGGAAACTGCCACCGGCAGCAAAGACACAAGGGCTTTGGCCCTTGCAGCAAAAGCAGAACTTACAAGGCAGACACGGGACACTCTGCTCCTCTTCTGGCTTCTCTTCTTCCTGCTCCTCTTCTGGCAACTCTTCTTCCACCTTGACCGAGACAGCGGAGGCGGACGGCAAGCAGATATTAATGTCAGCACGGGGTTCGGCCTTTGACGGTCCAGAACTGTCACCATGGCGGGTCCTACGAGACTCAAGCAAATCCTGCAGTGGCAAGGAGAATGGTTTTAGGGCACCATTCTCTCCCTGAAACCAAATTAAGTTGCCATTGTTGGCATCCGTCTGTCTCAAGAGACAGTGGAGTGTGCCTCCAGGGGTAGAGTCAAACCTTTGTGTTAGGAGCATTAAAGTGCACTCCCCAAGACACAAGCCTGGGGAGTGTGTATGGAGGTCCTAGCCTGCCCAGATGACAAGCCCGCCCCTCTCAGCCTCACTGATGTGGTCCAAAGAAAAGCAGAGCAATACGTTTGGAACCACCTTGGCTGCAGGAGTTGCCGGAAGGAGGCGTACAAGGTATTATCCAACCATCTTAGCAACTCAACTCCTGATTTGTGTGGGTTTTACCCCTTAGCCTTATCTTCTCCTGAAATATCCTGCAAGGCAGCTGAGCTATAGGGTCAAAGTTTTCTCCCAGATGAGCTACCACTTTTCAAGTGATCCATTGGTGGGGGGAGTTTGAGCACAGGCTCTACGGAGTTGAGAAGCAGCCTTACAAAAATAATGTTTACAAAACACACTTGCGGTCAGTTTTTAGCTAGCTAGCCAGCCACAGCTGGGTGCCTAGAGGTGGTTCAAATTTGCCAGAGGTGACCAGCAGTAAAGTTGTTTGCAAGCCCAGATTTGGGAGGCTCAATTGCTCTGGTTCACCTTCAGGTCATTCTTCAGGATGTATCGGATATCCTGCAGGTTCATGGTGCGTTGCTTCTGCCTGGACTCCAGCCCGGTCTTCACGATGTCGTAATAGGGCTTGGGCAGCCTGGCATCCGCTTCCAGCCACTGCCCCGAAACTATGAGATCCTTAACGTCCGGGCCCTCGAACCCATCCCAGGGGATGGTATCTGGAAGACACACAGACCACATGCATGCTCTGATGTGGTGAAGGGGAAGAGCCTGCCTTATGGCAGAGGGCATGTCAAGAAATACACAATTAAAATTAAAACAGAATCAGAATTGTAGAGTTGGAAGGGACATTCAGGATCATCTAGTAGCAGTAGAATTTCGGCAAGAGCCTTGAAGGGGAGGCTGGGGCCAATCAGCTTGATGAAGACGGGAGGAGAGACTATTCCAAACAAGGTGCAGCAGCCAAGAAATGGGAATGGGGCAGGTCGAGAGCTTCAAAAAGCAAACACACAAACTACAGTTGTAAAAGGGCAGCCAAAATGATCACGGGTGGAGCATTTGGGACTTCTCACTTTAGAGTAAGAGGCGACACAACAGAAGTTTATAAAATTCTGCAAGGCATGGAGGATGCGAATAGAGAGGAGGTTTTCTCCCTCTCATAACGCCAGAGCTTGTGTTCATCCAATGAATGTTGGAAGATTCAGGACAAATAAAAGGAAGTCCGTCTAGCGGATTGTTAAAACTATGGAACTCACTTCCGCAAGAGGCAGTTACAGCCCCCAACTTGGATGGCTTTAAAAGACTGGACAAATTCAGGGGAGGATAAAGCTATCAATGGCTAGTAGCCACAATGGCTCGGCTCTGCCTCCACGGTCAGAGGCAGGGATGCTTCTCAGTAGCAGATGCTGGGAACCACAGGAGGGTAGAGCGCTCTTGTGCTTGGGTCTTGCCTGCGAATTTCACACAGGTATCTGTCTGGCCGCTGTGGGAACAGGATGCTGGACTAGATGAGCCATTGGCGCGATCCAGCAGGTTCTTACCTTTGTGAGGCTTAGCATCCCTCCCTCCATTTCTGTACCTGTTAGAGCCTCCTGCATCACTGCGCAGAAGCTGTAGATGTCAGACTTGGTGGTCGCAGTCCTCTGGAGGATTACTTCTGGAGCGCACCATTTGTACAACTGGGAAGGGATGGGCAGCCGCGTCAGGTCGCTGTGCTCTCCCCCATCCTTGCTGCCAAAGACAGAAAACCAAGAGGCCCTCAGAACATGTGGCAAGGGGGAGAACATAAATCCCAGAGATGCTCAGCATTATTTTAAAGCTGGATAACACGTGAAGGGTGGCGCTGTGGGTTAAACCACAGAGCCTAGGACTTGCCGATCAGAAGGTCTACGGCGTGTAGACTATTAACAACGAAACTGCAAAAAGGAAGATATATCAAGAAGCCCGTAACCGGGAGGGAGGGAGGTCTATATGTGTACATATGGGTGATATCAACAAGATGATGTAACTAAAGGATTGTAATGGAAATTTATATTATTTTACTTTGTTTATTTATGTTTGTTTTTGATTATGGTTGGTCTAATTAAAATCAATAAAAAAGAAATGGGGGGGGGGGAAGAAGGTTGGCGGTTCGAATCCCCGCGATGGGGTGAGCTCCCGTTGCTCAGTCCCAGCTCCTGCCAACCTAGAAGTTCAAAAGCACGTCAAAGTGCAAGTAGATAAATAGGTACCGATCCGGCGGGAAGGTAAGCGACATTTCCGTGTGCTGCTCTGGTTCGCCAGAAGCGGCTTAGTCCTGCTGGCCACATGACCCGGAAGCTGTACGCCGGCTCCCTAGGCCAGTAAAGCAAGATGAGCACCGCAACCCCAGAGTCAGCCACGACTGGACCTGATGGTCAGGGGTCCCTTTACCTTTAACACGTGAAAATGGGTGGTGGTGGGGAGACAGTAGCTGCAAGAGAGCTCTCAAAGACCCACTTGTTTATGTGGGACATTATTGCAGTCAATCAACACTTATGCTTTGCCAAATGGGCACATGAAAGGGCTGAGGCTCACAGAGCTTTCCTGTAAAATTTGCTAGAGAGAACTCAGTGAAATCATTTCCTTTGTCTGCCTTGGCAGGAAGCTTGTAACACTACATACTTCCTTCGTGCCTGGGTGATCTCCTTTTCTCATCATGCTTCCAAGCTGACCACACATGCACGTCCGACCTCTGCAGCTCAGACACCATTTCCAAACTTACATTTTGTACTTTTGCTAGTTGCTCAAGTAATATGGGGAGAATGGGGGAAAGTAGGGCCCTTTACCTCTCGATCATGTACTCCAGGTTGGTAAGCTTGGCTTCCCCGGCCAAAACCACCACCACAGCATAGGAGCTGACCGTGCGGTGGATGAAGCCGTGCGAGTGCAGGAACCTCAGGCCATCGTTCACCTGGAGCAAGAGGTGCACGAGGGTCTCCATGTGCACAATGGGGAACTCCGAACGCTGCCGAGGGAAAGAGGAAAGAAACCAGCTCTTAGCTTGAGCGTTCGCTCTTCCCAGGTGGAAGACAGGATTTAAAACAGGGCAAGTACCCTCCCACACCATACAATTAAAGCAGTCAACATATGATGTGGGTGTTAGCTTACTGTCTGGTAATCATTCTGCTTTAGAACTGTTTGAGATCAGAGGAGATGATCACAGCCCAGTTCACACGTAATGCCAAGCCATGGTTTATTCAACGATGGTTCATTAAACCATGGTTTCTCCAACTGTCCATACCCTGCCCAGCAGCTTAACCTGAAGTCATGATTTGCTGTCTTTGGCGTGTTTTAACTGTGGCTCAGCACTATGTGCAAAGCCAGCACCCCTTTTACTCCGTCTAACCTACCACATGACGCAGGACAAAATGGATCAATCCCTCTTAGCCATGAAGCTTGCAGGTGGCTCTCTTAGCTATGAAGTTCAATGACTTAGTCACACTCTCTCAGTGTAACCTACTTCACGGGGTTGTTATGAGGATAAAGTTTGGCAGGGGCCAGAAGAACCTGATTTGTCACTCTGAGCTCCTTGGGAGGAAAGCACTGGGGGCGGGTAGAACAAATATATTAATTCTGCCAAGAAACAAAAATGGTCACTTTACCCTCTCATGAAGGATGCTATAGAGGGAGCCAAAAGTAACCCTCTCAAACACTAATCGTGTTTTCTCCAAGTCGCTGGATAAACAGACGGCCATCAGCTGCAACAAATGAGGATGGCGGAGCTGGCTGCAGAAGGAGATATGAAAACCCAACAGCGTGAAGGGAAATTGGATTACGAAGGAAGTGCATTTCCAGGCTTACTGATCTTATCCCGTCAGAACAGCTCACTCTGCCTTTCCTAACCAACTTAAAGCACCAGAACCAACAAAAAAGCAACAACAGAACATGCTGGGGGCAAAGGCCAAAAGAAGGTGGAAGCTAACATGGATCAGGCCATCAACATGGCACCAGAAAACACAACTGATCTTTCAAGGGATGCTCTGCTGGGTATTGCTGCGTGCAACCCATCGCCGAGTGCTGAGAGGCTCCGGGGGTGCCTGCACTTATCCGTATTTCCGTTTCCTTGGAATGATGGTTAACAAAAGACTGTGGTGTCTTTAAGACGTGTGGTTTTATTTTACACATACATATAATCAGAGGATAAGATGGAAGGTCTCACAGCACTGACACCTGAAAGATCTCACCTCCCCATTAGGTTTTCCAGGGAAGCCCCAAGCCACCACTTTGGATCCAGCACAGAGCAATGGATGCCTCTGTCTCTCCAGCATCAGCCAAAGCTCACTCACAAAACTCTGGCTATTGTTCTTCTATACAGGGGTCAGCAAACTTTTTCAGCAGGGGGCCCGGTCCACTGTCCCTCAAACCTTGTGGGGGGCTGGACTGTATTGGGGAGGGAATGAACAAATTCCCACACCCCACAAATAACCCAGAGATACATTTTACATAAAAGGACACATTCTACTCATGTAAAAACACGCTGATTCCCAGACCGTCTGTGGGCCGGATTTAGAAGGCAATTAGGCCGGATCCAGCCCCCGGGCCTTAGTTTGCCTACCCACGTTCTACAGTGGTGCCTCGCAAGACGAAATTAATCCGTTCCGCGAGTCTCTTCGTCTTGCGGTTTTTTCGTCTTGCAAAGCACGGCCATTAGCGGCTTAGCGGCTATTAACGGCTTAGCGGCTATTAACGGCTTAGCGGCTTTAAGAAAAAGGAAACAAACTCGCAAGAACTCGCAAGACGTTTCGTCTTGCGAAGCAAGCCCATAGGGAAATTCGTCTTGCGGAACGACTCAAAAAACGGAAAACCCTTTCGTCTAGCGAGTTTTTCGTCTTGCGAGGCATTCGTCTTGCGGGGCACCACTGTATAAGGTGAAGTCTGCTTCCACTAGGTGGTGGGGTGTTACACACACACCCGTTTGTCTCTATGGCAACAAGGCAGCCCCCTTTTAATGTAAATGGCAGGACTGAACTGGCAGGCCAAGGCCACTCCCTTAGCGAAGGAACTGATCTGGCTGGTTTCTCCTAATAGAGTCTACCCTCCCTGACACAGAATCGCAGCTTTGAAAGGGACTCATGGGTTTCATCCAGACTGACCTCCCCCCACAAAAAACCCCTATAACACTGTAATCACCCAAGAGACTGAGGAGGAAGAGAGAAACAAGTAGATTATTTTCCCCAAGGCAAATGGCCACAATACACCTGGCCTCTTTATTGCTCAGGGACAGACCAAAACAAGGTTACCAGAACAGCTCTAGGGCTTTTCCTTCTTCCTGCTCAGCACCCAAATTGCATGGGCACCTTTTACGTATTTGCAAGCAGCGCAAGTCGCAGCCGTACCTACTGTACTCCTGTTCCGCGAGAAGCAGGTCGGAGAGGCGCAGCTTGCTGCAGTGCTGGTGGGGTTTCATGTTCAGCTCCTTCACTGTGACTCTGCTTCCACCCCACATCAAACTGCAAGACCGGGGAAGGGAGGGGAGAGAGGCCAGGTGTGACTTTCTGGACTTTTTCTTTGGCAGTACTGCAGTTTTCAATACTCTGTTGAATGCATACTCTGTCACAGGAGGTGGACAGAAGGGTAGCTCCCAAAGGAAGATCGCCAGTGGTGGTGTAGCAGGAGGCACTGTGCAAGTGGGAGGCCGGGGTTCAAATCCAGGCAGGTCAAATGCTGACATGGGTTTTCATCTGGTTTTTAGTTTACTTTTTATTTTAGTTATTTTTAATGCCTTATTTAAGTGGTGATGGCATTGTTGTTTTATTCTTTTTGTAAACCACTTTTGAGACTGGGGGAACCAAAAGCAAGCACCCTTCCAGTTTTTGGTACTCAAAAAAGAAAATTCCACAGCTCATAACTCTTTAAATCTAAGTGTGTGTCTTTTTGCAATAGGCTCCGACTGGTGAATCCTGGGGATTCTACTCCAAATAATAATAATAATAATAATAATAATAATAATAATAATAATAATAATAATTTATTATTTGTACCCCAGCCACTCAGGGCAGCTTCCAACAAGAATTAAAAAAACATCAAAATGTCACACATTAAAACTTCCCTGAACAGAGCTGCCTTCAGATGTCTTCTAAATGTTAGGTAGCTGTTTATCTCTTTGACAACACAAGTCTAAATGGGCAAAAGAAAGCACCACTGATATGAAACTGCACTGTTAAACCTATTCTTAATAACGTTTATGTGATTTTGACTGCAGTTTCTCGTCTGGATGTGTATTGCTTTGGGACTTCATCTTGGGTCAGAAGCGATGTATACGTTGAACAAGCCTACGCCTAGCCTAGGGTTAAGAAGCCCAACTCCCCCTTGCAAAAGCATCAACCCACTTGGTCATAGTCATGTACGGCCCAACTGGAAAGGAGAAGGTTGGTTCATCATCAGCCTGGACCACTTCCTTATCCGCAATGATGGGGAGCGATGCCAGGTAGCCCAGCTGACGGCTGCTTGTGAGGTAAACCTGACATGAGAAATAATAATTGTAACAATTGCTCTTTGTTTTCATTTTTCTCCACAACATTCATAATTCTGCAAATCTCTTATGTTCACTTTTGTAAACCAAGAAAATGAAGAAGCCTTTTTCTTACAAAGATGCTTTGTAAAGAAAGCGTAGCTATTCCCTGCCCTTAACAGTATTATAAATACCTGTCCTTGTGATGATTTCACCTTCTCTATTGACAGTGAATTTTTATTGGATAATGCTATGTTCTATTGTCACGTAAACCACTTTGGTGTTTCTTTTTCATAAAAGCAGTGCAGAAATGTTTTCTTACATTTAAAAGACACCCACCCACCAATCCTTTTGCTATTGCTCGAGGACACACGTTTTCCAATCAAGGTCCACATTCTCTTCCAGGAAACCTCCTTGGGGCCAGTCAGGCTCAAGGCAAAAAGGTGCAGAGCAACAAATGTTGAAATTTACCTTGACTAGTTTGTACACAGATTCAAGCACCCATATCCATTCTCAATTAAGGCAAGTGAGAGACATTTCAAGGGTTCCAGGACATATCTCAGTGTCAGGAGCACATCAGCAATAAAGCACATAGTGTTAAGTTAACACTTTATTAGAACAAAAAAAATTCCTTCCAGTAGCACCTTAAAGACCAACTAAGTTAGTTCTTGGTATGAGCTTTCGTGTGCATGCACACTTCTTCAGATACACACTTTTTGTTTTGTTTTGACTATGGCAGACCAACACGGCTACCTATCTGTAACTTTATTAGAAGACGCTGCTAAATAGTGCCAGGCCTAGTGAGCACTGCAACTCTTCCTCGTTGGTCTGGCCCCAAGGAGGCAGTTGCGAGGACTGAAGGTCCCCGCCTTCCCACAGCTCCCTAAGTCTACTCCTCTGCCTGGTCCTTCCCAAGTAATCTGAGATGAAGAAGTCTTGTCTGTCTTTGATCTGCCCTCTTCCTACCTCTTCTGGTCCTGGGAGACCAGGGGGCAGGGGAGCTGGTCACAGCAGGAGGGGGAGACCCCCCTGGCTTCTCCAGAAGCCTGCCTCCACTATTGCCTCTTCGCTCCCCTCCTCTCCTCTCCACCCTCTGCTTCTGCCTCTAATTCTGGACTTCTCTCTGCCACAGGCTCTCGTGGCTCACTAACCCTGTTACCTCTTCAGCTTCCGACATCTCCTCCTCCCACTCCATTCCCTCTTCTGCCTTCTGACCGCTCGTCGTCCCAGGCTTAGAGCCTTTGTCCCAGCCCTGACACTCAGCCAGGCAAAAGCACCTGATGAAGGTGCAGAGCAGGAGAATATCAAGGGCCAAAGAGAAAGACCCAGAGGGCTGCATTTGGCCCCTGGGCTCAAGGCTTTCCACTGGCCAGATTCTGCTCTTTCACCACCAGAAGCCACACCCCGCGCTAAAGACTTGCATAACAGGGATATACTTTTTGAATTCCCAACAAAAAAATCACCAGCTGTTCCCAATTCATTCTTCTAGATACAACCTTGGCTCAAGGGGAACAGGGAGATCCTGTTGCGTCCTGGACCCTTCCACCATATTTACCTTCCCAAAGCCAAAGCTGTAAATGTTTTGGGGGGCACTGCTCCCGCGTCTCAGAATCTTGTCAGCCGTCCTGAAGGACAAAAAAACAAAAGAAGGGGGAAAGGGGTGTCTCTTGAAGTAGCTGAGGCTGAGAGGCAGCAACTGACCCAAAGTCACCCAGTGGGCTTCATGGCTGAGCTGGAATTTGAACCCTGGTCTTCCAGGTCCTTGTCCAACACTCTAACCACTGTACCACACTAGCTCTCATATAACCATAAGATCAAAGAATTGTACACTTGGAAGGGACCAAAAGGGTCATCCAGTCCAAACCCCTGCAATGCAGATTAATCTCTGCAGATTAGAGAAATGGGCCAAAACAAACAAGATGAACTTTAACAGGGAGAAATGTAAAGTATTGCACTTGGGCAAAAAAAAATAAAAAAAAAAATGAGAGGCACAAATACAAGATGGGTGACACCTGGCTTGAGAGCAGTACATGTGAAAAGGATCTAGGAGTCTTGGTTGACCACAAACTTGACATGAGCCAACAGTGTGACGCAGCAGCTAAAAAAGCCAATGCAATTCTGGGCTGCATCAATAGGAGTATAGCATCTAGATCAAGGGATGTAATAGTGCCCCTGTATTCTGCTCTGGTCAGACCTCACCTGGAGTAGTGTGTCCAGTTCTGGGCACCACAGTTCAAGAAGGACACTGACAAACTGGAACGTGTCCAGAGGAGGGCAACCAAAATGGTCAAAGGTCTGGAAACGAGGCCTTATGAGGAACGGCTAAGGGAGCTGGGCATGTTTAGCCTGGAGAAGAGGAGGTTAAGGGGTGATATGATAGCCATGTTCAAATATATAAAAGGATGTCATATAGAGGAGGGAGAAAGGTTGTTTTCTGCTGCTCCAGAGAAGCGGACACGGAGCAATGGATCCAAACTACAAGAAAGAAGATTCCACCTAAACATTAGGAAGAACTTCCTGACAGTAAGAGCTGTTCGACAGTGGAATTTGCTGCCAAGGAGTGTGGTGGAGTCTCTTTCTTTGGAGGTCTTTAAGCAGAGGCTTGACAACCATATGTCAGGAGTGCTCTGATGGTGTTTCCTGCTTGGCAGGGGGTTGGACTCGATGGCCCTTGTGGTCTCTTCCAACTCTATGATTCTAATGCAGAAATTTTTTGCCCAATGAGGGGCTCAAACCCATAACCCTGAGATTCAGAGTCTCTAGACACTTCCTACAAAGCATCTGAAAGGAATTTCACAACACAATAAAAAGACTGCATGTACTGGGCACAATTTCAAAGCCAGCACAGATACAAATGGAGATTTGGTGCTAATACCCAATGACAGATTTCGGATTTTATTTGCTTCTGATCTGGGCTTCCTTTTTGCTTTTATGTGTGCAGTTCTGCTTTTCCACCACATGAGGGAGAAAGAATGATGTCGCAGCCATTCTCTGCGGAGGAACCAAGGGCACTTCCCAAGTGTTTACAAGCCTCTATTAAAAATAAACGTTTGGTGTGCGGGGAAAGGAAGAGAAGAGGGAGAAACGATTTCGCTCCCCACCATCACTGTCACAGCTGGAGGCTCTCACCCTTGCTTGATGCCCACAAACTTGGAGGGGCTAGAGACCAAAGCTCTGGGAGAGTCCACCTTCCGTAGCAAGTCTATGGAGTAGTTCTGCACAATCGCCTGCATGTGGGATGTACATCGCTGGATGAACTCGAGCATCTGCAAAACAGAAGAGGAGAAGAAGCCACTGCCACCAGGGATGGTTGGTGGCGGCAAAGACTCCCGAGTTTGAGCACAAATCTTGAAAGCAACTAGGGATGGAAGGGAGAAAGTGCCTTGTAGAATTGAAGAGTTGGAAGGGATCCTGAGGATCATCTGGTTACTAGATTCTAGTGCAAGCCCCTGCAATGCAGATGTCCATTATGGTGATTGAACCTGCAACCTTGGCGTTATCAGCACTTGCTCTAAGCAAATGAGCTATCCAGTGGTGCCAAACATCAGTCTGGCCTGACTTGCAGTGGCTCTCCATGATTTTGGACGTGATCTCTCCCAGTCCTACCTGGAGATGCCAAGGATTGAAGAAGAAGAAGAGTTTGGATTTGATATCCCGCCTTTCACTCCCCTTCAGGAATCTCAAAGCGGCTAACAATCTCCTTTCCCTTCCTCTCCCACAACAAACACTCTGTGAGGTAAGTGGGGCTGAGAGACTTCAAAGAAGTGTGACTAGCCCAAGGTCACCCAGCAGCTGCATGTGGAGGAGCGGGGAAGCGAACCCGGTTCCCCAGATTACGAGACTACCGCTCTTAACCACTACACTCACACTGGCTCACTGAACATGAGACCTTCTGACTGAAAAGCAGGTGCTTTATTCCACTGAGCCATGACCCTTGTCATAGAAACAAATAAACAGTTCTGGATAAAAGCATTTTGGCTGGGAGTGTTGCAAGGTCAGGGATGGGGAGCCTGTAGCCATGTAAACGTTGCTGGGATTCCAATTCCTACCATCCCCTGCAACCTACAGGGCCAACAGTTGGGGATGCTGAGAACTAGAGCCCAGCAATAACTGATGGGGGGCCCCACAGGCACCCCCATACATGAGCAAAAAAAGCAACACTGCCTGCTGGAAATGAAAGCTGACTCTGCTTGGAAGAGGCATTTGTGGATCTTTGTGCACACAGGTGCAAGCTTCTGGGGTAAGCAAGAGGCAAAAGGCCCTAGCCGCCCACACACCTGAGCGCTGCTCTCCTTCCCAGCTGTCACAGCCCAGCTCTGCGGGTTCCTCCCGTTCCTGTCATGGACTCGCAGGTCTCCACCCGCATCCAGCAGTTTGCTGAGAATTGACTGGTTGCCTGAGAAAGCTGCCGCATGGACCGGAGTGCTCCCATCGTGACAGCGGCTGAGAAAACAAGGAACACAAAAGCACTTGGAAGTCCTGATCGGAGGGTCCCCAAAAACCTCAATAAGCAATTCCTTGGACTAGGTGGACTCTGGGCTTAAAAACAAAATGCAGAAATGCTTACATCAAGGCTGATTAACATCTTACGGCCTTTTAAATGTGTTTAGGGGTAGGGGTAGTGGTATTGTTTCACTTCATTTTTGTTCCTGTTTTTATCTCACATTTTTATGCTGTGAACTGCCTTGAGATCTTCGGATGAAGGGTGGTATACAAATTTAATAAATAATAGCAACACTTGTGCCAAGGATACTCCAAATTCTGCGCAAATAAAAATAGGATTCTGCAAGCTGAGTGAGTTACACAAATGAAGCAAAATAGTATTACAGGTTTTCTGGGACCTCACAGCTACTGTCAATGAGCTGGCATTCTCCAGATAGTTTTGACTACAACTCCCATCAACTCTGACCACGGGTCATGCTGGTGGGGGCTGACGCGAGTTGTAGTCCAAAACTTCCGGAAGTGTGCCTGGCTGGGCAAGGCCATTCATTGCAAGGCATTTCCCACACACTTTCCAGCTTAGTTTTGCAGCCCTGGGGTCTCAATGACTGTTTTTCAAAGGGAATGGGGGGGCCTATCATCAGAAAACACGCTTTTTTGCTTTTTCTCTATTTCTGCAGATCTACATGTAGAGGAAAACCCACACACCTCTGGATTTTTTTTAAAACCCAGAAAATTGTCTCCCTATAACAAAAATGTAGCTTTTGTACTTACTGATTGGGATCCGAACCATAATCCAAAAGAACGCTGACAACTTTCCCAATACCAAGCAAAGCAGCAGTGAATAGGGGAGTCTGCCCCAATGAGTTAATCGAGTCAGCACTGATTCCTACAAAAATAAGAATGGGGGGGGGGGGGGCGGGAAAAGAGAATTACTGCCATCCTCGTTCCACTACCCGGGTGCGAATTTTCCCTAAGTGTGTGAGGTCCCACAAAAGCTGCCCTTCCCCATCTCCAACCCTCTGCAATGAATCAGCCAGAGGCACACCATTAAGGGCAGATCACAAATTAAGCTAGTCATAGGAAAAAGAAAAAGCACCCTCCTTAATTTCTCTGATTTTACATATGAAGACATAATAACAATCATCTGTTCCTTGGCAGGTCTTAAAATGAGGTAAATACAACCTCAGATGAAGAACAATACATGACATATTACACCTTGTCATGATTTATTTAACACCGGGCACCTTTCTCACATATCTTTAGACGCCAGACAATAATATTCCTCTTCTCCGAGGCCTTTGGGTAATTAAAGAAGTTGTGGTCTTTTAAACTGTGGGGGCAGTATTGTTTTCTTTGTTGATCTACTATGTTAGTATGTTTGTTTGTTTGTTAATGTTTGTATTTTTACATCATAAACCTCCCTGTGATCTTCAGGTGAAGGACAATATAGAAAATTTATAAATAATAATTTTAATGCTAAGTCTAACAGGCTCATCTCAGCAAGGATTAATATTTGTTCAGAGCAGCCATCCTTTGCTCCATGGAATTCCATGGGCTTATTTCTAAGAATCTATGCACAGAATCAGGACATTTTCATTTCATACCCACGTACAAAATCTGCTAGGTATATATACGCATGCCCATGACCATTTTGAAAGTGTTTTTAACCAATAATTTCATTCGTTTATTACTTTTTGTAAACAGATTTGAGGTTGTTATTTTAAAATCAAACTATGCAATAAATTATGCAGAAAAACTAATATGAATGGCTTTATTAGAATTTTAACCAGATTGCCACATGCACTAACCCAAACTTCTTCAGAAAGGGCAAAATAGGCATTTAACCAACAATGGAGAAATTGCAAGGTTAACCAATATTAGACAGATGTATCCTTGATACAAAATAATGCCAAATAAACATATAAAGCAAAAGGAAACAACACTCTATTAAAAATAAAAAAACTTTAAAATATGAAACCTCTTTAAAAAGGACCAAATATTTAAGAGCTAATATTTAACCATTTAAAAAAAGGCGCAAACCACTCAGTCTGTGTTCTCTCCCTCCAGCCTCCTTAATAAAAAGGAGGCGGAACGGTCATCAATAGCAGGCAGCAGCCGCAAAATGCAACACTGCCTGCTCGCTTCGCGCTCAGAAGAGAACACTTTAACTCCTCCTCGTGGTTTCCGAGGCCAATCACTTTCGAGTACACTTCTCTAGTTACAAACTATAGAAATGATCCCTGAAAGTATAGTCTTAACTAAACCATTCTCGGCTCCAGAGCCTGGTTGCCTCGACCCACTCTCCAAGTCACTGCGACCGATTTCTAACCCATCGAAAACATGCGCGACTTTTGATTCTTAAGACAGGAAACGAGCGAATTCAAGCCCCCTCGGGATAATTTAAAAGAAATGCTTTTATAAGTTGGTATTTGGCCAGGTATCGGCGGTGGACCAGAATCCCTCTCGCTTTCTATCTGCATACGGAACCCAAGCGGCCAATCACAGTCGGGCTTGAGTCTCCTCTAAACATGGCAGCCTGCAGTTCGCTTACTGGCTCTTCAAACCCAGGCGGCTACCTAGAGGAGGCGGGCCCTCACGACGTCACTCTCCCTGGCTCAGGCAGCTTAACTGTGTCACCGCCGGACAGTCCGCGGGGGTGGAGGGAGTCCTAGTCTTCGCCGCCCCAGCAAGCCCTGCTCTTGAGTAAAACACGCAAATGATCGTGTTGCAAAGAGACTCCGCAGGGAAGCAACTGATCCCTGACTCAACTTTCTCGTCAAACACTTAATGGAGAGATCCTATATACTACAAACTTACTTTCGAAGAAAGTCCTGCAGTCCTTATTTGAAGACTCTAGAATGCTCTATGTATCCTGATAAGTTCACAATGGCGTAAATCGTTACAACAGCCCCTACCCTACAGGTAGAACAGCAATTTTACCCGCTCCACTCTGGCAAACTGGAGCGGCTGAGCGCAGCCCAGTTCCGTGGGAATCACCACTTATGGTTCAGGGCAATGTCTTGACACCCCCCCAAGACTCTTAGACTAGCCCTGCTGGGTCAAATCAAAGGTCTATGTAGTCCAGCAGTTTTCCACCAGAAGCCAACCAGATTCAATATAGAAATAAAATGTCTTCTGGACCACCTTACTGTTGTATGGAGTGCCACTGCTCTTGAGTAATTTTTTTTTAAGTGCACTATCAATGCTAGGACTGAGGTACTATGCACATTTAATCTGGGAATAAATTCAAGTAAACCAAAGGGGATTTATTTCTAAATTATCACACGTGTCAAATGAATAGCCTAAGCACACATGATCTCATTGCACTGCTACTATCCAGCTGTATGCTTGACCTGTTACTAACATCCACTGACTTTTAATGTGACTTCAAACTTCAAAAAGGAAGTAATTCTACATTACTGTACTTATTTCTAAAAAAAGAAAAAAAGAAATGCAGATTGTGTTACATACAAAACCACCTATTTAAGTAGGAACACCTGTTCCCTGTGTTGAAAGCCTTTTCCACCTTGCCTAGGAAGGTGAGACCCTACTGCAGCTACGAAAGCTGAGGTTGCTGAACAGACTTTTGGGCTGGGGTGTTTTGTTGTTGGAAGGAGATCTGGTGCTGTTGGTTTTTTATGTATTTTTGTTTAAGGTTTTTTGTGATATATGTGAAAATTGTTCAGTTTGGATGTGTATTTAAAAAAAAATGTTTTATCATTTATAACTACTTTTGTTATGTTGTAGTTATGTTCCTTTTTCACCTAAGACACCTTGAGCATGATTTGAAGTGTGGAAAGGCAGCATACAAATTATGTATATTTGTACGTATGTAAAATCTATTTTTAAAACATTTTCGAAGCAAATAAGCAGTCTCTGCTTTGCCCTTTTAGCCTCTGAACAAGTAAGGAGAATGGGTCATTGAAAGCAGGGAACAGCAGCTGTATAAACACAACACCACCCACTTGCTTCACACTCAGAAAGGAACAGTTTGATTTCTTGTGCTTAACAAGACCTGGCTACATTTGATTACGGTTCCTACATGTGAACACAGTTATCTGCAAGAATAGCATGGGAGTGCGGGAGAACACTGCTTCCCACACACCCAGCCCAGATGGGGCACATTGATTTTGTAATATAGGGTGGCAGTTTCACTAAACACATCTTTCTTCAACAAACTGTATATTGGAAGGCCTCAAATTAAGGGTATTCCTGGGTACTTAAGAAGACTCGGGACTGCCTTAGCTGACCTGATGGGTTCTGGATACTTTAGACCAGAGGTGTTCAACCTTTTTGAGTCCACAGCTCCCTGGACCAACTACCTTCTTTCTGTGGCAACCCTGCGGAGCTCAGGAGCCCAGTTATGTCACCCCTGGCTTGCAGAGCTGGCAGCCTCTCATCCTTTTTTGAACACCCCCATTTTGTGGAGTGTTCCCTCAGCCTCCTGTCCTCTCCCCTCTCCTTGGGAGTCCTCCGTGCAGCTGCTGCCGCCACCGCCCCTTATCGTTGAGCTGCCCCCCCCCGCCACCCCAAAAAGAGGTGAATCCCAGGGGCACACTTTGCCTGTGGAGCTTATAGTCAGGGCTGCTGCAATAAACAGCTGTGCAAGCCTTTAGGAGGCAGAGATGCCAAAGGACATCAGAGGAGGGAGGAGAAAGAGGGACAGAGGCCAGTGTTGCCTGCAGCACCCCTGACCATCATTCAATGTACCCCAGGGTGCCACAGCACACTAGTTGAAAACCACTGTTTAGACCACAACTCCCATGAGCTCCAGGCCACACTCTGAACTGACCTCAAACCCCGAGCTTCAAAACACTAGTGACAAAAGCGTATCATGCTAAATTATGCAGTGACAAAAGCATATCATGCTAAATTATTTCAAAACCACACAACCTACACTATACATTCAGAGCTACCATGCCAGTTTTCTGTTAACATTTTGGATTCGAAAATACGCTAAGTTTCTAATCACTCCCTCTTGAGCCAGCTAATAAATGCAGAATGTATCTTTCATTTTTATATTTGTAAGACTAAAGACTGGTAGAATGCAGGGCAGATAAAGCATCCAATATGTGAAAAAATGAAAAAAGTACAAATTAAAATGTTGAAGGCAGAAAGTAATTTGCATTAGACTGTATAAACCCAAATTAAAAAATAAGGATGTGAGGGGAAATCCGTTTTTTTTTTAACCATTCTTAAAAAGGGCGCGAACCACTCAGTCTGTGTTCTCTCCCTCCAACCTCCTTAATAAAAAGGAGGCGGAACGGTCATCAATAGCAGGCAGCAGCTGCAAAATGCAACACTGCCTGCTCGCTTCGCGCTCAGAAGAGAACACTTTGACTCCTCCTCGTGGTTTCCGAGGCCAATCACTTTCGAGTACACTTCTCTAGTTACAAACTATAGAAATGATCCCTGAAAGTATAGTCTTAACTCGGCACTCCGCGCTTCAAAGGCCAGGCGGCGGCTCTCCGCTTCCCAGCTCACGGTAGCGCAACAGCCTCCGCTCGGTTCCTTGCCCCTCCCCGCCCGCGTCCCCGACCCTCTCCCCCAAATGTTGCACCCGGAGGCGGCAAGGCTGCTATTCCCGCCCACGTCCGCCGCTGTGGCTCCATTCCGAGCGAAATTACCGAGTTTCAATTATATTCCCAGCAAAACCCATTGGAAGCAGGAAGCGGGGCCACGCCTTCTATTTTGCATAGTCCCCGCCCCTCAAAATAGGCCACGCGTTTTCGTCTCTCCTTAAGCCTCGATCCAAGGAAGATTTATTATTCTACTTCTTAATTTAAGTTATTTACTACTGCTGCTTTTATATATGGTAATGTAGGAATGCCATAGAGGAAGAGAAAGCAAGTCCACATCTTTCCCTTACTCCTACATCCTCAAGGGGAAAATGGTATCAGGAATCAGGTACACTTTTTGTTTTTACATAGAGATATTTATCTACAGCTGCTCTCTATCCTATACACACTTGCCAAGGAATAAGTATCATTACAGAGGTATCCTCCTCAGTACTGTATGCATATTGCAGTATTGCAGCGTGCAAGGGCTTCTCACACGCTTAGCAAACTGGAGGTGTTCCTATTGTCACCAGGATTTTTGTTGGGGGAAGGCTTTTGTTAGGGCAGGGCAGAACCTCAGATCTGTATTGATATGTACTGATTTAGGGGGAGCAGCTGCCCCCCCCCAGCTACAGCTGTGAGCTTACCACCTAGTAAGCATGCTTTGTGTCACTCACAACAAGTAGTAAATACTGTAACAAGATTTCCTTCTAAAAGGTACATCTAGAGTGCAAACAAACCTGGGCAAGTTTTCCTCAGAATTAAGTCCAACTGTGTTTAAGGGGATTTTCTTCCCCTGCACAGGACCCCAGCCTTAATCAGTTATCCTGTTTCAAAACCTGTTGCATCCACAAACTCGGCAAGCATGGAAGGGATTGATCCCCCACACTTATTTTACCACAGCGCATTTAGAAATAGGTAGCCCCTACACATGAAGGGTGCATTTTGCTACCATAGCTAATTAAAAAAAAAAGGTAAAGGACCCATGACAGTTCAGTCCAGTCGTGAACGACTCTGGGGTTGCGGCGCTCATCTTGCTTTACTGGTCGAGGAAGCCGACGTGTACCTATTTATCTACTTGAACTTTGATGTGCTTTTGAACTGCTAGGTTGGCAGGAGCTGGGACCGACCAACAGGAGCTCACCCCGTCACAGGGATTCGAACCGCCAACCTTCTGATCGGCAAGTCCTAGGCTCAGTGGTTTAGACCACAGAGCCACCTGCGTCCCTATAGCTAATGTACTCACAGCAAAATATAACCTGTGGAACTTATTTCCACAGGAGGTGGTGACTGCCACCAGCTTGGATTGGCTTGAAGGTGTAGCAGGAACCCCCCCACCCCAATCATTCTGCTTGTACAAACTTCACACACACACACACTCACACACTACATACGCCACATTTCTGTTATAAAGTCCTTTTTCGGAGTCGGCCAGAGGCGTCCCCTACAAATCTCTCTCTCCTTTTTCTCCCCCGTTTTCCTCTCGGAGTGTGGCCAGGAGAACGTGGTGCTTATTGTTTCTCTGACGTCCTTTTTCGGAGTCGTCCAGGGGCGTCCCTACAAACCTCTCTCTGCTTTCCCTGTTTATGCAAATGAAGCTGCCCCTCCTGCCTGGCGACCTTTGTTAGGGATGACCCGGGTAAAATTGGACAAATTCATGGGGTGGGAGGACTAAGGCTATCAATGGCTACTAGCCATGACAACTCTGCTTTCCTCCAGTTGCTGGAAACTACAAGAAGGAGTGTGCTTGTGCTCAAGTCCTGCTTCTGGTTGGCCACTGTAAAACTAGGATGCTGGATTAGATAGGCCATTGGCCTGATCCAGCAGGCTCCTCTTACGTTTGGTTAGTTGCTAACAGATATACTGTTATATATCCTGTGCATTTGTATAATGTTCCTTGACTTTGATATTTGAACCAGAAAGTGGGGGAACAGAACAGAGTTTTATCTCTGTTTGTGCTTATGTATTGAATTGGATGCTAACTGTAATTGAGTTCCTGTCGGGGGTGGGGTATAACAACAACAACAACCAGGAAGACAAAGCTTCATATCCCCACTCAGCTATGAAGACAGTCACTTATTTCCCAGCCAAACCTACCTTACAGGGTTGAATGTAAGGATAAAATAGGGGAAAGGGATAAGCAAAGGTTGGATATAAACGTAATGTATGAAAATATTTTAAACTTCCTGGGTAGATGAATGCAAAAGTGTCATCATCATCAAAGGATCCAGGATTTATCGATGTGTGCTCTAGAACAAAGAACCCCTAACAAAGTCCTCTATATTTGTAACCTAGGCTGAAAGCTGATGAGAAATTGGGATAAAATTACGTGCAGAATGTTTTCTAAGGATATGCAAATTGAGATTGTTGTATCAGTACGGTATTGGTATTTGTGAATATAATTAGAATTTTAAAGAGATTACTTTGTGTGCTATCCCAGCAGTCTTCACTCAGAAAGGACAAAATACAAATACCCATTCAGCAAATGATGGAGGAATTAACCTGGGTCCTTTTGCAAGCAAACAGAATGCTTGCTCTGCTACTAAGCTCCTATACCCCCAGAAATCTGTATTGCAGTAGATTTATATTTGCTGGAATAACACTGGCAGAATGTGAAAATAAGATAAAGCCAATAAATATAACCTATAAACATGAAAAAAAAAAGAAATCCTCCAGTACTATAAAATACTAGTATTAAAAAAAACCAACCTAAGTCTACTTTTTAACATTTTTTAAAAATGGCACGAACCACTCAGTCTGTGTTCTCTCCCTCCAACCTCCTTAATAAAAAGGAGGCGGAACGGTCATCAATAGCAGGCAGCAGCTGCAAAATGCAACACTGCCTGCTCGCTTCGCGCTCAGAAGAGAACACTTTAACTCCTCCTCGTGGTTTCCGAGGCCAATCACTTTCGAGTACACTTCTCTAGTTACAAACTATAGAAATGATCCCTGAAAGTATAGTCTTAACTCGGCACTCCGCGCTTCAAAGGCCAGGCGGCGGCTCTCCGCTTCCCAGCTCACGGTAGCGCAACAGCCTCCGCTCGGTTCCTTGCCCCTCCCCGCCCGCGTCCCCGACCCTCTCCCCCAAATGTTGCACCCGGAGGCGGCAAGGCTGCTATTCCCGCCCACGTCCGCCGCTGTGGCTCCATTCCAGGCGAAATTACCGAGTTTCAATTATATTCCCAGCAAAACCCCTTGGAAGCAGGACGCGGGGCCACGCCTCCTATTTTGCATATCCCCGCCCCTATGACGCCCGACCACGCTTGCAGTTCTTTAACTCTTGTTGTGAAGGTTATTATTCCACTTTGCAATATCCTCAGTACCTACATTTTGGGAGGCAGGCTGCCCCTCCAAAGGAAGACTCCCTTTTGCAATTACAGCTAATAATTCTCTTTGCATTCCTATTACCCATTATCTAGGCATTCCTATAAACAATCCACCTAAGACAAACCTTTATTTCATTACAAAGCAGCATAGAGAAAGGGAAAATGCAGTAAGATTTAAAAGAAGTAGTGCTGTTATAGATCAATGCAAAGTGTGAGGCAGCACAATCGGTGTCTTTTTCACACCTCACCCCGAGCCCTCACCCTAGTCAGGCTGAAGGAGCACAGAGGGAGGTACTATGTTGTTTATTTTCATCCATAATAAATAGTATTTTCCTACCCCTGGGGGGAATTCCAATTATTTAAAAGCTGGCAACCAGATCCATGCAGTCCTCACAACTAAAAATGTAAAGGGATAAGAAGCTGTCTCATCAGTGGTGCAACAGGGTCATTTAATTTAGCCTCTAAACCAGGGGTCAGCAAACTTTTTCAGCAGGGGGCCGGTCCACTGTCCCTCAATTTTTAATTTTTAAATTCTTTTGGAAGGATTCTTTTAAAGACTTTTTTTAGATCATATAGCTTTTTTTGAAGACTTGATTCTTTTATGGGAGTTTTTAGGTTTTTAAGAAGAGTCTTTTTAACCATCTTTTTAAAGAATTGTTTTAATTTATTTTGACTATGGCAGACCAACACTACCTACTTGAAACCACCTTGAGACACTGTCAGGGGGAAATGCAATGAATAAATAAATAAATAAATATAAAAATAATGATAATAGTGTACTACGACACGTAAAGGTAAAGGGACCCCTGACCATTAGGTCCAGTCGTGACTGACTCTGGGGTTACGGTGCTCATCTCGCTTTATTGGCCGAGGGAGCCGGCGTACAGCTTCCGGGTCACGTGGTCAGCATGACTAAGCCGCTTCTGGCGAACCAGAGCAGCGCACGGAAACGCCGTTTACCTTCCCGCCGGAGCGGTGCCTATTTATCTACTTGCACTTTGACGTGCTTTCGAACTGCTAGGTTGGCAGGAGCAGGGACCGAGGAACGGGAGCTCACCCCGTCGCAGGGATTCGAACCGCCGACCTTCTGATCGGCAAGTCCTGGGCTCTGTGGTTTAACTCACAGCGCCACCCGCGTCCCTACTATGACACTTAGAATCATAGAATTGTAGAGTTGAAAGGGTCCATGAGGGTCATCTAGTCCAACCCCCTGCAATGAAGGAATATTTTGCCCAACATGGGGCCCGAACCCACTACCATGAGATCAAAAGCCTCATGCTTAACATGTGGTAAAGCAGGGCTGGTCTTTTTGCGGGGTAGCAGGGGCTCCCCCCTAATTCTGCTGAAACGGGCGGGGGGGCTGCTTCTGTTCACTCTCCAGAGTTTGGGGGGGGGGGTTGAAGTTCTGCCCACAAAGTCCTACTCCGAAGGATACCTCTGCCCCCACCTCCAACACCAGCCCTTACCTTTTTTCAGAAGTTTCTTCACTTTCACGTGATTGCCTTGCTTCACATATTCGTGCAAACGAGCTTCAAGAGATTCGCTCTTCAACGTCCCCAGTTTCACTGGACAGGGAATAGGGAGTAAATGGGCCATTGTCCTTGGTCCCCACAAAAAAAGAAAGATAGTTCAGGAGAGGTTTTATTTGAGGAGAGTTCAGGAGAGGTTTTATTTATCCACTAACATTATCCCATCCAAACACACACACACGTTCTTTTTAAGGCAGCAAATCTACTGTCCTGCTCGGAGTAAAGGCTCAGCGACCTCAACCGGGCGCAAACTCGCACGTGTGCGCCCCACTCCAAGACTAACTTCGAATCCCGCGTTACATCTACGCTCCTTGCTAAAGAGAAATTTCGGATTGCCTCCATTTTACGTATTATCACATTCATTCCCCGTCCTAGGTCAGGTTGCCAGAATTTAAAATTCAGAATTAACAAGAGTTAAAAAACAGAGCACAGCCGCCAGGACTAGCGTGGGCCCTGAAAACGCTTGCCTAAGGTGTCAATGGCCAGGGTTAAGGGGTGAGTTTTCCCCGCATTTAATACGGGAATTTTTATTTTTTATTTGGTGCGGGGGCACAATCCACTCTTCCAAATCACCTTCACGCACACAGCCACCCTCAAGTATGCTTTTTAATAAAGCATGACATACCACTGATTTCCGTGGAAAGCAAATGCGTTTAGGATTGCAGCAAGGGCTGCTATTTCCGCACTTTGGGATGTGGATGCAAGCATGCCCCGCAAATGATCCTTTTCCCCATTTTGTCCGCGTCTCTCACTCGGGCCTCTCTCCTAATATCTCTCCCGACAAGATCCAAGCTACTGCTGCCCCCCCCCAGCAACTCCTCTCTTGCTATAACTACACCTGCCTCCCCCTCCTAAATTATCCTTTCCCGCCCCTGAACAGGTCTCCTTTCCCGGTCCCAGACCGTGAAACCCACCTGCCCACCCCTTTTGCCAACCGTCGAGGTCTTCATCCGTTAGCTGCTCTGGGGAGCGCGTTCCTTTCGTGGGATCCAACGTGCATGCGCCCGCCTGCGCGAGGGCGCTCAGAAATGTTTATGCACCCAGAACTAGCAATGAAGGTTGCACGAAAATGCGCGTGAGATTTGTGCACAAAATGAGAGATTGCTGGAGTTGTGTGAGAGAGACACACACTCTCATACATCCAAATTGGGTTACAGCAATGATTGCATGGCTGTGTTATAATATTCATGCATCGTTTTGTGCGCAAGATTGCATGCGCTCAAGTGGTTTACAAGTAGAAGACTGCAGGAGTTGTAAGATTTATGCATTCTACTTATGCTACATTGCATTCCTGTGTGCAACATTCATTACCCTGTAACATTTATGCACCCTGACTGGTTTATAATAAAGATTGCATGACTGCGCGAAGGGGGTGGTATTCATGCACTGTGTGAGTGGTTAATATTTATGCACCCTGAGTGGGTTGGAATATAAGATTGCACAGCTGTGGTGTGCAATATTCATGAAGTGTGCAGATGGGTGGGATATTTATGTACCTTAACTAAGTTACAGTAAATGGTGGAAGTAATTTCACTTTGTATGATCATTAAATTCAGTGTGTGTTATATTATTCCATCTGTGTGTCTCTGTAATATTTATGCATTCTATTGGGTTACAATTAAAAAATGCCCAACGTGTGTGCAGCTAGAGGCCCAGGTCTAAATTTTTGCACCTATTTCGGTGCTTTGGATTAAATTTTAGGAAGTGGACAGGTGAAAGGACGTCTTCCAATAGTTATTTAGGATAGGTAAAGGAAGCATTCAGGTTCAGGAGCAGTCTACCACTCAATACCCTCCAGAGTCATCAGTTTGACTGACTCCTTATTGGAAACAGGAAACTAAACTAGGTGGCTGCTTAATCTAGCAGCAGGGATCTTCTTTTCCAGAAAGAAGCCAATAAGAAGTCAAATAAGATTACCCTGGGAGGGGATCCAGTCCTCTAAGATATTATTAATACCCCAACCTCAGAATCCTGTACGTATTCTCAAATGCATCACATCATTTGGTGATTGCAGAGGAATTTCAGGCAAAAAAAAGCACAGGGTTAAAAATAAGAGAACACGGTATTGCAGAGATAATTCAGGGGGCCAAGAGTAGATCCAATTAAATAAATCGAGGTCTAAATAGACATGACTACAGTCTCAATATGTGCAGGGAACAGCCAAACCAGGAAACTGTGTATCTGAAGCCTATATGGGTCTTAAGTACCGTAAGTCCCATTGAGCTCAGTGGGGCCTATTGCCATGTACTGTAAATAGGCACAGCATTGCCACTGTGCAGCACAATCCTATACTCAAGATCCTTTGAATTAAATGGGGTTTATGCCCATGTAATTGAGGAAAGGGTAGAAATCCTAGATGTGTCTCTTCAGAAGCCCCATTGAATTTAATGGGATTTTCTCCTTACAAGTGTGCACTGGGGTGCGTTTCCCCTCAGGAGTAGCATCCAGTGTATTTGATGGGATTTACGGCAGTGTATTTGGGCAAAAGACTGAAATCCTATGTGTTTCTCAGAAGCCCCGTTGAATTAAATGGGATTTACTCCTGTCTGCAGGTAACTGGGCCACAATGGGCCATTGAAATAAATAGGATTTACTGCCATGTTAAGTGGGCACACGGTTGCATGAATTAAATGGGATTTACTCCTACGTTAGTGGGCATCAGGGTTGCAGCTCCATGTTTGCCTCCTCAGAAGTAAACCCTACTGAATCAAGTGAGATTTACTGCCTTTTAAGACGGCGTGGGGTTGCAATCCTATGAATTAAGTGGCTATGTAAGTAGGCGTCAGAGTTGCAGCTTCATCTTTGTCTCCTCAGAAGTAAGTCCCACTGAATTAAATGAGATTTACTGCCTTTTTAAGATGGTGCGGGGTGGTAAACCACACTATGACTTAAATGGGATTTACTCCCAATGCAAGCGGGCGCCAGGGTAGCGACCCCATGTTTGTCTCCTCAGCAGTAACCCCCATTGAATCAAATGGGATTTCCTGCCCAGGGTTGCGACTGTATTATACACGGCTCCCCAGGAGCTAGCCCCATTGACTTCAATGGGATATATAATACTGTACTGCCAAAAGTCAGTAAGGGAGCGGGGCTGCAACCCTCTGCCGGTCTCCTTTCCTCAGAAGCTACTACTGTATTTCTTCTTCCCCTGTGGGAGGAGAAAAATGCCGCTCCAAAAAGGGGGCCGGGCTGAGAGGAATGGAGGACCGCCTTCTCCTCCTCCTCCTCCATCATGGAGCCGAGGGACGTGGGCAGCTTCCCTTTGCCGCCGAGTCTCCGGGAGAAGTTAGTGGCTGCCGGCTTCCAGACAGCCCAAGAAGTGGTCGAGGTCGGGCCCTGTCAGCTCAGCAAAGGTACCGACGAAGAGGCGGCGGCGGCGAAGAAAACGCCGTAGCTGAGGAGAAAGACGTTTTCCCGCGCAAACGCTTCCCGCCAATTTTTTAATTTCCCCCTCAGCCAGCCTTGTCTCGGTTTAGGTGCCAGGCGCCCTCTCCTCAGGTTTTGGTGTCCTCGGGTGTCTTCCCGTGTAAAAGTTGGGGTGTCTAGGCGACGTTTCGACGAGGTCTCACTCGTCATCTTCAGGCTGGTGCTTTCGGCTTCTTGTTACTGGAACAGAGCAGGATCTCAGTGTTTGAGTTCCTATAAATACTGTTGAGGAGGTGTGGCCTCTAATGTTCTTGGGCAGAGAGGAAGTTCCCAGGCTAGTGTGCCTTTTCTTCTTTTGTTTCTTAATTACTTGAGGGATATCTTGAGTGATTTCTTGAGTTGTATCCTGAGTACCACTTATATATATATATATATATATCTTGGGGCCCCACTCTCTTGGGTCCCCCAAAAAATTTAAAGGAAAAAAGTGGATGTACATTTCCAAAATATAAGATAAAAAACCTGCCCCCCATTTTATTCATGTTGGCACCCCTGTTCTGTGAAAAAACCCTATGATGGTGAGCAAGCAGACAGGAAGACAACTTGCCCACCATCACTTATTCTTCACAGAAATATTATTCTAGGGTGTTGGGTGAATTCTGCATTACTGCCAGTGTGCCTTGTAGGTGCCCTCTGTGAATTGGGGCCTACGATATAATAATAATAATAATAATAATAATAATAATAATAATAATAATAATAATAATAATACCTGCCCTTCACCATGAGGTTGCAGGGCAGGTCACAACAATGTAAAATACAGCGTTTTGTGTTGTGTAGGCTCCTATGATGTACATATTTTGTTATGTGCAAATGGCTTTAGATACCTATTAGGTCCATAAATTACCATACAGCATATCTTCGAAACAAAAAACAGCAGCGATTTGTTGTTGACAAAG
The DNA here is from genome assembly GCF_964188315.1 of Podarcis muralis. NCBI lineage: Eukaryota > Metazoa > Chordata > Lepidosauria > Squamata > Lacertidae > Podarcis > Podarcis muralis. The sequence continues at coordinate 41,487,223 of NC_135669.1, read as the reverse complement.
GACAGCTGGACATATAAAGGGCCCCATTACCTTCAGCAGCTTAGGGCCTCATGAAACCTAAATCCGGCCCTGTTCCTCCTCCTAATAAAAAACGATAACATGATAATATATCCCAGCCTGAGTCATAGTTGAGAGTAGGCCTATTGGAACCAGCTGTTTGATGTCCGCCTTGAATCGTAATGGAGAGTAGACCTATTGAAATCAATTGCTTCCAATCCACCCACCTTAACGTCGCAACTGTAAGGAGTAGAGACATGGACCCCGATATTTGATATCCGCCTTTAGTTATAATTAATATTAGACCCGTTGACATCAATGGTTGGATATCCAGTGTTAGTAATTTTGAGTTAACACTCATTAAAATCAAAGGACTTTGGGGTGATACTGTTGGATCTGCTCAGGAGTGTGGCTAGCAATCAATAGCTCCCATTGTTGATTAGTAGTAAAGGCTTCTCAAGTGTTAATTAAAAAGCTTTATGTGATATTAATGATCTATTTAGTAATTATCTATTTGTGTGGTGTTGTATCCTTATTTAATGCTTTACAAATCTTAATTTAAAAAAAACAAAAACACTTTGTGTGGTATCTATACATATTAATACAAACAATAACCACAGAGCTTCAAAAATGAAGACTTGGAAAGCATTATTAAATATGGTAATATAAGTATTCAGGGTTGTGTTTTTTTTAAAAAAGCTTTGTGGTATCCATCATTATCATTCCTTATATAATAGATATATCCTTATATAATAATGCTCTCAGAAGTCTTAATTTTAAAAAACCCCACAAAGCTTTGTGTAGTGTCAGAAAGGGATCTGGTTTTGCCCTATTGAGGCTTTAAAAACTGATCTTTCCAACATGGAAAGATGGTAGGGACCTTGAAGGTTTTTTCTAAGCCTAATTATTGGTTGAGCCAACTAACAAAAACTTTGATCGGCTCATTAAGGCTGTACAGGAATCCTAAACTCCTATTTTACAGTGGGAGTAATACATGACATTGAACTTGATGGGACTTCTGAGCAGACTTGCAGCAGGATCATGTTGAAAGAGAGGATCCCACTGAAAACAAGCTGTTGGCTTGAAAGGAATCAGATGGTGGTCTTTTTGTATATAGACAGGAACTCTGCATTTTGTGCATTGAACCAAAGTTGTGTAGTTGTGGTTATAGTGTTGGACTAATACCTGGGAGGCCTGGGTTCAAATCTCCATTGTTATTGTTATTATATTTGTTGGTCACTTTATCTTGATCAGGGCAAACCAAACCAACAAATAAACAGGCGATAAAGCCCACCTATATACATTGAAACCAAGAGGAAAGAGAAATACATTTAAAACATCGCACTCACTTCTTAAAGGCCGCAGATAGTTAAAGCCCTGGGTATAGAGAAATGTTTTTGCCTGGTGCCTAAAGATAAGTGGTGTAGGTGGCAGGCAAGCCTCCCTGGGGACAGCATTCCATAAACATTTTCTGTGAACCACCCTGAGACCTCCAGGTCTAGGGCGGTACTGTATATAAATTCAGTAAATAAATACCGTATTTTTCGCTCTCTAAGACGCACCAGACCACAAGACGCACCTAGTTTTTGGAGGAGGAAAACAAGGGGAAAAAATATTCTGAATCTCAAGCCAGAACAGCAAGAGGGATCTCTGCGCAGTGAAAGCAGCGATCCCTCTTGCTGTTCTGGCTTCTGGGATAGCTGCGCAGCCTGCATTCGCTCCATAAGACACACACAAAGACATTTCCCCTTACTTTTTAGGAGGGAAAAAGTGAGTCTTATAGAGCAAAAAATATGGTAAATAAAACGGGGAGCTACCACAGAAAAGCTCTCTGGGTGACCTTGGGCCAATCTCAGCCTAACTTACCTCACAGGGTTATTATGAAGGCAAAACAGAAAGGAGAGAGCTGTGTATAATACCTTGAACTCCTTGAAGGGAAAGTGGAATATAAATGTAATAATACAAATGTATTCCTTGTGTAGGCAGTTTATCCTATGAGTAAATCCCATTTAACTCAGTGGGGTCTGCTTCTGAGGAGATATGATGAATAAGATTGCACTGTTAATTTGTCACTTGGTGTTCATAACCACTAGATGTCACTATTATATTGCGCTTCAGAAGAAGATACTCTGATTTCCAGTCCTCTTTACTAGTTATTTTTGTAATGCATTGCATTTATTTGGATAATGTGCAAATGCCTAAAATTACAGACTGAAAAAAGAAAATGTATATAATCAAAACACTTGCCAAAATGTATTACAAACGGGGATGTTTGGATTTTGGTGAGTTCCCCACTCCCCTTAGTAAGTAATTTGTAACTTGTGCTTTTGCAGTTGAACATAAAAGATGCATTAGAATATATATTAGATGCACTCAGTCAAATGCAGTTAAACATCACCATTAAAGAATCACAATTACTCCTTTTTTAAAAAAAACGTAATAAACCTTCAGCAAAATATTATGTTTTCAGTCAGTCAAACCTTACATCGTTAGCTTCAGGGTATTTGCACATAGGAAAAGAAGGGAACCATTTTACCGGTAATTCACTACTTTGGTTTGCCCAGTAACTGTCAGTGGCAAAATTATGAACAGTATTAGTTCGAAGAATGCATTAAAAATTGCCTTCTATTGTCTCAGACCATTGGTCCACATAACTCAATATTGTCTACACTGACTGGCAGCAGTCCTCCAAGGTTTCAGACAGGAGTCTTTTTCCAGCCCTCGTTGGAGATGCCAGAGGGTGAACCTGGGACTGTCATCATGCTAAGTAGATGTTCTCTACTGAGCTACAACCCTTCCCTTACTATCCTTTGCTTTTTAGAAAATTAAAGTCTACTGTATTTTGTTCCCCCCCCCCCCAGAAGTTGGGATTTCAAAACAGGAGGCCTTAGAAATTCTGCAAGTGATCAAACGGGAACGACATGGCGTTGAAGCAAACACTGTGGGGTTGGATCAGGCACCAGCCAAGAAGTACACAGCCCTTGAACTTCTGGAAGAGGAGCAAGCTCACGGTTTCATTATAACCTTTTGCTCTGAACTGGATGGTATCCTGGGAGGGGGCATTCAGCTGACAAAAATCACAGAGATCTGCGGAGTGCCAGGAGTCGGCAAAACACAACTATGGTAAGCACTGCTGCCAAAACTCACATTTAAAAGCCTTTTCTGCACTTCTCACGATTCACTATTGTCTCGGGGGGGGGGGGGAGGGGTAGACTATGGTCATGGTAGCTCTTCATTTTAGCCCTGATGGATCTTGCTCAGAAGAGTCCATAGCTCAGTGGAAGTGCATCTTCCCCTGTTGCTCCCATTTGTTTCAGCAGAACTTGCTTCCAATTAGGTAAGCAAACACGTTCAGTGCTTAGTGCTTTATTGTGTCACGGTGGGTGTTTTCTAAACCTGCAGATTTTCATAGGCTGACACAGTGCCCTGTTGCCCATTCCACATTGCATAAATCTCTTTGTAGTGTCATTTCCTGTCGGGGTTCTCCCGCTGTCTCTGCCAGAAGAGGGGGGTGGGGAAATTCCACCAGTCATGAGCTGGGGGTGTGCTTTTTGTAACGCTTATTTATTGATCTAAAACTATCTTTCTTCCTGTGACCATTCCTTTATGTCCTCTTTCTCAGCATGCAACTAGTGGTGGACGTGCAGATTCCAGAATGCTTCGGAGGGCTTGATGGAGAAGCTGTTTTCATAGACACCGAAGGGAGCTTTATGGTAGACCGAGTCGCAGATATGGCAACGGCCTGTGTTGAGCACTGCCGGCTTATTGCTGAAACACATCTGGAAGAAGGTTTATTATCAAGCTATATGCCCACCTAAGGCTTGGGGGCGGGGTGTAACATCAGGTCTGGAGACCAAATGAAGCCCTCCAGGCATCTTTATCTGGTCCTCATAGCTTGTAGGCCACAGCCTACAAGTCATGAGCTGTTACAAGTTGCCTTGTAACAGCTTTTTTTTTTATTAGGAGGGGAACATTGCCTTGCCCTCTGCCTAGATGTCTTCCACCGCTACACTGAGAATGTCCTGTTCTGTTGATTTCCATAGCCAGGAATTAAGTCGCTCCACATGCCTTGCTCTACATAGCTATCTCTGTCCGTAAGCGACAGACTGGGGAAGGAATGTCATGGTTTTACAAATGTGTTCAACATAGATTCTTATTTCCTTCAGACCATCAAACAGCACTGGAGACTTTCTCCCTTGAAAATATTCTTTCTCAAATCTTTTACTTCCGTTGCCATGACTATGTGGAGCTGCTGGCACAGGTGCACCTCCTCCCAGACTTCCTTTCTGAGCATCCAAAGGTAGGGAGATCCTGCAAGTGAGAACGAAAAAAATATAGTGTGTGTGAAGGGGAGTTACTTGTTGTCTCTGATTCATTTGATCTGGGCTGCATTGCTGGATTGAGGTCAGGTTGTGTATTATACTCTAGGTGTCCTTTTTGATTGCGCATTCATGATTATTGGCGCTCATGATTTGGGGTGGGCATACATGATTCTAATTTCAGTGTAACTTGTGCCTGGAAAAGTTTTGGGACAGGCATACTCTTTGTTTCCTGCAACTTACTGCTGAAATTCTGTAACGTGTCATGCTACAAATGTTCCAATTTCTCATACTTCTCTTGCACTATAGTACAAGGGTGCCCGTTCAGACAGCAGTAATGAAGTAACAATGGGAAAGCACCACAGAACATCTAATAAAGTGTGGACCACCCAGAATAGAATCACCACTAATGCATTACTATTGCGTCAATAACATGTTGCAGAAGATGCCTGCAAAAAAACTAATGTGGAAGGCCCCCCTTTTATTTCCTTGCCTACCACACCAAGTTTACTTAAAGCTCGCTCCTAACTGAGTTAGGCATGCTTAAACCCACTGACGTTAATGGGGTTAAACACAGATAAAACACAAGGCAGATGCGGTGTTGCCTAATCTTTTCACGCTTGCACACTTCTCCCATTCTGTTGTGGGCTCACCTGATTTCTCTTCCCCCCTTACCTGTGAATTCTTGCACACTAATCTTCCCTTCACTCTTTGGAACAAAGCATGTTTAGCATCAACCTGTGTTTGCTTGAAGATTTTGTATTTGTTAGCCATGTCATGAATCAGCATAGTTAAGAGGTGCAGGAATATAAATATTTTAAATAAAAATAACGAAAACATGTTGCCTAGACCAGAAGTTTCTGGACCACTTGACACCAGCTATTTCTATGCCTGCTACTTCTCTCCACTGCACCAGAGGCTTGGCATAACCATAGCCTCTCTATTATTATCATCATCATCATTACTACTACTACTACTGTAGCCAGTGTCATAGCTGTCAACGTTTCCCTTTTTAAAAGGGAAATTCCCTTATTCCGAATAGGATTCCTTGCAAGAAAAGGGAAAAGTTGAAAGCTATGGCCAGTGTGTGTTCTAAGTTAGATAAACTATGTATGTACATTGTGTGGTGGTGGTCTGTGTAGTTATTAAATATTTTCTTGGGTTAAAAGTCCACACATCGTCTCTATTTTCAGATCATATAGTCTTCTACAGATCAGTTATATTTGATGTGAGACTTTAATGTTGTATATAGTATAGGCTTGGGTGAGGGTGGGGGGGAGAGAAGGGAGTGGTGGTCTGTGTAATTATGTGTGTGGGGTTTGCTGTTATTGCTATCCTCTCTGGAGAAGTGATAAGCTTGGAATATTCTCTTATCACTGGGCAGAACAGCAGCAGCTATTAAAGGACACAGTCCCGTCCTTGTGTCTATTGACTCTACACATCAGTGGAAAATAGCTTGGAGGTTGATATGTGTTAAACCTGCAGCACGTGGTGCTGTGGGGAACCATGAAGCAAGTTTCTGCATTCTGTTGGAAGCGTTGTTCGAACGTACCAAAAGTGTCAGAGAGTTCATAAAACAAGCAGCACCTGCTGCCAGCCACTGCCAGTTAGTGTGAAGCAGTAGTATTCAAACTTTGCAGATCCAGGTCCCACCTTAACTCAAGCATTTGGGGAGCTATTTCTTAATCTACCATATAATTGCATGGTGCTGGTACTGCTGCTGTGACCCACCTTGGATCAGGCTGTGACCCAGTAGTGGGTCCCTACCCACTAGTTGAAGGTCAGTGGTGTAAACAACATTGAGCTAGACACGGTACAAAGCACTCTGGCTTTAGGGCTTTTTGCTACCCCAGGGAGGGCTGAGAACGATTTCTATGTCATAATTTGATTTTCCAATCTCCCTTTTATGTGGAGCAAGCACAGGCTGTTCTAGGTATGCTTGTCTTGGAAGTTGAATATTCCCAGGCAGCTGAGCTGGTAAATGCACAGCAGGGCTGGCTTACTTGTGGTGGGTGAAGAATTTTTGCAGCACAAGTAGCAACAGCAAAGGAATGCTAATAAATCATAATTAAGCATGGTGATCGCATTGAGCCCTGAGCAATTCTCGCTGACTTCCTTCAGAATTATGAATGAATCAGTTAGGCAAAAGCAAATATCCAGAAGGGAGGTAAGAGGCTCCACAGCATAGGATGTGTTTTAATGTGTGTATTTGTTATTGGAGTGCCTGTAGCACAAATGGGGGGTGGGAAGCTACATGTATATCATCGTGGAAAACTTGGCTTTTGTTCGAAAGAGAGGAGTTTTTTAACCTGTACAATTTACAATTGCATAGAGAAGTTTGAAACATAAAGTCAGGTTCTGGTGAAGCCTTTAAAAGACAGATGTTGTGGAACATAAAAGGTAAAGGGACCCCTGACCATTAGGTCCAGTCGTGGCCGACTCTGGGGTGGCGGCGCTCATCTTGCTTCATTGGCCAAGGGAGCCGGCGTACAGCTTCCGGGTCATTTGACCAGCATGACTAAGCCGCTTCTGGCGAAGCAGAGCAGCGCACGGAAACGCCGTTTACCTTCCCGCCGGAGCAGTACCTATTTATCTACTTGCACTTTGACGTGCTTTCGAACTGCTAGGTTGGCAGGAGCTGGGACCAAGGAAGGGGAGCTCACCCTGTCACGGGGATTCGAACCGCCGACCTTCTGATCGGCAAGTCCTAGGCTCTGTGGTTTAACCCACAGCACCACCCGCGTCCCTGTTGGTGGAACATAGGATGCTGCCTTATACTGGCTCAGTTTATTTGCCCATCTAGTCTTGTATTACCTTTTTCTGCATACATGTCTTACGTTTAAAGCACTCACAAACACCCAAGAATCCTGGGAACTGTGATTTGTTGAGGGTGCTGGGAGTTGTAAGAACATAAGACGAGTCTGCTGGATCAGGTCGACAGCACATCCAGTTCAGCATCTAATTCTGATAGGGGCCATCCAAATACCTGTGGGGAACCCTCAAGCAAGACCTGAACACAAGAGCACCCCTCCCTCCTATATGCCTAAAGTGTGCACCTATAAATACTCATTCCCCCCCCCCCCGTTGTTTATTAAAGGCCACTTCAATCTTTTATCTATCTTTTGTATTTATTTATTTTTAAATGTGCACAGGTGTCTCATATGCTTCCCTGACACTGAGTTCTGAGAAGAGCAGCTTGCTGTGTTTTATATCCTGCTGTTAGGTACGATTGGTCGTGATTGATGGAGTTGCCTTCCCTTTCCGCCATGACATTGAGGATCTCTCACTGCGAACACGGCTCTTGAACGGCTTGGCCCAGCAGCTGATCAGTATTGCAAATGATCACACACTAGCTGTGAGTTGTTGTTGTTGTTGTTGTTTTATGAGGTGGGGGCAATCATAAATGTTGTTTTGCAACATACAGGTTACTAAGCACTGAACGAAATGTGGTTTAAACTGCTGTGCAAGAGTTGGCTGCAGAGTAAAACTGAAGGGGCATGCTTCTTTTAGAATGGAGCGTTGAGATTCCTGGAACACTAAATTCTAAACTGGGTACCAGAATCTATGCTTGAAGGAAGCAAAAATAATTGGGGTAGTAATAATAAAAAACAAGACAAAAAAGCCAGCTGAAAAATACGATAAGAAAATTCCATCAATCCTGGTTTAAACATACCGTATTTTTCACTCTATAACACGCACCTGACCATAACACGCACATCGTTTTTAGAGGAGGAAAACAAGGAAAAAAATTCTGAATGAAACAGTGGATGTATCATTGTTGTGCTTCATGCTGTGGCCACAGACATGTGATCTGATGGTGAATTTGGGGTAGCTCAATGCAAAGATCCATGCTTTTTAACCACATTTTTGCACCATTGCAGCCCCAGGCAACAGTGGGTGGGTGATTTTGGGGGGGCAGGCTGCTATGTGATCTGATGGTGAATTTGGGGTGGCCCAATGCAAAGATCCTGAGGATCCATGTGGATCCATGCTTTGTAACTACATTTTAAGTAGGGAGTGAAGGAAAAACACAGAAGGGACAAGAGAGCGGTGTGCAGAGAAGCAGCTGGCTAAGAAAGCAGGAAAGGGATTTTACGGGAGGGAGGAAAGAAAGGCAAAAGTTTCCACAAACCGAAGCCAGCTTTCTCTCTCCTCCTGCATGTTTTCTGGCTGCCTGCAAGGAGCACGGAGAGGAATTAGAAGGAAAGACCTTTGCTTTCCCCTCTGCTTGCCTGGAGGGGAGGGGATTTCCCTGCTCTTTGTTCCGTTTGAGCAAACACAGCAACGAAACAGAGGAGGGTGGGCAGTAAGACCCTGAGGCAGAATGCAGGAAAGCAACCACTTCCTCTTTTCAGGTTTCCCTCTCCTACACAACGCACGATTGATTTTTGCTGATTTTTGTTCCTGCGCTCCCCTAATCGGCTCCAGGGACCCCCCCCCCCCACATTCGCTCCATAACACGCACAGACATTTCCCCTTCCTTTTTAGGAGAAAAAATCTGCGTGTAATAGAGAGAAAAATACGGTATATCTTAATGTAGGCAATCTAAAGAGGAATCTAAATAAAATGGATGATTTTACAATGAGATATCCAAACCACTGGTGGATAAGTGGTCGGTGTTCATCCTTCCAATCCTTATCATTTTTGACCACTTTATTTAAAAAATAAGGGGGAGGGAATTCTTCCAATAATGACAGGTCTGTCTTAATACACTTTTGTGGTGTCTTACACATATCTGATGTGCAGTTCTACAGAGTTTAATCACTGTTGGGTGTGGGTTTTTTGTAACGTCGTTTTTATTCATTCCTTTATTTCGTTTTCATCTGGTTTGTTGTTTGTTTCATATGTTGGTTTAAAAAATTGTTTTATTATGATCATGGCATTTTATTGCTGCTGTATTACGCCATGTGTTCCATTTTGGATATAAATCTATCAAATAAATTTTATTGCTTTTCTACTCTGCTTTCTGTGAGTGGCTCACATTATGCTGAACAATAAAACAGCAAGAACTTAAATACAACCCCCAACATCAATAAAATGCCCCAAGACAAGAATCAAAGACACTGATTCTGCTGATTAAAATCCCATCTACTTTATTTGAAAGCACTCTGAAATAATATTGCCATTGATCTGCGTCCTGAAAGTTAGCAAGACAGATAACGGGCAGACTGCCCTGGACAGGGACTTTTCACTGCTGAGTCACGGCGACTAGGAAAGCTCCAGTGATGAGCGCCGCAACCCCAGAGTCGGCCACGACTGGACCTAATGGTCAGGGGTCCCTTTACCTTTACCTTTAGTAACAATGATGCAAGTTAGGCAAACTTGTCAGTTTCAAAGTTTTTAGCTTCATTAATGATAAATAAAAGTACCGTATTTTTTGCTCTATAAGACTCACTTTTTCCCTCCTAAAAAGTAAGGGAAAATGTGTGTGTGTCTTATGGAGCGAATGCAGGCTACGCAGCTATCCCAGAAGCCAGAACAGCAAGAGGGATTGCTGCTTTCGCTGCAATCCCTCTTGCTGTTCTGGCTTCTGGGATTCAGAATATTTTTTTTCTTGTTTTCCGCCTCCAAAAACTAGGTGCGTCTTATGGTCTGGTGCGTCTTATAGAGCGAAAAATACGGTAAAATAACAATCTAAATTAGATCGCTTTGTAGAGTAAGAGTGGAGGAAGCTCAGGCTCCAGGGCTGAATGTGACCCTCCAAACCCCTCTGCTTGGCTCTTGGGACTCTCCAGATCATGCTTTGCAACCTCCATGAGTGTTCTTCCTTGGTTGGAATGTGTGCTTGAACTCTGATAATGTGTCTTGCTTTTCTGGAAGAAGGATAGGGAGTTGTTTGAGAGTGTGAAGAAACTAACCTACGTACTGTTGTAAATAAAAATATGCCCTTTTCCCTTATGGGGTATCCAAGAGCCCATATAGAGTCCTTACATAGGTTCCCTATTGGTAGGAGAAAATAACAGAGGCCAACCAGAGAATATTGAGAAGCAAAGCAGCTAGTAAGCTTGATCTTTATTGATCTGTTGCAACAGGGTCCTCACTCACCACACGCAGGAGAGGAAGAGGACCCACAAAAATGCTGTGCAAGGGCTTATAAAGACTTTTGAAATTCCCATCCTCTAGATCAAGACCACCCCCAGAAACATTACGCATTCATCACAGAAGGGGTGTAACCTAAGACCACCCCTCAGATACATCCCAGAAAAGGCGGTCTGAAACAGAACATTTGCATGTTGTTTTTCTCCTGTCCCAGTTAATCTCCTGTCTGGCAAGTTACTTGATTGGATTGCCTGGGGAGCCTGGCCATTCTTTTGTAGTTGTAAAATACTTATTTCCTGGGCCAGGTCACAGGCTCACACCTTATTCATATCTTAAATGTGTCCTTAAGACAGGATTTGTGAGGAAAGAGACAATGGGGAGACTTTTCCAGTTTGACCTTGCAGAGAAACATTTGCTCAGTTTAGGAATCAAAATGGTTCCAGGTTGGCTTTCCTGTGCTGATCTATGTACGTGTAGTTATGAACATTGCCGTATATCTAAGACCAGAAAATTCCTATTACAATATAAAGATAAACATGTTCATGAACTGCTCTGCCCACTAATGCCTCTGGCCCCACACCTGCCCTCCCACTCAGATGTTTCCCCAGAAGAGAAAAACCATACCATAAAGCTTCCCCCACCCCTGCTCTATCTAGAAACTTGGGGATCAGCAACCTAAGGCCCATGGGCCACAAGCGGCTCATGAGGTTCGTTTAACCGGCCCATGGACCCCCGCTGCCTGCTTGGTCGGCTGCCGTGCACCGCGCTAAACCAGTGTGGAGCAGAGTGGGGACCGCCTTCCGCGACACTCGCCGGCTTCCTATTGGCTGCAGGAAGCTCCTGCAGCCAATGGGAAGCTGTGCGTGCCTCCTCCGTGCTGGAAGGAGTGCCGGAAATAGCGTTTGTGCTTGTGTGCGCGCACACCCCAGCCCACCGCGGCATCTGTGGGACTGTGAACTGGCCCAAGCCACAAAAACTTTGTTGACGTGCTCTTGGACTTCTCCCAGCAGCCAGCTATAACCAGGGGTCTGGTGATGAGAGCTGTAGTCCAACAGCATTTGGAAGGCCACAGGTTCCTCATCCCTGCTCTGGGGGCATGAGGATATTTTTCTATGCAAACCGAATATTTTCTGATTCAAACTACCCTCATTTGCGTAGGAATTCCCACCCCCCGAAATCCCATATCACTGAAAGGCTCTGGCTTGTAACAGCCTCCTGCTGTCCGTTCAGACATTAGTAACAGCCAATTTCAAAGCTCAGGAGAAAATGTGTGGGTGGATCTTCTTTCTCCCCTCACAGCAAACGCCCACATATTTCAAAAGCGGGTTAAAGAGTTTCCTGCCTTCCACTGATAATTATGTTTAAAGAAAATTAACCCCTGGCCTTCGCAAAAAGACTTGCAGCTGGTCACTCAGAGAAAAGCCACTTTGCTTGCTTGCGGGGGAGGAGCTGTCTGTGGGAGAAAATCCTCAGCATCCTGCCTTGCCGATTTCCTTTGTTGTTGCACCCTTTGACCTCCACTTAAAGGTGCTGCAGACAGGACCAGCTTTGTGCCAGCTGAGGGCAGGCATGAGCTGTGTAGCCTATTTATAGGTGGGCTTTTTTTAAACCCTGCCATGTAGAAAGGGATTGTTCAGGAACGAAGCTTACGCAAGTTCTGGAATGGTGCTCGTCTGCCTCTCCTCTCTGTCTCTAGGTAACTCTTGCTCCTCCTCAAGCTGCAATTCTGTGAGCACGCTGGGATTTCTTTTTTATTGCTGCACTACTAAAAATAAACCCCGCTACTCAGATAATGTCGGGGAGGAAGTATAACATAGAAAGAGCTCCACTGGATATATAATGGGATATATAATGCAGCATCCTGTTTTCGTGAAGATGCCTCTGGGAAGCCCAAAAGCAGGACCTGAGGGCAATAGCCCTTTCCAACTCTTGGGCTGTGTATATATTATCAGTTTAAAATGTGGCTAGGCTGCTCTTTTTCTCAGTTTGGATCAAAACTGGTTGCCGGCGGAGGAATGCTCAAAACACAGCATTCCATAAGAAACAACAGGTTAGGGATCGTGGCTCACAGCGCGCTCACCACTTCCCAAACCAGTGGCGAGACCACACTGGACACAGCAAACAGTAGCTGCTTGGAAGCATGCTGCCTCTGATGTTGGAGGCAGTCTATTGCCATCATGACTAGTAACTCGCTCCCACAGGTGATGGCCAGCAATTTGGATGGCTTTAAAAGATGCTTGGTCCCAGTTCATGGAGGATAAAGCTACCAGTGGCTATGCTCTGCCTCCGTGGCTGGAGGCAGTAAATGCTTCTAGTTACTAGAAACCACAGGAGGGGAGACTGCTCTTGTGCTTGTTTCATGCTTATGCTTGGGTCACACTTGAAGGTTTCCCATCTGGTTGGCCACTGTGAGAACAGGATGCTGGACTAGATGGGCCATTGGCCTCATCCAGCCGGTTTTCTTCTGTTCTTTGCATCCACTGATGGTCTTATCCTGCATGCATCTGTCTAAGTTCATTTTTAAAAGGACATCTAAATTGGCGGTTACATCTCGTGATGTCAAATTCTAGAGTTCAGCATTGTTAGGAGGCCCCTATTCCTTGCACAGAGCTACATTTCCTAGAGTCCCTCTGGGAAATGTAGCTCTGTGGGAGGAATAGGGATCTCCTAACAACTCTCATCACCCTTAACAAACTACAACTCCCAGAATTTTTCGGGGGAAGCCACGCCTATTTAAAGTGGTATTGTAGTCTTTGAAATGTATGGTGTGAATATGACCTTAGTGCAAATTTCTCCTAATGTGCACATCTTGTATGCGATTTTGCCTAATGTGAGAGTATTTGCAAAGTCATTTTGCTGAACATACTGAATTTTGGATGTTATTTTCAATAATATGTGCATTTATATGTGCTTTGCTGTACACATTACTAGACTGGAGGACTATGGTGAAATATGGAGAAGGTAAATTTTGAAGGATGGCTTTGTTTCAGTTCTCATATTGATTTGGAAAGTGCAAATTAGGTATAATAAAAGCAGGCTGAATCGTATTTCTTCCCCATCCCTAGTTGGAGTTCAGCCACAAGTCCCTTTCCCCTTAGTGTGTGTTAACCATATTTGATGTGGTTTTTCTCCCTCTTCACCCCCAACTGCTTCTCCCCCCCCCCAGGTTGTGTTGACCAATCAAATGACGACAAGACTTGAACATGGCCATTCCTCTTTGGTACCTGCCTTGGGTAAGTGTTTTATACTGCAAGTTGAAGGATGCCTTTTCTGCTTTATACAGACCATGTTTTTCTTTCATGCACCATGAACAAAAGAACCGTGACAGCCCATCTCGTTTCCCCGGTGATTCTGTCTGAAGATAACTTTGCACAGAGAATGTCCTATACAAACCAGGAGCTCCATGGTTATAGCTCCTGATTCTCGGGGCCAAGTCCTGTGATTGCACCAGCTGGCACAAATATGTGCTGCTGTGATCCTGGAAACTGGTACCTTTAACTGCAGACTTCTCAGTTAATATTGGGCATTCTCAGAGCAAAGGTATCCTTGAGGGATACTGAGGGAGTATCCTAGCAAGAAAAAAAAACTGACTGGCTTTGAGGCATCCTTCAGAAAACAAAAGAAGGTTGAAATTGAGGACACTTCAGCAAAGACTTCCGTGCCTGAGACCAGTGGATTGTAAACTGCTTAGAAGCCATTTTACCATGTAATAAATTAATAGATGATAATAAAATAATAATGATGATAATTGGGATCAATGGGGCACTGCTCCACCAGCCTCAATCTTGTGGAAAGCAAGTTTCCACCTGTCTGTCCTCTTACTCCAACCAGCCCTGGCTGTCAGTTTTCCTTTCCTCCTCCTTAGTCTCAGTGTTGCTCTTGAAACTCAGCAGGGAGGAGGATGGGGATGAAAGTAGAATTACTTGACTTTGCCTCTTACTGGCTCTGTCTCCACCTGTTGGGCTCCCTGCTTTATGCCTCGCCAGTCTCAGTGGATATCAGCGGCTACTGCCTGTGACCTTGGAGATGCATTCCCAGCCAGGATACACAATACTGGGCTCAATGGGTAATAAGTTTGGCCTGGTATAAAGCAGCTTGCTCTCTTCTTATGCACAGTTTCAGGAAAGCTCGCTGTGTTCATGTTGGTATGAAACCAGCTCATATCAACATGAACAACATAGCTCTCGAGCATCTCTGAATAAACTCACTGTGAACTGAAATAAAGACTTTTTTGAAGGCCCTCAAGGAGCAGGCTTTTGTTTTGATTTTTAATTGACACTGTTTTTCGAGGTGATCGGTAACGTTTTTAATTAGGCTCTCCTCTGGCTTATTCTTTTCTTTCTTAAATAATGTTCAGCATCAAGATGTGCTTGTAAGGATATGAACCTGGGCAATTCAAATTAGAGGTAGGCACAGGAAATTGGAGTGTGTTCTTTCATTGTGTCTCGTCCTTTGTAATACATTCTGTACGACTGTCTAGAATGTAGAAGTCCCAAATTTTGGAGAGCAAAGCAAATGTCACTCATTTGTGTATTTATAGTGACACAGTATGAGACACTGTTTAAAAAGATAGTTGTTAACTGAGCACAGGTTTCTACCAAAAGCTAGAAAATAGAGAAATGAAAGGATTTTATTCCACAAGCCCATAAACAAAGATGCAAAATCAGAGATGGATAAATGCGCTTCTCTCCCTACAGCACTACATATTCCCAAGACATTTCAAAGAGTAGGCTTCTTTACTTGAGGTTGTGTTAAATTCCTTTCCTTAAAATCATGTCCTCGATTTCAGGTTTTAGGAGATAATTAGTGGAATCTTTGGTCTTCAGCCTCAAAAATCTCTTGTGTTGAGATTTGGGCACTAACGTATTTTTCACTCTATAAGATGCACCAGACCACAAGTCGCACCTAGGTTTTGGAGGAGGAAAACAAGAAAAAAAATATTCTGAATCCCAGAAGCCAGAACAGCAAGAGGGATTGCAGTGAAAGCAGCAATCCCTCTTGCTGTTCTGGCTTCTGGGATAGCTGTGCAGCCTGCATTCACTCCATAAGACGCACACACATTTCCCCTCACTTTTTAGGAGGGGGAAAGTGAGTCTTATAGAGCAAAAAATACGGTATGTACATTCTTAAGTTTAATAAGTCGATCGCCTGCTGTTAGATTAGTTATATTAGCTAGAATTCTTTACTTGGTTGACAGTTCTGTGAGAAAACATAGCTGCTTCTACGCTGCTACGCTGTTCCCTGTCAGGATCCCGCCACATACTGGTAAATTCTCTTTTCCTGAAATACCTGACTTCTTGCAATAAGGAAAGTGATAGGGAAGCTTGCTTTGATGCAACGTCATCTAACCTCCCCACAAAGAAATTGTGGAGTAAATGCTCATTAGGTAGCAAGCACCGTCTAATTTCCCTGCAAGCAAATCTGGATAAATGCTCAATAAAGCACCCTTCCCCACCCCCAGTCCATTTCCCACCACCACCACCACATAATTATTGTAGGCTTTGGAAGTGCACATTCCAAAGTCTATGATGCACAGGCATGGCTGCCGCCAGGAAAACGTTTGGTATTAACTGTGGCAGCCGTCACCAACTTCATCAGATGCCAGGTCTCCCTGGTGATCTTAACAGAGGCATCTTGCTCTGCTTAGAACTGGTCCAAATCCATTTTCCAAATGGGTATAAAATCCTGACTTAAAAGCCAGGTGCTCTGCAGCTTTATAGTGAAAACTGAATACCAGGCTTCTTCTTCTTTGAAAAAATATATACAATTCTTCTTCCTGCAATTGAAAGCAAAGCATTCCTTCAGTGTCTGTGAATCACGTAATGATTCCCTTGATTATTGGGGTCGGGGAGGGGGCGTTGAGAGACATACAAAGGCAAGAGCATCCCTTAATGTGTGTGTTCAGCACTTCAACAGCTTGGCAGAGATTTAAGATAAATTGAACAAAATAAAAAAGCATGCCCTTGGAGGATGTCGGGTCTGAAATGTGCATGCAGATAAAGACCTTGCTTTCAAACACTGACCTTTTGTCTTCAGCGTGCTTGCCTTCCCCCTGCTGTATACACGATTTTTGGCAGACAATCAGACTACAAAGCAAATTAAAGCTAATAGATTTAAGGGTCAGCAGCTGGCGGTCCATGGGCTGACTCCAGCTCCCTGAGGGGTGCTATCTGGTCCCTTAGCCTCCAATCCTCTCTTTCCCATCATGCTCTTGGAACAGCCTTAGGGAAGGAAAATGGTGACTTGGGCAAGCAAATGAAGGGTTTCCCTCTTCAACTGCTGTGTTCCTTGCTGTGTCTTTCTCTCTTGCCCTTCTGGGAAATCAGAAAAGGAAGCAGACTGAGACCAGGGAGGGAGGGAAGGAAGCAATCCTAGGCTTGATCTGCACCATGCAGAGGACCTAGGAATGTGTTGGGGGCATTTTATCGGGTTTTCGTAGACAAGCTTGCATGGCTTTAAAAGAGGTTTAGGCAAATTCATGGAGGGTAAGGCTATTAGTGATTACTAACCTCAATGGCTATGTTCTACCTCCACTGTCGGAGGCAGTATGCTCCTGAATACCAGTTGCTGGGAGACTGCTGTTTTGCTCAAGTCCTGCTTGTGAGCTCTGCAATGGGGCAGGCTTTTCTGATGTTTCTTAAACTTGTCCTGGGTTGTGTTTTTAAAGTGGTATCTCCTGTGAGCTTCAGTTTTCCCTTTGTATAATGGGAACAATATTATTATCCCCATCTCTGTGGCACTGTAGTTATTAATGAACACTTCTGTTGTTTTTAGATGCAACATTCTGGGTTAGAGAAAGAAAGATTATATTTGAAATAACCCCGTTTTTGCTTCCTCCCATGTCTTATGCGTTTTCCCTTTCCTCCTTTCTGGTGGTGGTGGTAGCAGCAGCAGCAGCAGCAGCAGCAGCAAACCCATCAATAAGGACCAACTTTGTTTTTGTTCCCACCCCAAGAAGCAGGTCTTTTCGTCCATGCTATCACTTGCTTGTTAAGCTAGTGTCCCTTGCTCAGTGCGATTTCATTAATTTATGAAAGCAAAACGTTTAGAAAACTGAACACGCAAAAGAAAATAAAAGAAAGATGGAATTCACTCTCATGAGACTGAGCCATCGCCACCAACTTGGGTGGCTTTTTAAGAAAGGACTAGACAAAATCATGGAGAATAAAGCTATCAGTGGCTACTACTGTAGTTTTGAAGTTCTACCTCCTATCAGAGGTGGTATGCCTCTGAATACCAGTTTCTGGGAATTGAAAGGAGGCTTCCCATTGGTAGATCTGGTTGGCCAATGTGAGAATAGGGTGATGGACCAGCTGGGCCTATGGCCTGATCCAACAGGGCTCTTTAGATGTTTTTACGTTCTGCAATAGATTCTGAAATGGTTTCCTCTGCAAACGTTGTTCAAAATCCGCAAATCTTAGTTTTTCTTAGCATTTTTAAATAGAGCTTCTTAATTATTTAGGGGGAGGGGGAAAATCTCCTAGGCATTGCGAGGATTAGGTTAGGCTAAGGAAGCCTTTCACACACTGGGCTCCAAAATGGATGATCCTAGATGGTTTTTACTTGGCATACTTAATAATGAGGTCAAATATTGTTATCTCTCTCCAGTTTAATTTTAGTAGCGCTTTTTGCCATGGAGCATAAAACCATCCATCCCCCCCCCCCCCAGCAAAGAAATATGGTTTGAAATGGAAATGGCACTCATTTGTATAATTCATACTCTAATCTCGACTTCCAAACGTTAAATCTCACGCTGGCGTAGTGATGAAGGTTGCCAAGATGCCTCTGGGGTCTAGACATTTAATTTTGATAATTCTTCCCGCTGGAATGATACGCTTCTCCCTCTGTATGTGGTAATGAAGATGTTCCACTAGATCCACCCGCCCCGGAGGCTGACAGATGCACCAACTTGGTGATTCTGGAGACAAATTGGGGCGGGGGGGGGGGACTGCTCATAGTATTTTCCTTTAAATGACCTGCTTTAAAATCCAATCCATCTCCTGACTTATGGGCGCACTGTCTAGAATGGGTTGAGGGAGACGGGCTCAATAAATCTGTCTGGAAATCAAATGACATGGTCAGAAATGAGCTCAAATAATGAGATTGCTTTCTGTCAGAAGCCACATCAGTTTCTCAGGTTTTAAAGAGCCTGAAGTTCCTCTGCAGCTGATTTCTTGCATGTCATTATCTACTTTCTGGTGCTCTTTGCACAGTTTTTCTGCATTAGCTGTTCCTTTGTTTTTGCAGGATTATTCTTGGTCATGGTTTTTTCTTTTCTTTTTTGAATAATGCTCAAAAATTAAGCTGTTCAGAGGGATGTGCAAAAAGCATGTGGGAGCGTGGACATAATTCGTTGTTATGCACAATCTGCTTTCCCAACCAGCAAGACATTCCTGGGGCACAGCACTTAACCCAGTTTGATGGCTCCCAGAGGCACACTTGCACCACACCAAGTTTCCCACTGCTTCATGCCTCTCACTCTCCTTCCTGGTAAGAGGCGGCAACACACCTGCCAGGAAGCTAGCATTGTGACTCCACTCCATCTGGCAAGCTAGTCTCCATCCAGGCAGGCAAGAGACATTATTGCGTTCAAGGAAACATTCCCGCCAGACAAATAGCATTTGAGGAAGTTGCAAAGCAGGGCCATTAGGAGTGTGACCAGGCATAGGAGCTAACTCCAGGGGGGGTGGGGGTGCTTGGGCACCCACAAAGCCAATGAGAAAAGCCGGCAGGCGGCGGCAGCACTGCCTCCAAGAGAGAAGCAGTTCTGTTCTGCCCTCTGCAGCCAGCCAGCAAGGCACCCTTTTCTGGATGATGGGAGGTGGGCCTTAGAGGCAGAGTCTCTTTGCCTCTGAGTCTGAGCCCCTCCCTACGGAAAAGGGTGGCCCGCTGTCTGTGGAGAGGAAGAGGAACCACCTACTGCCGCAACTTCTGCCTTGCGGTGGCGGGCACTCACAGTCCTGAGGGTGGGGTGGCACCCCTGTGACCAGGGGAGGTTTTCAGTGGCCAGATAGAGAAGCCTGGAGGTCCACGTTTCTCTCCTAAACTTGAGTCCCCCCACCTGTGCAGGAAGGCATCACAATATTTATCTGTCTCTCTCACACTCTAGGAGAAAGCTGGGGGCATGTAGCTACTGTCCGCTTAATCCTGCATTGGGACAACAAACACAGGTGAGAAAATAATAATAATAATAATAATAATAATAATAATAATAATAATAATAATAATTTTTATTTATATCCCGCCCTCCCCAGCCGAAGCCGGGCTCAGAGCGGCTAACATCAAATGTATAACACATTAACACAAAAACACGTGAACTGATCCAGTGGGTGTCTTGCTCTTCCGAAGTTAATCTGAGCCCAGCAATGAATTCCCAGGCTGCATGTGATTCAGCACATACTGGGGTAAACTGACCATAAAAATGCATATATTGTTGAAAAGAATATACAAAAATGTATTCTTTTAGGGGGAATTTCTTTGCGAAAATGTGTGCAGCAGGAGAGCGAGCATATAAAAGTGTATATTAGAAGAGATTGGTGTTAAAATGCAGAATAAGAACTTTAAAAAAATGTGAAATGACGGTGAGAAATAAACTTGTGATTGGATAAATGAGAAACTTGAGAGGAACCTCGTATTCACCTGTCTCTACAGCCCAACTTGGTATAATCAGATGTAAAACCTCCCTATTTCATAAATAAAATTGTTTAGCAACCCTTCTAGTAATTCAGCTTGTAAAGGCAGGGAGAGTGAGAGGCACTGTATTTAGCAATGCAGAGATCAGATGGAAGAGACGATCTCTCTGGTAAAGGCTGTTAACAATGCAAGACTCGCCTCTATAAATGGTGCAAACGCTTCTCAAGCTCACACTCTACGTACATTCTTGCTGCATAGCTTGTCAGACATCTGGAGTATTAAGACAGCCTTGTCCACTGCGCCTGTTTAGCATAAACCTCATACCTTCCTCTCCTCTCTTCCCCCTCCAGTGCTGGAAATGTGTCAGTACTTAATTATGAGCGGGGGGGGGGCTCTGTTTCCGTGAGAACAGGCCCCCCTGTTGAGTCAGAGGCACCCAGCAGAACTCCAACCAAGAGCCTCTTAAAAACATGGCTTAGGGTGTCTCAAGATTAAGGCTATTCTGTAAAGTACAACCCACCAATTTAAATGTTCTAAGGAATTCCCTCTGCAGCTAATGTGAAGTGGTAATCTTCCTCGGGCGGTAATTACTTGCTTTCTAATAGAATGGCACTGAGGGGAAGGAGAAGCAGCCGAAGCCCTAAAAATAATTAACAGCAACCTTGGCAGGTTATCTCAGAGCAAGGCAGAATACTTTCCCGGGGAGCGATGAGGACAAAGGCTTCACTTTCTCCCCACTCTGGGTTTCAGCAGGCAGTTCCTGACACACACACACACCCCAAGACTCTGGGGTGAAACAAATGAATGCCATTCCGCTTAATTTAAAATAGTTTATATCCTGCCTTTTCATTTTGAAAAGTGCCCAACATGGCTAACAGACTCTAAATTGCAACCGGCAAGTGCAGAAACACAAAGGAGGAAACGGCTTGCTACAGCCTTTCCCCCCTTCCCTTCTTCAAGCATCTCTTCTATGTGTTGTCAGCCTTGTGGGGCCCACCTGTCGCAGGCTGCAAAATGCTTGCTATTCATGTCATAGGTGTATTGTTTCCAGTGGTCTCCACCGTTTTGAGACCACCCATTTATTCCAGTAGTTACCAGCAATGGTGTCCACGGACACATCTTAGGGTGCCTGCAAAGGTTCCAATAAATCTCCACTAAAAATCCACAGAGCATGAGAATGTTTGCTCTTCCTTCTCAGTTCCTGGTTGCACTGATTCAGTTTCTCCTACATGGAATGTGCACCCTTACACCTTCCCAGTTTTCGTAGGATGCCAGAATTTGACACGTTTCCTCTCATTTTCTGCTGAGGAGCAGTGCAAAGAGCTTCTCTCTGTGAGCAAGTACAGCAGTCGCTGGTGTAGATGCCTTTCTGCCATTGATTGCATAGGGTGAAGGCCCACATCATTCTGTGCTCCAGTCTCTCTTCTTTTTTCAATATGGCAGCCATTTTTTGTTATGCCACGCCCCCACAGCAGCCATTTTGTGACTGGTACCCACTGGCTCAAAAAGCTTTGGGATCCCTGATCTATATAGGTGTTATTTTTCGTATTTTGGAAAATGTTCTGTACAGAGGGCATACTAAAATGAATTGGACCTCACAAACCGCCAGTGGTTGATTGGCAGGAAGGCAGGGTGTAAAAGGAAACAATAAAATGTGTGGGACATCATATTATTTTTGCACAGTTCCTGATCATTGCATCAGAATTTCTGCAGAAGAACTTCCTGGGTGAATTGTGCCCTTTGGCTGATTGGCGAAGAAGCTCACCAGTGAAGTTGCACTTGCTGTACTAGTCTTGCTCAACCTGGTGTCTTCCCAAATGTTGTTAGACAGCAATCTCTAGCAGCCAGCATAGCCCAGTAGCCAGAGATTGATGTCATCAGGAGGGGCCCTGACTGGTGCAGGGAGGGTGCCCCACACTGGTCTGCCATGGTGTTATGCGCACGTGCTGTCAAATATTTGTAAATATAACATGAGCTAAACAAGGGAGCAATGTCACTGAAATCACAATGACTTCCATCCTATACAGATTGGCAACGCTGTACAAGTCACCAAGTCAGAAGGAATCAACTGTGCCATTTTGTGTAACGGTAAGTACATTGCGGATGGCGGGAGCAGGGCCAGGATTAGGAGCTGAAAAGTGAGGGCAGGGTATCTATACATAAAATTGTGCTTTTGGAGCAGCTACAAGTCTTCCAAGGTGAGCCAATAGCAGAAATGTTCATAGTGGCTCAATTCAAGTAGGGACGTCTCTTTTTTATCGAAACCCCCACCCCCTTCAGAATTTACCACAGTTTTTGTGTTTGTTTGTGGTCAGGAACAGAAGCCAGCCAAGTAAAGACGATTGGTATTAATTCATGTTGTTGTTTTTCAAGTTTGCAAAGGATACGTAATTAATTACCTTTTTAAACAAGGTTTTCAAGATTCTTTTATGACAAAATGAATCTAAGTTACGTGAATTGTTATGCACGTTAGGCAGTCTCTATTAAATAACGGACAGCGGAATGAAAAGCGTTGTATTTGGTGGAAACTGAACTGCAGTGAAAAAGAAGCTGCGCTGATTTTGATGAATATAGGTTGGAGAAGAGATTGCTGCCTTCCTGCATCCCTAGGCCTTAGAAATAATCCTTCAGCAAATATTGTGATAGCCGCACTTTCTTGTCGTAATGGGCAGCTTTTGCAGAAGACAGAGCCAAGCAAGCAGAACCAATTTTAAACTCTTCTCTTCAAATGTCAAGAGCATAGCTTACCACATTGTAACTGTTCGCTTGCCATGTGTGCTCCTGGTAACATGTTGCCATAGCATTTCTTACGTTTTTGTTTTTTTAGGGGGAAAACGCTGCCTTTTGAGTACTGAGGCTTTGGGGGATAAAAATGCGACCTTTCAATTCTTGGAGTAAGACTGCTTTGCAGATGTGCTGTTACCAGCCTCTCTAAAGCTTTATGTGGTTTGCTTGCTTCACAGCACTCCAGCCATCAACAAAATACAGTATGGTGAGAAAGTTTGCTGGACACTGGACTAGATGGGCCATTGGCCTGATTTAGCAGGCTCTTCTCAAAGCAGTTTACTTAAAAGCATGTAAAGTATCTATGAAAAATACAGCTGAAATAATGTAGTTTTAAAAACCAAATGCACACAGTAAAGTGATTAAAAATGCAGATTAAAAACACGAACATTTATTTCTTTCCCCCACCCCTTTTTTTAATGGGGGGAGGGTGTTGTTGCTCCTTAGCCAGCTTGATCAGTGCAGCAGAGTGTATGATTCAGAGAGCGCATCTGTAGAAATCTGTGTTCTTAATTAACCACACAGTTCTGAGCAGAGCCATGAAATTTACAAACTCTTTGGTCTTTTACTGGAAGCTGCCTCCCATTTGTTTCTTGGCAAGACAGTTGGTCGCCTCTTTCATTTCAGGGTAATGTTGTTGTCCTCATGGTTATACAGAGCAAGGCACAGAGTAAAGGCAATGTCACAGCATTTTGTGGAACAATGTTGTTGCTAAATATGATAGGTTTCAAGCTCCACTTGTGCTGGACACCAAGAAATGGTAATGGAAAATTTTCCATTTGTTTGTGAGAAGCTTAAAAGCATTATTATTTATTGATCCTGCCCTTCCTCCCAAGGAACCCTTCCCCACCCGCCATAGTAAATGCTGGTAAAATAAAAGATACCACCTTGATTTACAACCTCACGTATTTAATGACACACAGGCTGTGTATACACCACACATGATCCCCACCCCCTAGACTCCTGATCTGTAGTTTCTTCCTCATAGAGCTATAATGTCCAGTGCCCTTAACAACTTACAGCTCCCAGGATTCTTTGGAGGAATTAATGTGCTTTAAAATTGTGTACAAAGTTACAGTTTCTTCAGTTGTTATACACAATATTTAGCTTAGCGTACCTACCTGGCTCTAGAATAATGGAGCATTATTATTTCATGCTGAACATTTTTTAAAACCTTCAAAGTGCTAGGTTCTGCACTAGGGATTCCTGGATAAGATGCTTTGAACTGGCGGATGTTTTTTCTATTTTCTAAAAAACTGTGCAGTGAGAACAGGTCCCATCTGTAGATGGCCAGAGAATGCTTACATCTTCAAAACAGAAGGCTTGTTGCTGATCAAGAGTTTTTTTGTTTTTTAAATAAGTTGTCTTGCTCATTCACCCACCCTCCAGTCTGTAGAATTTGGGTGGTTTCTAAATTTGTACCATGCGAGACTTTGCCAAATGCTGTAAGAACGGTTGTGAAAAGCTGTCCATGTACTTATTCAGGCAAATGTATGCTATAAAGGCTGCTTAAAAGTTACTTACCAGTAAGAGGTCAAGCTTTATTAGAAAAATTACAGATCAAATATCTCACAATGTCTAGGAAGTAGCTGGAGTTAATTTAATAGGTGACATTCATTTTGGCAAAGGCATAACCAGCTAAGGATGATGCAATCAACAGAAGTATAGTGTCCAGATAAAGGGAATTACCGGTAATAGTACCACTCTATTCTAATTTGATCAGACCCCACCTGGAGTTCTGTGTCCACTTCTGGGCACCACAGTTTAAGAAAGATATTGATAAGCCGGAATGTGCAGAGATGGGTGACCAGGATGACAAAGAGTCTGAAAACCATTCCGTATGAGGAACGGTTGAGGGAGTTGGGTATGTTTAGTCTGGAGTCCTTTCTTCATTGTTGTATGTAAAATGTTTTGCAATAAAAGTCATTATATTAAAAAAATGAATTTCAAGTGCCACTGTTACTCCGCATAATTTTTAGCTCATCTGCTTATATAACAGCTGGAATACTTTTGCTTGAACAAACTTCGTTTCAGGAGCAAGCTGAGGGAGGATATGACATTTGCAAGTGGGTGGCTGGTGGCCATGGTGATTGATGGGGCAAAAGGCTGGGATCCCAACAGGTGGAGCCAGAGCCAATGGCAGGCAGAGCTAGATTATTCTTGTTTTGTCCCTGTCCTCCTCCCTACTGAGTTCTACAAGGCACAACGCTGAGGCTAAAGAGGAGGAAGATGGCAGGCAATAATAATAATAATAATACCCCACCCATCTGACTGGGTTGCCCCCTTGGGCTAGTTGGCTGGTGAGGGCAGACTGAGCTTGGTGGGACAGTGCCTCAATTGGCCTAATGAACCAGACTCCACTGACATTTGCAGTGAAAGGGGTGTCATAGCAGTAGTGAAACATTAAACCTTTTGATTATGCACTTCATAGACTCAAACACTTAATGACAAAACAGCAGGGGCATCTTGTCTAGATTTTGCCCTTCTGGCATGTCTCTTAAAACGAACGACCCAATTTGCCACACACGACAAGACAGTTTGTAATGCAGCATGCTGAAAGTTCCCAGAGATCAGCAAGAAAGAAACACTTGCTGTTTTCATTACGGATCAAGTTGGTCTTGCTCGTAGGACCTCCTGGCATTTTGTAAAAGTCACACCAGATAGTAATTCCACCTGATGTTTCACACTCGGCCAGCTTGAAATGTCATCTTTTCTGAAACAACTTTACTGCTTCCTTGAGCAATTGGTAGCCACCTGAAGTGTGCTTCACCTTTCTCAGAACAGGCCTGACAACAGAATGGGTGTGTGTATACACACACAGCTTAAGGGCTGTCGTCTGCTTGCTCCAGATGCCACCTAGAGCCCCCCCCCCAACACCTATTCTGTATATAGGAAGAAAGGTGGCACATTCAGACCATACATTTGAAGTTCATGGCTTCCCCCAAAGGATCCTGGGAAATGCAGTTCATGAAGGGTGCTAGGAGTTGTGGCTTTGGGAGGGATAAAGTACAATTCCCAGGGTTCTTTGGAGGAAGCTGTGACTGTGAAAGTGGTACAGATGTGAATGTATTGTATGGAATGCGGGGATTTAGCTAATGAGTCCCATCAGCAGAAGCCTTGCGCAAAGGCTTCTGCTTATGCCATGTTGAATTCTTCCCATTGTCTTGCCTCTCCCTTATGACATTTTAGCAGATGGCAAAGACCTTTTCATTTTATTTTAGAAAGGCCCCTGGCCTTTAATTATTAGTGATTATAGTTGATTGTTACAGTTTTACTCTGGCGATATAATGTGCTAATTGCAGTTACTGTTTTGTCTCCTGCTGTGGCTTTTATAGGTTTCGTTTCTTCGCATCATTTTCTTCCATTTGGGCTTTGCAATTTCATTTTTATTTTTAGTAGGGGTGTCATTGGTTGGTTTAAGACTAATTTGGGGAAAGATGCGATATAAATGTTTTAAATAAATAAGGTAGACAGAGTGAAAAACCTAGAGGCAAGGATAAATTATAAGAACATGTATGTAGTTATTTAAATTGGCCTAGTTAAAACCTGGGCAGAAGTAACCAATGGGGTGGCCTCCAGACAGTGTTGGACTGCAACTCCTATCATCCCAAAACAGTCTGGTCAGTCATCAGTGATGTTGGGAGTTGTAGTTTACCAACATTCAGGGGGGGGGGGTACTGTGCTGGCTACCCCTGCAGTAGATCATTTAGGGCTTGGGAATGCTGTGAACACCATGAAAAAGTTAAGTTTTGAAGGGAGATAGGAATGAAGGGAGAGAGGTGAGTGTCATTGTGGAAGTATTGGTGGTAGCAGTTCTAAACGTAAGGAGCAACAAGAAAGAAAGGACCATTCTTGGGTGGGTGGGGGTCATTTCAGGGAACAGCATGGCTGAAGATGGTGGAACAGAAGGAGCAGCAGTCTGCAGACATTCTTGGAGTACGCAGATTATTTAGATTCATTCCAACCTAGGTTCAGTCCTGGCCACGGAATTGAGTCGGTCTTGGTCACCCTGCAGAGTGGGACAGTGGGAGTGCGACTTTGCTCCTGCTCCTTGATCTCTTGTCAGCACTTGATGCCATTGACCATGGTTTCTTCCTGGACCGCCTCCAGGGATTGGGAATTGGAGGCACTGTGTTACAGTGGTTCCAATCCTACCTTCAAGACAGAGTCCACAGAATATCATTGAGAGAGCGCCTTTAGGCCCCCTGGCAGCTATGCTATTGGGTGACACAGGGGACGATCTTATCTCTGGTGCTATTTAATAATCCACATGATAAAGCCATTGGGAGCAGTCATGAGTTTTGGGGCAAAGCTCGGTTCTGTTTCTCCATAACATCTGAATTGGGAAATGTTGTGAAGTCCCTGGGCCATTGCCTGGATGCAGAGGTGAAATGGATGAGGTAAAGGGCTGAGCCCCGTTACCAAACTACTCCTGATCGATGGGAATTCTGCTGAATCCCTAAAATTTTAGTTTAGTTGCAGCTTTCCAACTGTCCTGTTACTTTATTCTTTGTCTTCTCTACAGACTCGTGGATTCAGAGATGTTCAGCTTCCATCTCCAAACCGTACGCCGGCAGAAAGTGAAGCAAACCCTCGTAAAAGACCACGGACAGAACAGATGGAAGAAAATTGACCTGGAGCAGTAGCAGCTCTGTTTGAAAAGGGTTTGCATTGAAGGAGAACTTCAGAGTGTTCAAGAGACTATTTCATTTGGGGGTGGGGTAGGGAATTTGTTTATTGTTAATCCATACCATGGTGTGATTTTTATCTCCCCTCCGTGTCTCCCATCACTCACCCCTGGACCCCATTCTTTTTCTTTCTAAATAAAGCTTGAAAATGTATATATTTAAAACAACTAGTTACCAGTTTCCAGAGAGGTAGGTGTTTGGTAGCAGAGTCCCATGCCATAATATTAATGGTGAAGTATACTGTAGCCCACAAAAGCTTGTTCTCTGAAATGATTTTTAATCTATACAGGCATACCTTGTTTTATTGCACCTCGCTTTATTGCGCCTCGCAGATATTGCTCCTTACAAGGATGTGGGTGCAACTGAAAGGCAGCCCAGCTGCTTCCAGGGGAAGGAAGCCCCCCCCCCTACCCTTGTCAACACTTCTCTTCTAACCACAGAAATGGAGCTGGCTAGGGATGGAGCTCGTTTTTCCCCCTTCCACCCCTGCAGTCAGCAGGACCTGGCTTAATTTTGACCATAGTATAGTGTAAACATAACCTTTATATGCACTGGGAAACAAAACAAAAAATGTGTGGCTTGCTTTATTGCAATATTCACTTTATTGTGGTGTCTGGAACTGAACCTGCAATATATCCAAGGTATGCCTGTAGTCTTTACAGTGCCACAAACTTGTTCTCCGGTTTTCTTAGAATGGAGGATAGGAACCTGGCTGATACGAGATATTTGCTGTGCAGCAGAAAGGCAAACGTCAGCCACTTGTGGGGTTCAACTCTGTGGCAGCCAGGCCTTCAGTGCCAGGAAGGACTTACTGGAACTATCATGAAGTCCAGAGGTAGGGAACCTCAAAGCCAAGCTCCAAATGTGGCCCTCCAGACCTCTCTGCCCAGCCCTTGGGACCCTCCCCAGGCCACACACACACTCTCTCCAGGTGGAACATCCCTTGCTGGCTTGCCTTCACGCCTTTGTTTAGTGTTGTTGCCTGGCTAAAATGCATCCTTGAACTCTGATAATGCTTCATGCTCACTCTGGACGAAGGATAGAGAGAGAGGTGTGGATGTGTGTAGAAACTGGCCTGCAAGACTGAAAATTATATCCATTGCTCTCTGCCCACTTCTCTGCCAGCCACCAGCATGTGACCCCTGGATGGCTGCCCAGAAGGGAACGCGGCCCCTGGGCTGTAAACACTTTCCCATCCCCTGGCCTACTGATTCATTTTCTCCCATAGGATTGAATGGCAGCCAGGGCTTGAAACCATCCCTGAGGTGACCACTTGGGGCCATTGAGCAACTTCCAGCTGCCCCCTTGGCTATTGACCACAATTTGAGAATGGGCAAAGAGCAGAGCTGTGGCTGTTTTCCTTGCTTCCCCAATGCAATTTAAGTTTATTCCATAGAACTGAATAAGAAATGCTGGAAATTAAGATTGCTCCAGTATGTGCATTCTGCCCTGCACATGGTCTTTCTTTAAAATGGTCATGGCTCAGTAGCAGGGTACATGGTTTGCATGAAAAAGCTGTCAGGTTCAATCCCTGGCACCTCCAGGGAGGTTTGGAAGAGATCTATCCCCCTGCTGGCTGAAACTCTGGAGAGACACTGCCAATCAGCATAGACAAAACAATGCTAGATGGATCAAAGGTCTGGTTTCATATGAGGCTATTTCCTGTGTTCCTATACCTGGGAGAGACCCCATCTGAAACCCTGGAGAGCTGCTGCCAATCATTGCTAGACAGAAACTTCTGACTGACAGATAAGGCAATTTCCTGGGTTGCCTTGTCAAATTCTGGTGTGTCTTAAGAGGCATAGCTCAGAAGTTGACCCACAAACCCACTGGCAGTGTGTTCAGATAGATGGGTGCACATTCACATACTAAAAGCAGTGTTACGTGCAACATCTGGCTTGAGAAAGCAGGCATTTCTGCTCTGTGGTGCTGCACCTGCTCTGTTAATACATCGTACATCTGGATAAAACCTGCAGCCCTGCAGAGCAGATTTGAGCCCTTCCTGGCTGCCCCATTATAGCTGAATGGGGGCCTTGGACAACAAAACTGCTTCCCATAATACTGGGCTTTTTCCAGTAAGAAAAGCTGTGGGGAAATGCATGCTGAAAATGTGGAGTGATACTTGCTTTGATGCAGCTTCATCTAACCTCCCTGCAAACAAATCAGAAGGAATGGTCATTGAATAGCCAATGTCATCTAAGCTCTTCTTTGCCGAATAGGAAGAAACCTCAATAAGCAGATCACCCAGAAGTACCCACAAAAGGTGAAAAGGAAGAAGAAAACTGCATCTTTATTCTGATAAAAAATAATAATCTTCAAACATAACTTTTTGCGGTGAAGCATGGCAGTTGGCATCAATCATGGCACTTTTAAAATGTAACGTGTAGACTTAAAAACAGACATGGTATTTCTAGGGCACAACAGCGTTGGAGGTTTATCAGGGTAATGAAATATTCAGGGTTCCATTTTGGGAACGTGAGATGTTGTCAAATTTCGGAGTCGGTGAGTCAGGAAGAGCTTCCCTGCCAGTGCTGAAACTAAAGAGGAGCCGACAGAAGAGGGAGGGAGAGGAGACCAAGTTGTGACTCAGACATGAACCATTTTTGGCGCAGGAGACATGCGCAAGACAAAAGGATCCTACAGTGGGTGATGTCAACAAGCAAACGCTTTGTTTGGGAATAATAATAGCTGCTTACGTCTTGGCAGTGCCAGCTGAGAGGGGTGTTTGATATACTGGCTACGCCTGCTTAGCCACATGGAAAACGGGATAGTAATTGAGGGATGTTGTGATGCCTTTCTTAAAAAGAGCCGCTGATTGCTACTGATTGAAGCATTGATTGGTGCTTACTCTGCCTGGCTACGAGAGGGAAAATCTTTCTCTGTTCACTCAGTTATTTTGATACATGTCATGGTTATGGTTCTAAGCCTCTTATCTTCCATGGAGGATAATTTTTTTTAAAGAGCTGTCTTGTATACGGTATGTTTTACGCTATCCTTAAAGAAAAAGAGATGTCACTCGCTGGTGGGCAGTGTTGAGGCTACCACCTAATAATTATACCTTTTTACATACGGTATATATAAAATGTATATCCACAGAATCCAGCAGCAAATTCAAAGCAAATTATTTAGTATTGGGTGCTTTCTTAAAGCTTAAAGCATGCAGAATGCATGTTAAAGTCTTATGCTTTCAGCCCTGCAAAAGAGTCTTGGGTAGAAGACATTGCATTCAAATCCTTCCTGAAAAGAGAAGCTGCAGAATCAGATCTTGCCTTGAACTGATGTGGCTATTATTCTGTCAACACCATCACCCTGCCCCCACTATAATACTCTCCCCTGGGAGGCCAACCTAGCATTGACTCTAACATCATCTTCACATCAGTGTAAGAGTTTTTAAACATTGCCTAAAAGTTGCCTAGAGCCTGCCCTGTGTTAGGCAGTTAACAATCCATACAATACAATCCATAATATGGTTTTCTGTTTCCCTTCCAGCTGTGCACTCCTATTCCTATGAGTGACATTGGCTTATTCTTTAGCAAGATCTTGCCCTTTGCCCTTTCACCTGTGCCTCATCATGACCTTTGCTTGGGGGAATCTGCAAGGTACTGCAGTGAGCATTCCACTTCAAGCCAGAACAGAATCTGCCTCTTAATGGTAGGTTTACATGTACAGCCAGGTGCAATTGTTTTTCTTACACAGACACACCCCTCTTCGTTTGTGGCTGTTAGAGTTCGATTTAGCTTTGCATGGTAATGTGGGGGGAAAGCAGCACGATACCGAAACAAGAGACGCCTGTAATTGTGCAAAATAAGACGTTTAGCTGTCCAATTTTGTCACGTTGACTCAAAAAGGAAATGTCAGCTTGTTTGGGGATTGATGCTCGAAATGCCAATTGTATCTAAATGCACGAATCCCAAAGATCCTGCTGATTATTAGTATTATTTAATTTGATACTACAGCAAAGCTCGTTGCTTAGGAGCTGGAGGAGGTAATAATCGCTATCCCACAAGCCTCAAGTCCCTACCACAGAGCTTAGCATTAGCATTACCCTGTAGTTGTAACTTGTGTTAAGGTTTTCGGAAACTGCTTAATTCTCTGTTCTGGAAAGAGAAAACAAGGCACTTAACTCCATATTGTTACCAGCATTTTCTGTTTTGAAGAATATGTAAATAAAAACTCCCAACACACCAATCAGGACCCTTTGTAGCAATCAGCTCTGAAGCAGAATAAACCTACCGTAATTGTGTTTTTTTAAAGCAAAAAACTCTTATCTGTGCTGGTGGAATCAGATACGCTGCAAGTGATAACCTCTTTGTCCAAATATGCCATTCCTGGACACTAACATTATTGGGTAAAATATTTGTCTATCCTAACCTACTACTTACAATGCTGGATTTCTACTTGCAGGGAGATTCCTCCCCCCTTCTTCAGGAAGCATTACCGGTAACACTGTATTTCCTCCCTGCCCTCCTCACCTGTCATCTGAAATAATACAGCCCATTCTACCAGGATTCTCGTGGCTCATTACCACCCAATTCTGCTGCCACAGTTTCTGGTTGCAGGAGCTATTTCTTGCTGGGCTTGCCACCAAAGTGGTAGCATCACTTTGAGGTGGAGTGAAGCTAGGTGCCATTTTCTGTTCAGTGTTGTTAGATTTGAGTCCTCTCTATGGCTTACCCTGTTGCAAGCCACCTTGGAGATCATTTGATTGAAAGACAGGACCTATCAATCTTAGAAATGAATTAAATGACGTAATGGTTTTTATAATGCAGACTTTGAATTAGCAGTGGGCTCCAGTTTTTAAGTGGTTTTGATTTGCTGATATATGCTGGCATTGGCATTGGCTTGAAAGGCTTACTGTAAATCTACTTCTGGAACATTTACCGCAGTAAATGAAAGGAAATAATGAGTGTGCCCTAGAATAGAAATCCACTCTGGAGTGCTCACATACACTGTCGATAGAGGTTGTGTCCACCTGCGTTTGGAAGTGTAATTGCATAGAAGGACTAATTAACTAGTATTATTCTGCCCTGGTGTATGGTAATTATATTTGCAATTTATTTTTTATGGGGCTATGAAGGTTTGTCTGAGGCCAACGTTTTTCCTAAGGCAGCGGGACTCCGTAAGACAAAATAAATCAACTGCCATTATTCTGAGCTGTGTAAATGGGCAGAGGGCCAGTGCTAAGTTTATACATCATGTAAGACATCAGTAAACCCAGCGCTGAGAGAGGTGTAGTGGAGCCAGCAGCTGTGTGCTAGGCCTTCTTTGCAGAAATTTCACACACACATGGATTCCCCAGTGGGGGTGTGTGGCTTGGGGAGAATTCCGAGGGCCAGATTTGGCCCCCAGGGCTGAGGTTCCCACCTCTTTTATTATTGTTATTTATTATTTATTAAATTTGTATACTGCCCTTCATCCAAAGATCTCAGAGTGGTTCACAGCATAAAATACAGAATAAAGCCACAAAGTGCATAATAAATGACAGCTGGGAAGAGCGCAGAGAAGAAACTCCATGGTGCATCTAACTGGATGCCTTCATCTGCCCCAACTGAAACAAAACATGCCTCTGCTGTATCAGTGTCTATGGCCACACCAGACTCTTTAACCTTCCAATAGCTTGACTTCACCCCCAAAGGTGCATTCCTCCATTGTCTCCCGAGACAGACAGATGCCAACAACAAAATAAGAACGGAACAGTACAAAAATCCCCCCTCCCCACATAAACATTTAAAGGACCTCTTCCCTGTATGATTACAATATTTCAGGGTAATAAATCTCACAGGTTATTTGTTTTGTTTATATCCTGCCTTTCCTCCAAGGAGCTCATTTATGGTTCTACTGCCTGCCCCCAGTTTATCCTCACAAAACCCCTGCAAGGTAGGTGAGGTTTAAGAGGTAGTGGAGATCAGTCCACACAGTCACTCAGTGAGCTCCCACCCAAAAGTGGGAATCAAAGGTTGCCACAAAGGTGGGAGAACAGGATCTGCTCTGAATCATGTCAGGCACAGGCAGACCCCATAGGGCAGCCTCTGCCATTTCCTCCCTAGAGGTGGGAGGAGAGCAGCAGTGCCCCCTATTCACCAAGAGGATGTTGAAGAGGTGGCATTGAGAAGGCTACCCAGAAGGCAGCAGATCCAGCCTCCATCATGGCAGCGTACAATTCATTCCTTGAAGGCCGGATCTGTTGCCCCCGGGATCCAGCTGCCCAAAGCGGTTACCTTACCTTGCCTCATGGGTGGGACAGCCCTGCATGCATTACTGGGATTTTTAACAAGGCAGTAACAGGTGAGACAGAGAGAAACACAATTTGTTTGCCCCAGTATATGAGGGGAAAGTAAAGTCCCTTGGAGAAGGAGCAGTAACTCGGTTGTAAAGCACCTGCTTGGTTTATTGATTTATTTATTTCCAATATTTATATACTCCTAATGACAAAAGCCATCTGGGTGGTTCACAGGTAAAGTTTAAAAACATAAACTACAATAGGAAACTAAAATCTAACAGAATAAAACCAGCAACAGAGAACGACATCCAGCAAAACAAATATAAAAAGCAGCAATGAAATATTTATGACTGAAAATGCCTTCCCTGAAACCTAAAAAGGTCATTGTATAGGCACTAGGTAGACCTTTCTGGGGGTGCCAACACTGGAAAGGCCCACTCTAGTAGCCAACCTCATTTGTTTCATTTCGTTCCATACTCTTCTGCATTCATACATGACAGGCACGATATGTCATGAACCCAGCCTCACTAAACCTTCCATCATTGTAACTTGAAGAGTCTTTAAGCTGCCACGTTCTTCACCTTGAGAGCTCATTGGAAAGAAAACACAATGCTGTACTGAGCAGCATACATTTAGTTTACCTCGCTTAAAAAAGACTATTGTATGTATAGTTTTGACGAGGGAGTGAAAAACTCATGGGTATGAGCTTTGTTTGTTTGTCTGGTGTTGGGTTCCTAGCCTTACTTTGCAAGACATGGTTCAAAAGGTTTCAGCATCTCTTGATGGAATGAAGTGCAACATATGTTTGGATATAAAAAAGCACACTGACACTCCTTTGAATATGCTTGTGCTGTCTGGATCTGAAAGCGTCAGTCTCTGAAAATAGAAAACCTTTGTCAAACGAGATTCAAATCTTTTCTTTTTTAACTCTGGCAGTCCTCCAGAAGGATCGGGTTTCAGTCCAATGTTGTTCATCCTCATGTTGAACAGTCCAATGTTGTTCAGTCCAATGTTCAGACCCATTGAAATTAATAGGCAGGTCTAACATTGGTCCATTTGGTTGTATTCAATGCTAGCCCTCCTCAGAGCAGACGTATTGAAATAAATGAACATTACCAAGTTGGGCCTTTTCATTTCAGTGGGTCTACTCTGGGTAAAATAGTTGGAAACAACCCATTAATTCCAATGGATGTACTGTGGCTGATGTTGGGTAAGTACATAAAACGAGTCTGCTGGACCAGGCAATAGCCCATTCAGTCCAGAGTTACGTTTTCACAGTGGTCAACCAGATGTCTGTGGATCATCCCCCAGCTAGACCCTAGCTATGTTTAGTGTAGTCCTTGTTTCCCTCAAACGGCACACAGCTCCCATGAATCCAAGCATTTTAGCTTAAATGGATGGTAGATCAAATTGCAAATTTATTTCCATTTGCCATTCCGTAATGAATGTCTCAATACACCACTCAAGCATATTAAAGCACTTCAATATACAGAGAATTTATGAGACACCTTTAGGATAATCAAGTCACCAGCATTTTCCATTTCAGTTGTGGGTTGCTGATATTAAGTCATGATCAGTTTCCAAATGTGGCATACTGCACTTTTAGCCAGTACTGTAAACCTGAAATCAAATCGTTCAGAACCATGGACAACGGTCTGAACCAGAATGGATTTTCACGTTCCATCTAATAAGAATACCCTTTTGCAAATTTATCCCGCACTGACAAATTTCTAATTGCATTTAAGCATAACAAATACTAAATAAGAAACATTGGGCTCTGGGCAAAGACAGTATTTAGGATGACCGGTTCTGCATGTATGAATTATTACCATCAAAAGCCTATATTGACATTCAAATCCAGAAGTTCTGGGTTGGAGTCAAAATCAATAGTTTTGCCATGTACTGCAAGAGACCCAGGAATCCGTCCCAGGTTACGAAAACTGCATTGTGTGTTACATCTTAAATGAAATCAGAAAATATTACTTGAAAAATAAGTTGGCAAAATACGCCACATACATATTACCACACTGCAATTTATTGTTGTTATTATTACATTTGTATCCTACCTTTAACCAAAAGAACTCAAGGTGGTGTACACCATTTTCTCCCCACAATGGCCCTGTAAGGTAGGCTAGGTTGAGAGAGTGACTTATAAAGAATGGTGATGACAGCAAATAGTAATGGTTGGCAAACCATTATATAGCAAAGTCAGGTTTTACTAACACACTTTTCATGTGCTGTTGAGGGAAGAAAGAGATGCATAATTTGCTTATAAAAGGTGCTTGCATGTTGGAAAAGACATTTTAATGCTGAAAAAACAAGAGTTTTAAAAACAAGGTCATGGTGACCTTGAAAACAACTTTAAAATACCACTTCATTTTAGCGACTTTTATATACCCACTTTCTCCAGTTCTTAGAGATCAACGCGGAAATCAGTCTTATACCAACTAAGACCACTGGTCCATCAAGTTCAGTAATGTCTACACTGACCGGCAGCAGCTCTCCAGGGTTTTGAGCAGAAGTCTCATCCAGCTCTATCTGGAGTTGCCACGGATTGAATGTGGGACCTTCTGCATTCAAAGCGGCTGCTCTACCACGAAGCTACACTCCTTCCCCCAACCTTTAGTCTTCTACATAGAACATTCCACAGAGCTCCTGTCCACAGAGAGTCAAGATCCAGACTCCATGAATAAGCTGGATATTTTGATTTCTGGGGGAAACATGAAATATACCACTATATAGCCTTCATCTTCTATCATGAAAGACCACTATATTCTCTCTTACTAAGAGTTATGCCAATGAGTACCACAATTTCAATAATCTTTATTTCAGTATCTTCAGAAAAGGAATCTCCTATCTATTTGAATTGGAAAACATTAATTTACCAGAAATCCAACAGATTTTGCAAACCTGATTATGAGTCCAAGCACAAATATTTTTCCCCTACCTTAATAAAGGTATAAAATGTGCCTTTATTACTTAATACTCCATCTATAAAATATTATCAACCAAAACAGGGGAAGTACATACAATGGGATCCCCCTCCCCCCCTGAAAGTTTGTCTTACTTTTTGGATCTGGAAATTGTTAGCACTGTGAGCTCATTATTGAAAGAGGATTGTATAAAAATGGTAATGCAACGACATTTGATGCCTCTGAAATTAAACAAAATCTGTACAGTTAGAAATAGTAGCTGCTGGTACTATGCCAAAAATGCAGCAGACTGCTTCCATATTTTGTGAACCTGTTACAGATTTTGAGCATTTTGGAAACTTATTGTCCTAGTCTCTTTCAGTAATGTTTATAACTATGTATTTTAACTTCCTTGTCTTATTCAATTTATGCCAGATTTATGAGACAGCATTAAGTGTTAAACTGCAGCCTTCACCAACTTGGTGTGGGCACTAGGTGCTGTTGACTACAACTCCTATGCTGACTGGGGATGATACCCTTTTATTAGTTTACTTGAAGACATTCCCATACATCTCCAAGTGCATTAATGAAATATGCATATACTGGTATATGAGCACCTTGAATGGTGGTGAAACTCTGTGCAGAGGGTTGTATTTTGGAGGCAAAAAATGCAGTGGTTGCAGATCATTTGTGGGCTACATAGAAAAAGACATGTACTCAAGTCTCCATTAATTCTAGAGTAAAATGTCATGAATGTACCTTACTACTCCTTTGCCACTCAGTATGTCAACTTTACCCCCATTATAGACCCAGGTAACACCTAGTTATGCTCTGTGATCCCAATTGCTAATTCCATGCAGCATCGCAATGTCAGACTGAATCAAATTCAGATTTCTCGGTTGTCTAACTCAACTACACCAGCCACAGTTACCATATGTTACACACAGCAGGTTAATCAAGAGGGTTTTTGCACCTTCCCTCTCAAAGAAGAGATTTTGCCAAATACTAGATATACAACATTGGACTTGAAATGCAAGACACAACCCCCCCCCCCAACCAATTGACAAGGGCTCTGTAGCCAAGAAGTCCTGCTCCTGGGCATCACAATTTGATCAAAAGAAAGGGACGGCACCATGGCTGGCATATGGGAGTACACTGGACGGTGTCCACGGCTAAATTTGTTTCATTTATATGTAATTTGCCATGAAATAGAGAGGGGGAGAGCAAGGGAGGGAGACTGCAGCCTGCGGACGTGTTGTATTTCCGCATTTCATTTGGGTGATTCCAATTGTCTTGGATTTGGGGGTGGGGAAAGCAATTATTGCTTTTGTGCATCTTGTGGGGTTATTGGGTGTCCTGTGGAGCTTATCATGAACTGAGATGTAAAACATTTTACAAGTCTCCATAAATGGTATAAATCGTATTACCTATTGTCCTTAACCAGGGTGATAATTCCTTCAAGCTCCAACGGCTGTTTCTCTGTGTGAGCTGCATATGTTTAGCTTCATGCCTGGCGTGCCATTAATCTATCAAGAAGCTGCTTTGACATTGGGAAGTCTGACAAGTCCATCCCTGTTTAATAGCTAAGTCTGGGACAGCTAACAAGAACTGTTTAAAAATCACAAGGTGAGGGTAGAGGTCAGGATATCCTAGCTCCAGTATGGTAAACATGACGTCCTTTTACTTTACTAAATTGTCTATATCCCCATAATTTTTGTATCTTCCTTCATGAAGACTGGCAGCTTTAAATAGAAGTACAATAAAACTTTAAAGAGAGCACTTTGGGATCAATACATCTATATATTTGAGGCTGTACGTTGTACAGTTTTATCACATGTAGTCTCCAAGATCATGAGCCAGTCACTATTTGAACGTCATCTCAGCCATGAACTCAATAGATGGTTTTAGCAAGGTGTTAGCCCTACTTTTCTCATGCCCCTTCCACAATATGAGGATGATAATGACTCTGACCTACTTCACAGGGATGTTGTACAGATTGCTAATGTATGTGAAGTGCTTTAAACACAGAAAATACTCTATATAAATTGCATCTTTTAAGTATGATGGGTATGATCGTTATTTCTAGAAGGCTGGGGGTGTGGTCATTGTTTCTTAACATTGTGCTAGTGCTGAACACAGCTGGAGGATCCTGTGTCTGTGCAGATGTTGTTGGGTTTTTATTACCCTTAGCCGGTGTGGCCAATGCTGAGGGATCATAGAAGGTGGAATCCAGCAGCATCTGGAGGGTGGACATATCACAGATACCAGCTAGGCAAAAAACATTCATGTAGAGACTCCTGGAAATATATACACTTCTGACTCATGCGAGCAAGAGGTGACATGACAGAAGTTTATAAAATCATGCATGGCATGGAGAAAAGGTGTTTCTTTTTTCATAATAGAACTCATGGACATCCACTGAAGCTGAATGTTGGAAGATTTGGGACTGATAAAAGGAAATACTACTTCACACAGCACACACTTAAAACGATGGGATGGTCTCCCATGAGACAGCGATGGCCACTAACTTGGATGGCTTTAAAATAAGATTGGGCAAATTCCTGAAGGATAAGCCTATCCGTGGCTATGCTCTGCCTCCACAAATGGAGGCAGTCATGAATACCAGCTGCTGGAAGCTACAGGAAGAGAGGGTGCTCTTGTGCTTGGGTCCGGCTCATGGTTTTCCCACTTGGGCATCTGGTGGGATGCTGGACCAGATGGCTTGGTCCAGCAGGTTATTCTTATGTTCATATTCTATTCAGAGAGGAGTCTGGACTGGAACAATTAAGAGAAAGAGAACAAAGGCAGCACAATATAGTCTATTGTTCCTTACGGCTTTATTCAGGAAAGTCCTGGGATAACCAATTGTTCTTGGCATCCTCTCCATTACCCCATCCAGCCTGGTGGGTCCCTCCAAACAGGACTGGGGAACCTGTGGCCCTCCAGATGTTGTTGGACTCCAACTCCCATCATCCCTTATCAATAGCCTGGCTGGCAGGCACTGAGTCCAGTAACACCTGAAGGACCACAGTTTCCCCATCTCTGCTCTGGGGGCTTAAAATTGGGCAGGGAAATCTGTATTTCTAAACACTCTGTTCCTCTTCCATTCTTACTGGTTTCCTTCCAAGATTTTTTTTAAATTATTCCCCCAAACTCCTTGCTTTGTTCTACTCTTGCACTTTCAACTCAATGAAAAAGAAAAAAAGGGAACTACTGAAAAAGAATGAGGGTTTGACTCTGATATATTTTCATAAACTCTTAATGTGGACTCTGGATTGTGTCTCTGGGGAGTTGTTCAGTGGCAGGAAAAGTAGAAAAAATGCAGTTGGGTTTGGGTTTTTTCCCCTTTCCCTTTGCTATTTATCATGAAATGGAAAGGCAAGGAAAAGGAACGAGCTAGCTTGCGGGAAGATGCAATATTTCATCTAATGGCATTAGCGTAATTGTATTGGCGAAGCTCTACACCATTATATAGCTTGTTTGGAAACACCAGAAGAGAGAAAAACAGGATGAAAACCAAGAACCTGAATATGTTGCTAAAACAACTTACAATTTGGTTGGAAGTAGAACACCCAAATTTTGGGAGTGGAAGGTAATGTAAATAAAAGGCATAATGTGGCTTGTGCCTGCGGCTACAGAAAATGGCATTCATTGCCATGGAATATGTGGCTTTTACAGGCAGATTAGTCAGCTACAACCCATTGTTATTTTTAATCAGGGATGGGGAATGGATGCTCCAAACTCTCCAGCTCCAGCTCTCATCAGGCCCAGCCAACATGGCTAACAGGCAAGAATAAAGGGATTTATAGTCCAGTATCAACTGGAAGGCCACAGGTTAGCCACCTGTTTTAATCTTGAAATTTGTATTTCAAGACTTTCTCCAGGGTTTCAGGCAGGAGACATCTGCAGACCTGCCTAGAGATTGGGGATTGAACCTGGGACATTCTGCATGCAAAGCAAATACATTTCCTTTGGAAAAAGCCGCCCAAGAAACAAACACCTCAACAGGCTGAAGGTGGTAGTCAGAGCCACAACTGTCTGCTATTCATTTATCATGGGAATAATTTATTTAATGAATTTTTTTTGCTTACCCTGTTTAATGATAAATACACCATCACACACCCACACCCTTAAAAAGTGGTCTAGAAAAGCCTTTTAATAAACATTGTGAGTTTTTAAAGTTTAGTATAATAGATATACAAACAATATGTAATCATTGCCATGTTTATCGAGATATTGCCATGTTTTAATCTTTCACTCTTGATTATTTTTTGTAATAAAATTGTATTAGTTTTCAATTACAGTCCAATAATAGCCTCATTGTAGCAATACTAATTTATAATACAATTAATAATACCAATCATTCAAATACTGAATTATATAATTTAGTTAAAGTGGCCCCCTGCGTGCTAGATTTGATGGTTTTCTTTATTTCTGTGTTGCAAAATCTTATATGTTTCAATTACATTCCAGTCATGATAATAATCTCTTATACAACTGCAATATTAATAACTTCTATTCGCGTTGACACATTAAATGATTTATAAAAATACAAGTGAGGAACTCACAACTATATCCTTGTTTTTCGTGTGTGTGGCAATTATTCTGTCCTCTCTTAATTATAATTGAAGGAGGTGAGGACAGGTGACCCTGTGGCCCCAATAATGCTACATAATAATCTTTTCAGACATTTCAACCATTTGTTTTTAACTTTTTTTATACAGTAAATTCAACATTCCTTGCAAACTGCTTGATTTTATGACAAATTAAACAGTATATAAATCTTGCAAGATTAAAATAAGAGAAAAATATTAAAGAGCAAAGCAGGTGCCTTTGCTGTCCTCTTTTTGGCACTCGCTAAAAACATTTTTCTTCAGGCAAGCCTATCCAGACATGCAGAACTTCGGCATGGGTTTTCATCTGCTCTTTTGCTTATCCTTGATTTTAATCATTATTCTTTTTTCTGAATGTTCTAAATAGCTGCTTTCAACGGATAATTGGCGGCTTTTCCTGACAAAGGCACGTAACTGATAATTTTATTTTCCTTTTCTTCTTCGAGGCTTCATTACAATCAAGCGGCGTATAAATCTTGCGAAATATATATATATATATACACACACACAAATATTTCAAAACCCAACCGTGGCTTGCCTTGCCTTCAGCCTGCTGGGATATGGTGGGTTTCAGGCGTCGAAAAGAAAGTTGCTCGAGTCTTCCTCAGGGCGCCCTTCGCGCGTGCGCGCGCGCGCACACACACACACACACACACACACACAGACATACACGCGCCGGCATTTTAAAAAAAAAAACCCTCAAGAGGCGAACGGCTAATAACGGCAGCGGCGGCGGCGCGCCTTGGTAAACCCCGCCAATTTTTTTTTTTTATTATTATTATTCTTTCCTCCGCGCGCGCTTCCTTCTGCCTTGTGTGTCCGTGAGCGCGCGCACGAGGTGGGAGGGGAAGCGCGAGGGAGGGAGGGAAGGCGGGAGCGCGCGAGCTCTAACGGACTGAGGGGAGCGCGAGAGTCAGCGAAAGGAGCGAGCCTGCGCGCGCGCGAGCGAGCGAGCGAGGGAGGCGAGAAGGGGCGGGCGGGCAGGCCGGTGTTGAGGGAAGCTGCCGCCGCCGCCGCTCTTTTCCCCCTGCTCCTCCTCCTCTTTCGCTTCTGTTCCTCCGCCGCTGCCGCCGGGCATGCGAGGCGATGGCCGCGGGCGGCGCGTGGAGCCTTGAGGAGCGGACCTACCGCCGCTTCCTGGAGCTTTTCCTGGGCGAGTTCCGCGGACCCTTCGGCGCCGAGCCGTCGCCCCCGTCCGGCGGCGGGGCAGAAGGCGGCGCGGGGCGGGA
The DNA here is from genome assembly GCF_964188315.1 of Podarcis muralis. Lineage (NCBI taxonomy): Eukaryota > Metazoa > Chordata > Lepidosauria > Squamata > Lacertidae > Podarcis > Podarcis muralis. The sequence goes on along the minus strand of NC_135669.1, from coordinate 41,444,789 downwards.
AGCTGAGGAAGCCGTCGAGGTCGAAGCCGTGAGGGGAGACGAAGAAGAAGGGGGCGAAGGAGGAGGGGACGGCGAGCCGCCGCCGCCGCCGCCTGAGGAAGAGGGAGGAGGCGAAGAAGAAGCCGACGACGAGGCGCTGGACGAAGGCGACGATGCTGCTGCTGCTGCCGCCGGCGACGACGACGAGGAGGAAGAGGGAGCCGGCGGCGACGGAGACAGCCGCGTCGGGGAAGCGCAGCCCGAGGAGGAGCTGCCCCCGGCTGTGGCCCCGGCGGCAGTGCCCGCTTCGCAGCCGCAGCCTCCCGCCCGGCCGGCCAGCCCGCCGCTGCCCTCGCTGCCCCGGCCGCTCTCGGAGCACATCACCGAGGAGGAGGTGGAGGGCGAGTGCCTGGACCTCTGCCTGCAGCAGCTCTACAAGTAGTGAGTAGGAAGGGAAGGTGGTGGTGGGGGGAGAGAGAGGTCAGCCCCCCAGCTGAACAAGCTGCATATCGCCCCCCTGCAAGCTCCGAAAAGCAGAGCCGTGCTAGGAGAAAGAGATGTTTCCATACCTATTCACAACCCCCCGAAATGCATAACCTTCATAGGAGAAACTGCTGCTGCTGGACCTATAACCTCCTCAACACCCCCCCCCCAAAAAAGCATAACAGATTCCAGCAGAAATAAATGTAGAAATAGCAGAAATTCTAACAGAAATAGATGTTTCTTTACCTATTAGCACTCCTTGCCCCCTGAAAAGCATAACCATTCTAGGGGAAACTGTTGTTACTGTACCTATAAACGCCACACACACCCCCACCCCGAAAGAGAAGCAGAACCATCCTAAGGGAAATTGTTGCTGTAATTTTTACCAGTTGCCCAAGAAACATAACCATCCTAAAATAAATTGCTGTTGCTGTACATATTATACCCCCACCCCCCAAAAAAGCATAACTATTCTTGGGGAAATTGTTGTTAGTCCATCTATTACCACTCCCAAAAAAGTAACCATCCTATAATTAATATAATCATTGGTCATAATTGCTATTAATATTAACAATTCCTAGGATAGGTGTGTGTGTGTGTGTGTGTGTGTGTGTGTTGTAATAAGTATAGCAACAATTTTACCTGTGATGGTTATGTACAATTTTCTCTCCCCCCCCCCCACCAAAAAAGAAATCAGACACTGAGTTCAGAATAATGCAATTTGAACAAATGGGTTAAACAGATAAAATAAATCCTATGGTGTTTATTGCCAGGCAAGGTGTCTTGGCATAATAAACTGTAACTAAATGGAATTATTAAAGCCCCTGAACTTATTATCATTATTACCACTACCATAATTGTTAGCATTATCAATGTTGCCACTCAGGTGTTAGTTATTATAGTTTTAGGTTGGGACCCATTGCAAAAAAACAAACAAAAACCCTTATAAAACATAGCCATCCTAGGAAAAAATATTACTATATCCATTACAAAAAAAACTAACATGAAAATATAACCAATCTTGGAGAAATTGTTGTTACTACTCTTATTGTGTATATAAACTCCATATGAACAGAGCCAGATCCTGTGATCATCACCTGAGGCCCTTCTTCATGCGCTTCCTCCATGAGAGGTCTGACAGTGAAACAGTTTCCCTCTGGAGGTGGTGGAATCTCCTTCATTGGAGATTTTAAAGCAGAGGTTGGATGACCATCTGTCATGGATGCTTTAATTGAGATTCCTGCATTGCAGAGAGTTGGTCTAGATGGCCCTTGGGTCCCTTCCAACTCTACAGTTCTATAATTCTATGAATATGAGAAAGGGCCTTTTCTGTAGTGGCTCCCTGTTTGTGGAATGCCTTCTCCAGGAAGTCTTGCCTGGCACCTTGATTACATATATTTGGGCACTAGGTGAAAACGGTTTTCTTTAACTACACTTTTCACTGATTAACATTCTATGTCCTTTCAAATGTGTTTGTGAGAAGGGGGCTAATGGTTTTGTTTTTGTTTTAATAAAAATGAATGAATAAATAAACAAATAAATAATGATTACAATCCTATAAAATATATCCTGGGGAAAATATTACCCTTATTGATAATAATTATCATAATTTATTCTAGGGTGGTTGTGTGCATTTTGTCCTATGCTAAAACTAGCATAAATAAAATAATAAGTGTTGATAGCTATGGTGGTGGTGATGTTTATCAAAGCTGTCACCCCACTACTTTATTACAGTTGTATGGAATGCATTGCAAGCAAAGACATGCATAATCATAAGAGAAAGTATTGCTATTGTCATGGTTACTGTTTGTCATCCACACTTTCTTATCATTATACTATATTATATATTGCTTATTATTGCCGAGTACAAAAAAAACTACAGGGCAAATCAGTTGATTTATTTACTGAGTGTTGATTTTGCAAGATAGAAATGAGAGCTTACATAATAAAATAACAATGGCATTATTATTCCCCGTACCTCATTTACTATGATTTTCAGAGTGTGTTTATGTTTTAAGAACACATAGCCACCATAAGACAATGAAAGATCAAATGTTATCCAACACACAATAAAAGGTCAACCCTGGATTAAGTGACACAGGTCAACCATAGACTGGGTGAGTGAATCATAAAAGGTTCCTACCCTCTAGTCCTAGAACTGTATCTTCTTGGAAGATACATTCTTCTTTCCCAGTTCAGCTGTGAAGTAGGTGGACTTACGAGGGAAACAGTACTTTTGAGCATGTATTAAGAACCCCAGGGGCACTTCCTTGGAAGGTGCACCAAGCCCCATGCTCAGCTATGGAATATTCAGGTTGACGACAAGGAGGAGTGCTCTTGAGCATGTGCAGAGAGCCCCAGGATCTTCTCTTTGGAAGAGATGCCACCCTCTTACCACCTCAGCTCTGGATTGCAGATTAGGGGAAGGGGTCCCTAAACCACTGACCCGAAGTATAATGGTTGCCCTCCTGCTCTCCAGAATGTTATTTCCTTTATCCATTGACCCCTTTCCCAGCTAATGCCAGGAATATGCAGATAAGGAAAATGATGCCCCAGGAATGCTGAATCTTTCTTCCAACTCCAGGATCTTGTTTTATAAAAAGGAGAGTGTGTGTGCCCCCAAATATGTGCAGAATGTGTCATTTCCCTCAGCCTACTCTACTTTCTCCTCCTCCTCCCACGTCCCTTTCTGTCTCTGGGATTAGAGAACAAGACTTTTGTGTCAAAGAGGGTGACTTTGAGATCTGACAAATGCTCATTTTAGAAACTAGGGGCTGAATTCTGGGGGTCCTGCTGAGCTAATTTGAGCTAGAAACCAATTGCAATATTTTGTTTCTGAGAGGTGCCAGAGCAGCCATGGCATATGTCTGATGAAAAAGAGTGTGTGCAGAGTGTCATTTCTCTCCCCTCCATTTCCCCCTCCTAGAACAGTCTTTCCCAACCTGGTGCCCCTGGTTGAGGAAGGCTGCTCTAGGGCTGGAGAACAAAACTTTTGCTTGAGTGCATTTCAGGCTGTCATGAGTCCTCGGAACCATTTCTCTTAGAAATCAAGGGCTTCGGGTTCTTGCTGGGCTGAACCTTGAAATCTTTTTTACTTCCCCTTCATCCATGTTCACTCCACTGGAATTTTGTTTTTGAGGGGCAGCATTGTCTCTACTTAGCTGTGGGATTTAGGAGATACTGCCTGTAAGCATGTGTAGAGTGTTGTTTCCATCCTCTTAATATGCCTCTGAGATTAAAGGACAAGGGTTCTATGTCAGAGATAAAATTGCAGGCAGGTTTGGTCCTCAGCTTCTTATTTCAGAAACTATGGAATGTAGCTCAGAGACCCTACAAGTTTAATTTAAATTGGGCCTCAGGCCCATAATAATTTTGTCCCCATCCCCTCACTGGAAGATACCACCTCAGTTTGTGAATATGCAAATGACTGTCAAAAAAAAAGAGTGCCGCTGTGCATGTGCTGAGTGAACACATCTTTCTCTAACCCACCACATACAAGATCAGTCATTCTTCTTATTGCACATGGACATTTGCAGTTCAAGCTTGCCTGGAAGTGTGTCATGTGTGTATGGGGGGGGGAGGCTGTCCTTACTCTTCCACCTGCTTTATTTCAGACTATTCTGTTGCCTATTTTTATTTTGTTAAATCACTAATACTGTAAATGGATTCTTAGAGAAACATAAACAAAAGTTAATTAATTGTGACTAAGAAAGGGTATTCTCACTAAGTTCAAAGGTGCTTTGTTTTTTACTATGTCACCTATTCTTTGGCCATGCATTGGCAATGAAAAGAGGTTCCTGGGTTTGGCTTGTAGGTTTTGAGCTGATCACAGGTGAGCTTTGAGTTGAAGTGGGAAGGACAATTGTTGGGAAACTCAAGGAGGCTTGTTTAAAAATATAAAGGGGGGAGCTGGCATCAGAAACTGGGGAGGAAGGTTATATTTCAGGGAGCGAGGTAGGAGAGGGCATGGTGTGCATTGTAAATGAAAGGCTGATGGCAGCAGACATTGAAGTGGAGGCTTCTAAGAGAATTGAGAGAATGATTGGCTTGGGTCTCAAGCTGATTTTAGCAGAAGGGCTACAGAAGGATAGGCAAGGGAGTTAAGCAAAATGGGGTGACATTAAGGGCCAAACAGTTGCGTGATTGGATCTCTTAACTTCCTTCCTTTAACTTTTAAACAGGTCAGGGTGCTCCAAATGCTGTGAGACAAAATAGGTTTAGCCCCTTCCAGCATGCCATTTCCAAATATAAATCTCCTTCAAACCTCTCTTAGATTTGTGTGAGGTATGAAGAAGCTAAATAGTGGGACTGATAGAATGTGAAGGAATGCTTTGCTGCAGGAAGGTTTATGATCAGGTGGCTAGACTGCTGGAAAGGGTTATGCAACAGAAGATGTAGGGGGCCTTATGTGGGTGGGTGGTTGATTTGATGAGTCATCCGGAGGGTGAGAAATTTGGGAAGGAAGATCTTGGAGTGGGATTGGGTCCTACAGTGAGAGTGCCCTGGATGTTTTCCTCACTTCTAGCTCTCCTGCTGCTTCCATTCTTAAAGGATGGGTAGATAAGGGTAAAACATAAATTTTGGCTGTGTTGTGGAGGGAAGATGCCTCATGCCTCTCATAGAATAGGAATGAGTATTTTAGCAGCTGATTGTTAGTAGGTAACGGGATAGGGGATGTGGAGAAAGAAGCAATATATTTGTCAGCTTGAAAGCATCGTGAGCAGAAGTCTTCAGGATGAGCTATTCCAAGCCTTAGGGGTATTTGAATTGCTGGCTACAGTAGCTAGGAATACTTCATATACTGGGCTGTACAGGATTGTTCTCCGGGTATGCTTTGTGCAAGATTTAGAGCACAAAGCAGGAGGCAGATGGGATCTATTCCCAGCGTGAAAAGCCTGTAGACTAAAACCTTAAGATCAGTTACCCATGCTTTGTGCTATGCTTCTCCTTTAGCTTTGTAGGCTGGAAGTAAGAATGGTTGTTAGTGGCCTTTTCTTCCAAAGAAACCTTTTACGACTGATAACTGCTGCAGGAGACAAATGAACCTGTGAAAATATGCACAGCACGCAGGGGAGCTTTGTTACTGAGCTGATAATTGTAATAAAAGGTGTTACTCTATTGCCAAAGAAGGGAAAAGGAAATTTTACAATTACGCAGTCTATTTGTATTCACTTGTGACCTCTGAAATAATAGGGCAGCAGAACTGGAACTTTAGAATAAAATGCTTGTATTTTTGCACATATGCATATCTACCTCTACCCAATCTGCTTTGTAGAAAAAGTATTGTTTTTTCCAGTATGGTAGTAGTTTAGTCACATGAGATCACACATTGCCAAAATGTCTTTTTTGTTTTAAAAGTTTATTGTTACCTTAATCCTAAAAATCTTCATTATGTGCAACCACCGGCAAAACTTGGTGAATGAAAAAACAAATGCAAAAGGCTGCACACTGTGTCTCTCCAATATATTCAAATTTATTTCAGATATTTCTTTAATATTTTAAAATAAGGTGCTTCTTAACTTTTGCAAAAGGAATACAGAGCCTCTGCTCAGACAGACAGCTTATAAAACTGATAGGTAGTTTTACTTCTAAACTATGTTACCAGTAGCAGTATGTCATAATTTTAATCCTCTGGAGAGGTGCTGCTCATTTCCATTAATTTTCCAGTTCTTGCAAATCCTGTTTCTGAATTTCATTTATGCTATCCACATTTTATATAGATATAGTTCCAGATGTGCTTTTAGTGCTAACCAGGCCACGTCTGGAGTACTCTGTCCGGTTCTAGCTATCACATGGAGTGTGTCGAGGGCAATTGGGCTGGTGAGGTGGTCTGGAAACAAAGTCCTTTGAGAAACACTAGAGGGAGCTGAGTATGTTTATCCTGAAGAAGAGACAATTTAAGAAGAGACATGGTAGTGGTCCTTAAATATCAGAATGGTTGTCATGGAGAAGATGCTGATCTGTTCTCTGTTGCTCCAGAGGGCAATGCAAACTATAACCAGTGGGTGAAGATTTTGGCTAAACATTAGAAGAAAACTTCCAGTGGTAGGAGCTGCCTGACATTGGAACAGACTGCCTTAGGAGGAGGCTTACCACTCTCTCACTGGAGGTATTTAGCAGGGCTGGGTGACTCTATGTGAGGGATGCTGGAGTTGTATCCTCTACTTCATATCCTGCATTGAGCAGGAGGTTGGACTAGGTAATCTCCAAGGGCTGTTCCAACTTTATGATTCTAGAAGTGTCACACAGTATGTAAAGCAGAAATGGGGAAACTGTGGCCCTCCAGATGATGTTGGACTTCCACTGACCTCAGTCAGCATGGGAAATGGTCGGGGATGATGAGAGTTGCTGTCTAAGAACATCTGAAGGGCCGCAGATTCCCCATGCCTGACATTGTTTTATTATTAATCAATGAAACAGTTAATATCAGTTATATGCATTTGAGGTTGGACTCATACATGCATTTTAAATCATTTAATTATAATGTGAGAATCTTTCCCTGCTTCTGTTAAGGAATTTCCCCGCCATTCAGAAGGAACATTTTCCTGATTTAGAATAGCCCATAAATTAAATATAAACAAACAAAGGGATTGGGCATTCAGGATGTTGAAGGGGAAATAATTCAGACAACTAAGAGCATGGAAGAAAATTAAGTTCTCTTCTTTCTCTATTACATGTATGTGAGCCAAGAAAGCCAAGGCTTGAGAATATGGTGGCTTCTTCTGTGCTCTCTTGCTCTTTGTGTGTTTTCCTCTCACTGAATGAAAGAGTTTGGTTCAGAATTGAAGTGTCCTCCCTTTTCTCTTCTTGTTCCTGTTAGTATAGACATTTTTAAAAAGCAATTTAAGTGATGTTTGAAATAGGTCTTAATGTGTAATAGAGAGAGAGAGAGAGAAATTCTTAGCACTGGAAAGCAAAATAAATCACTTCACATTGGTTGCTAATAGAATATATTTAAACTTTGTCAGTAAAGCTGTTTATGAATTAGAATGTATTAGAACAACTATCATATTTTTGAGATTTAAAGTAGCTCCCTGTATAATAAATTATGGACCATTTTTAACTGGGTGGGGAACTGCATTGGCTCATGTGCAACCTTAACACAGACTGCATGGCAGTGAGGAGTGGGCAAGAGGCAGAGCAAAGAATGTGACCAGCCACTCAGAAGTTTCAGTGTGTACCACCTCTCCATCCTTCCATCCAAGCATGCAGGAGGCATTATCACAGTTCAAGGACACATTCTAGCCAGCCAAAAGCACTAGATGATAATACAGAAAGGGCATAGCCTGGGAGAGGACTCCATTTGACCCTTGGGCCTGAGGTTTGCTGCCCTTGACTTGACAAAATATAGTATAGAAGAAAGTGCTACCAACATAAACAATGTGTTTTTCATGGGCTGCCTAGACTTCTTTAAAAACAGACAAACAAACAAACAAATGAATGAATGAATAATTTTCACTCTGCTCATCCCTGAAACATTCTGCACACCTTCTAGATGTTACTGTCAACAAAAGCAACAGAACCTTAAGGACAACTTTTTGTTCAAGAAATCTACATATCATTGTGTCCTCTCCCAGAGATCAAGGCATTGAGAAAACAGATGTGTGCTTTGAAGTAAGAGCTCAAATAGATGATATGTCAAGATGTTCTGTCCTTAGATTATAATTTCCTTGTGGGCTGAATTTATCTCCCAAAGTGCCCACTTGTTGTCTGACTTCCTGTCTATAGTCCTAAATAAGCACCTTTGTGAGATGTGTCTTGAAATAAAATTAATAGCTCTGCATGTCAATTACATCTTGCCTGTCTGAACAGTAGATCCAATTCTTTTCCAGTCTTTTCCAACCTTTTGACTAAAAAAACCTGCTAAATGTATGATAAGAGCAGTTGTTTTGCCTATGCCTACTTAATGAAACAAATGTAGAAATCCTTAGTAAGTGGTCAAAAGTATTGTTGCTGTGCTCTCTTCACGTCATTGCAAAGCAAAATGCATGAACACAGTTTTTAATAGGACACTTCATAGGGAAGCAAACAGTGTTATACAATGATAGATATAGAAGAGAGCTGCCCTTCAGTTTTTCAGTAATTACTATTGAAGCTGAACAAGTTAGCTAGATTGCATAGTTGCTCTGCTTATATTTGTACTTGATGGAAAACATAGCTGCAGGCAACTAATGACTGAATTGGTCAATATTTTCAGGCTCTGACTATGTTCATCAGTTTTGAAAGCTGCATGCACTTAGCTTCAATAGCTTATAGATCCTAGCCAACTCTGATTAGTGAAATTCTGAATTAAAAGAAATGCAGGCTGTAATTCTGTACACACTTACCTGAGAGTAAATCCCGTTGAACAGTGTGGCTTTCTTCTGGCTAGATATGTATAGGATTTATTTATTATGGGTCCCCCCCCCTTACATTTATATTCTGTCTGTTCTTCAATCATGGAGCCCAGTATGGTGTACAGTGGTACCTCGGGTTACAGACGCTTCAGGTTACAGATGCTTCAGGTTACAGACTCCACTAACCCAGAAATAGTACCTTGGGTTAAGAACTTTGGTTCGGGATGAGAACAGAAATCGCGTGGCGGCGGGAGGCCCCATTAGCTAAAGTGGTACCTCAGGTTAAGAACAGTTTCAGGTTGAGAAAGGACCTCCAGAATGAATTAAGTTCTTAACCCGAGGTAGCACTGTACATGTAATTCCCATTTGGCCACCCATAAAGGCACTGACCATACCCAGACCTGCTGAGATATTCAACAAGGTAGTGGCCTCTTAGGGTTTTTACTGCATATTAAAGTATTACTTTGATTTGTTGAGTTGGTTCCAATGGCATCCTGTTTCATTTGGACTGTGTCTTTTGCTGATGGGAGGGTTGTTCTATACATTGTACTAGTGAATAAGTGAGATTAAACCCAGATGTGTTATCTGGTGGAATGCTTCATTGTATTGAAAGGATAAGATAAATCATGTCAACTAACTGTCTGCAAAAATTATAGTTGAAGATGTTCCAGGGGCTAACATGAAAAATCTGTTTTAAAATTTCGACAGACATTTATATACAGTAGATAGGTTGTTGATGCATAGGAGGTCCCCTCAATCTGCTACAAATATATGACCTCAGTTGGAGAAGATTAGGCAGAGAAGTAGCTACAGGTTTAAATGCAGCCGCCCAGTAGGAGCATAATCTGTGGGTTAACTAAGCATGGAGTCTGAAGAGATTGAGAAGCAACATTATACAAATGCAGCCTTCTGCTTTCCTTTTGACAAAATATTGAACCTCCTCAAATTGCTGCTTACAGATCACTAACTGGTTAAACAGGAAGCTAAAAGAATGGGTGGCTTTCATAACGGAGAGTGTTACTGGAGGAGGAGAGTTGTATAGCAGTGGATTACAAAGTTTGCTTGGCATATAACATCATTACACCACTTCCTCACAATATAAATTCTGAATTTAAATTGATATTTGCCATATAAGTGCTAATATTGCTACTTGTTCCTATAGCTGAAGGGATGTAGAAAATGTAGTATTATTTGAAGGACTTGCAGTTGAAACTGTTATGTAGCCCAGCTATGAATGATTTAAGATTCAGATTTTATATACTCTTAATTAATTAACCCTGCTTTTCCCTATTCTGTCCCCTTTTCCAGCCACTTCCAGGTTGCCATGATGTGTGCGGTTGCACACATATCAAACTCGCCTAAATCAGTCATTACCTATACCTCCAGAAACGTTAGAGGAACGGATATTTGAAAATTGTTTCTGGGATTAAGGTCCCTCTCTTAGACTCAACCACTCCTTAATGTTTTCATTTACCTTTGTCTCTTCCCCTCTCAAGAGCATTTTATCTCCATAAGACCCTGATTTGCTTTGTTTTAGAGCTGTAACATTTTTTCTGGCATTTCTCTCTCTGCTTCCCTCCCCCACAAATGTTCTTAGCAGTTAACTATTATAGAAATTTATTTTTCTTCCCACTTATTAGATGCATTTGGTATTTAACCCATAATCTGCATTTAACCTATTTCTAAGGGTATGTAATAGAGGGACTTCCTAAGGTGGCACAAATTTCTTACTGAGGTCCAGCGCCGTGGGCTTTCTGGCGGTTCCCTCGCTGTAAGAAGTGAAGTTACAGGGAACCAGGCAGAGGGCCTTCTCGGTAGTGGCACCCACCCTGTGGAACGCCCTCCTATCAGATGTCAAAGAAATAAACAACTATCAGACTTTGAGAAGACATCTGAAGGTAGCCCTGTTTAGGGAAGCTTTTAATATTGGATGAATCATTGTATTTTAATCTGCTGGAAGCCGCCCAGAATTATTGTTGTTGTTGTTGTTGTTGTTATTGACCAGCTACACATGTATTCAGTGGGCTAGAGGTGCTGAATGGTCCTCTACGTATTGTGGCTTAGGTGCTGGAGATTAGTTTTTTTAAACAAAAAGTTTCTGGCCTTTTTTCTTTCCACAGTCCTTTGCCATGGATCTGCAAAGCATATTGTGACCCCATAATAGCTTTAGGACTCCTTTCAGTTGTGTGAAGGGGGGGGGGGGCTTTAGTCCCTTCAGAATTTTGCCAGATGACACCACTTCAGCCACTGTTTCTCTCCCCAGGCCACATACCTCACCAGCTCTACTTTGCACCTTCCTTGAGGGTTTTTGCCTTGGTGGAATATGTCCTTGAACTTTGATAATGCCTCTACTTGCCTGGATGAAGGATAGGGATGTATGTGTCTAAAATGAGCTTATGGTTCAAAGGTAAATTTTACATTCATTGTTTGGCCTAGTTTTGCCTCTGGCCCCAACCACCACAGATGCATGACCCTTGAAATTTCTATATCCCTATGATAAATAGATTTAATAAGCTAAAACCAAACTAAGCATCAATTCTAGATCTCTTTTTTTATTTTAGTTTCAAAGTTTACATGAAGTGAGTTGTTTCCTAGTTGACTGGCTAGATTCTCAATTTAAGGAGACCAGTTAGGGTCAGTAGCTTTGCATGCTACCTAGAGATGTTGTTTCTGTAGGAAAATTGATGCACCCAAAGTTAATTTTCTAATCAATGTGTTTTTTCCAGTTTATAGGCGACGTCCATTAATACTGTTTACTGGGAAAGGTTTTGTATGCCTGTAGCACTACCCAGGTAACTAAATGAGTCTCTGAATGCTTTCTGTAGGAGGACCTTAAACAGATGGATAAACCAGAAGGCCAAAAAGAAAAGGGTGTTTTTTTAAAAAAAAAATCTGGGTTACTGAAGCATATGATTTAGAACTGTTCATTCAGGTCCAGTAGAAGACATAGAGGCCCTGATAAAAGAAAATAGTCCTGAGACTTGGAGGAAAGCAACAGCTTTGGCAGATTATCGTCTGGCACAGCTTGTGAGCAGAATGTCCCAAATGCTTTGCCAGCAATAGAAGCAAACACAAAACCTTTCAGTGGTGTAAACAGGAGCACTGCTAGCTCAGAAATGAGCTATTGTCCAAGAGGTGGTAAATTAGCCACTGCTTGAATAATGAGACTTTTTTTTCTCTAAGGAAAGAAAAGGGGGTGCTGTTTTAAAAGTGGGATGCAGATCTGCATGGCCCTCTGTTGAAGGAAATGAAAGCAATTGAAAAGAAAGAAAGGAGATGGGACTGTAGTTGAAGAGGGGACAGAGCTGTTCCACCAGGCCTTTGGTCAGGGCACAGCCTGACCCCCTCCTCTGGCAATCTGCACAGAATTTTGCTTGATGGTTGCCATTAATTTGATTTTAATTTGATCTAATTAATTTTATAATGAATGTTTTTAGAATGTTGGATTCTTTTGTTTGTTGTTAGCCGCCCTGAGCCCAGCTTCGGCTGGGGAGGGCGGGATATAAATAAAATTTATTATTATTATTATTATTATTATTATTATTATTATTATCTAAAGATGGTGGCATTCTGGGCTTGTTTGAAAGCCAAGGGTGGTTTAGGGAGGAAAGGAGATTGGGAGAGACGTAAAAGCATATGGGAGAAAGTAGTGAAGTTGGGAGACAGGCAGCAAATGAACTAGTTTGGAACAGGAGGCAAGTGGAAAAGGGAAGACCGCAGGGGTAGAGGCAATAGGAAGGGGAAGCAGGAGGGTCCCTCTGTGTGTGTGAGACATGTAGGGAAAGACAACTTCCTAAACTCATGCCTCAGCAACACATCATATATCTCCTGTGTATGATAGGGTAAAAAAAAGTTAACAGTAAAAAGTCGAAGCATGCCTGTAACTAAGCTGAATTGGGAGTGAAAGTTTCACTGTTGAAAGGGAAACAACTTAATGTTCAGAAAAGAGGAGCCAAAAACAACAGCAAGAGATGACATTTTAAACAACTCTATATAGTGAGACATTTGTTCACAAAATAGATACTGGCATGTAGAAAATGTCATTTTTACAGAAATGGAGGAAAGTAATGGAAAACCTAAAGGAGTGGAGATTGCTTTAGAATATCAATCCATGAATAATGATTCACCAGTATATGGAGAACGAAGTGCATTGACAATAATGAATGTATGTAGCTAAAGGCTGAAAGTCTGATAAAGAAGCTAGGACGATAGGTTCTCAGATGTTGAAGGCAGTGTAGTGAGAGCTACAAAATGTTGTTAAGTGAAAGTTGTAGAAGTTTAATGTAAGGTAAAGATAGGAAAGATATAAGGAAAAGCAGTGGAAAAACACAGCTAATATTTTTATTGTGTGCTATTTTATTGTAATTTAAAAGAAAACAGGTACATTTTATGACCAAACTACTATTAAGATTAAAGGATAGCCTCAATCTCAGAACTTGCAAACACATAAGGTTTTGTGTGAATCTTTTATCTCTGATTCAGAAAAGCTGGAATTTGATAGACTTTGGTGCAGACAGTTGTGATGGTCTAACCAGCTACTCGCCTTCATCTGAATGGTTTTCATTGGAAGAATCAACCACAGGGCAGAAAGGGGAGTGAAGATAAAACACATTGACACTTTTAGAAGAATAGTAATTACATAAGTGGTAGAAAAGTAACATCTTTTATGAATGGAACATGTTCTTAGAATGTTGGAGACTGTTCCTGGAGAGACAAAGCATCCATTTCACATGTCCTCATCTTGCTCTTCAGACTAAGCACTTTGCAGTTTGGGTGTGGAAAAAGCTTTGATGCTCTAGTAGTAACAGCATCTTTTCTGTAGCAAATTAGATTATCCAGACTGGGGCTATTTCCTTTAACTTGATACTGCAATGCCAAAAGCACCAATTAACACTGTGAGGAGATGCTGGGAGTGAGAAAATGAAACTGACAAGGATCTTTACTGCCTGAAATAGATTAGCACAGAAATGTTTTGGTTTGGCCAGACTGTTACAGCTAGAATGTTATTAACAAATCTTATTAGGTTATGCCAAAAGCCTGTAAAGCTGAGGTTAATGAAAACCAGCATTATTTATTCCTTCAGTTTTCATCCTTTGAAGACACAGTTTCTGTTGTCTTCTGTAGTAGAACTTTGGGGCAAAAGCTCAACACTGTGGGTGTTCTAGAGTTTGGTTCTCTCTCTCTCTCTGACACACACACACACACACACACACACACACACACACAGAGAGAGAGAGAATGAATCCTGTTGATGATGCCTCTTCTTAAGTACAGTGGTACCTCAGGTTACATACGCTTCAGGTTACAGACTCCGCTAACCCAGAAATAGTACCTCGGGTTAAGAACTTTGCTTCAGGATGAGAACAGAAATCGCACAGCCGCACGGCGGCAGCAGCAAGAGAAGAGGCCCCATTAGCTAAAGTGGTGCTTCAGGTTAAGAACAGTTTCAGGTTAAGAACGGACCTTCTGAACAAATTAAGTATGTAACCAGAGGTACCACTGTATTATTGTTGACTAGTATTTGCCTATGTCTTCCACAGATTCTAGAGCTTCTGGGAATGTATTTCAGTTTACCCAATACTATGTTATGGCATATACTTTGCAATGTAAGTGTTATGCTGTTTGGGAAGTTCAGATTCACTGGAAGTTCTGCCGTTCATAAAGCTTTATAGTAAGAAGCAGATCTAAGATTGCGGAACTAGATGCTGTTCCCACTTCAGAGACAACTATGCTTGCATTTAAGAGGTGATGTTTGGGGTGTGTTTATGTCTTTAGTAAACTGCTTGTAGTCTTTCACCTGAGATTATTTTTTCTGTAAAGCTAGGTCAAAATATAGCAAGCAGCTTCTGGGGCTATAGTTAGTACAAAATGGGGTGCTCCCAGTGCATACTGCCTTGAGGGCAAGGTACAGGTGTGATAAACGTCTCCCCCTGTTGACTCAGTCTACTCCATGGATGCTTCTCTTTGCTACTGTTCTGAGTAGCTGGTAACTTAGGAACATAGGAAGCTTCTTTATACAAAGTTAGACCATTGCTTCATCTAGCTTAGTTTTGTTTACTCTTGACTGCCACGACTCTCAATATTCTCAGGAGTCTTTCCTCAGGAGTCTTGCCCTACCTGGAAATGCTGAGGATTGAACCTTCAAAATGAGTTTCATATGTTTTCTAAAATCTGGAATATTCTGCAGAAGGTTAGCTAAGAATTAAAAAGTAATACAAATATTTAAATAGATTCAGATACTTAAGCCATTTAATTATATTTTTCTCCAGGAGTGTTGTATTTCCGTTAGAAAGATGAAATGAATATCCCCGCTGGGTAGTGACTGAGAGAACACCAAGTGCTATTTTTCCATGAGAAGGACGTACAGATTTGCATTAATTTGTGGAATTCTTGTTGTGTTCAGAATTGAGCATAGAGAAGAATAATTGTTCTCTGACAGAATGACGTTTGCCTTCTGAATTGTTGCCAGAGACAGATGGTGCTGTCTGATGACACACAGACAAAAGTTCCACAGTGGGAAGAATGAAATTGTCTCTCAAGGCAACCTGTCTTAAGCATCCTACCAAGGAGTAGGATGTTTAATAGCTGGCCTTGATAGTCAAATGTTGTTACTTATAAGCACTGAGGTGAGGGCCTATTGTTTTTGCTCCATAGAAGCAAAATAAGTGCAACCCTTTTGAGCCTGCTGCTTTATGAAAATGGCTTTATAAGAGAGGAGCCAACATGTGTATTACAACCTGTTCCCTCAGTCTATGATCTAATGCTGTACCCTAGCACAATAAGTAACCTGGCACCGTCTTGAAGGTTAAGAAAAATTATTTTGTTGCTCTTCTAACAGTATATTTGAAGCTTTCCCAACTAGTTGCCAGAACCAAATTTATGGGGCAGTAGGACTTGCCGATCAGAAGGTCGGTGGTTCAAATCCCTGCGAGAGGGTGAGCTCCCGTTGCTCGGTCCCTGCTCCTGCCAACCTAGCAGTTCAAAAGCACGTCAAAGTGCAAGTAGATAAATAGGTACCACTCCGGTGGGAAGGTAAACGGTGTTTCTGTGTGCTGCTCTGGTTCACCAGAAGCGACTTAGTCATGCTGGCCACATGACCCAGAAGCTGTACACCAGCTCCCTCAGCCAATGAAGCGAGATGAGCGCCACAACCCCAGAGTCGGCCACGACTGGACCTAATGGTCAGGGGTCCCTTTACCTTTAGGTATATTGCCTTTTAAACTGTGTGTGTGTAGGGGGTTGTTGTTTGTTTTGTTATTATGTATTTTTGTGTATTTCTACTGTAAATAACACTGTGATCATTGAATGAAGGGTGGTATATGATTTAATAAATATTAATAATTTGAACAAAGTTGAGGCATCTTCTTGCATTTGTGTAAGTTAAGATGGCAACCGTGGTCAGAACCATGTTCAGTTTATGGAATACTAGTTCGTCATTCACTAGTTCCCCTTCATGGATCACTGCCTTGCCGTGGCGAAGGGGCTTGAATAACTCAGAGAAGCTATGAACTATGCCGAGCAGGGCACCCAAGATGAACAGGTCATAGTGGAGAGTTTTGATCAAACGTGATCCACCTGGAGGAGGAACCGGCAAGCCACTCCAGTATCCCTGCCAAGAAAACTCCATGGACAAAGACAACAGGCATATAAAAGTTATGACGCTGGAAGATGAGCCCCTCAGGTTGGAAGGTGTCCAACATGCTACTGGGGAAGAGCGGAGGACAAGTACAAGTAGATCCAGAGCTGATGAAGCGGCTGGGCCAAAGCCGAAAGGACGCTCAGTTGTGGATATGCATGGAAGCGAAAGGAAAGTCCAATGCTGTAAAGAAAAATATTGCATAGGAACCTGGAATGTAAGAACCATGAACCTGGGTAAGTTGGATGTGGTCAAAAATGAGATGGCAAGAATAAATATTGACATCCTGGGCATCAGTGAACTAAAATGGACGGGAATGGGTGAATTCAGTTCGGATGACTATCATATCTACTACTGTGGGCAAGAAACCCGTAAAAGAAATGGAGTAGCCCTCATAGTCAACAAAAGAGTGGCAAAAGCTGTACTGGATGCAATCTCAAAAATGATAGAATGATCTCGATACGAATCCAAGGTAGACCTTTTAACATCACAGTAATCCAAGTTTATGCACCAACTACTGGTGCTGAAGAAACTGAAATTGACCAATTCTATGAAGACTTACAACACCTTATAGAAGTGACACCAAAGAAAGATGTTCTTCTCATTATAGTGGATTGGAATGCTAAAGTAGGGAATCAAGAGATAAAAGGAACAACTGGCAAGTTTGGCCTTGGAGATCAAAACGAAGCAGGGCAAAGGCTAATAGAGTTCTGTCAAGAGAACAAGCTGGTCATCACAAACACACTTTTCCAACAACACAAGAGACGACTCTACACATGGACATCACCAGATGGGCAACATCGAAATCAGATTGATTATATCCTCTGCAGCCAAAGATGGAGAAGCTCTATACAGTCAGCAAAAACAAGACCTGAAGCAGACTGTGGCTCAGATCATCAGCTTCTTATAGCAAAATTCAAGCTTAAACTGAAGAAAGCAGGAAAAACCACTGGGCCGGTAATATACAATCTAAACCAAATCCTTTATGAATACACAGTGGAAGTGAGGAACAGGTTTAAGGATTTAGATTTGCTGGACAGAGTGCCTGAAGAACTATGGGTGGAGGCTCACAACATTATACAGGAGGCAGCAACTAAAACCATCCCAATGAAAAAGAAATGCAAGAAAGCAAAGTGGCTGTCCAACGAGGCCTTACAAATAGCGGGGGAGAGAAGGCAAGCAAAATGCGAGGGAGATAGTGAAAGATACAGGAAATTGAATGCAGATTTCCAAAGAATAGCAAGGAGAGACAAGAAGGCCTTCTTAAACGAGCAATGCAAATAAATAGAGGAAAACAACAGAATGGGAAGAACCAGAGATCTGTTCAAGAAAATCAGAAATATGAAAGGAACATTTCGTACAAAGATTACCATAATAAAGGACAAAAGTGTTAAGGACCTAACAGAAGCAGAAGACATCAAGAAGAGGTGGCAAGAATACACAGAGGAATTATACCAGAAAGATATGGATGCCTCGTACACCCCAGGTAGTGTGGTTGCTGACCTTGAGCCAGACATCCTGGAGAGTGAAGTCAAATGGGCCTTAGAAAGCACTGCAAATAACAAGGCCAGTGGAAGTGATGATATTCCAGCTGAACTATTTAAAATTTTAAAAGATAATGCTGTTAAGGTGCTACACTCAATATGCCAGCAAGTTTGGAAAACTCAGCAGTGGCCAGAAGATTGGAGAAGATCAGTCTACATCCCAATCCCAAAGAAGGGCAGTGCCAAAGAATGCTCCAACTACCGCACAATTGCACTCATTTCACACGCTAGCAAGGTTATGCTTAAAATTCTACAAGGAAGGCTCAAGCAGTATGTGGGCCGAGAACTCCCAGAAGTGCAAGCTGGATTTAGAAGAGGCAGAGGAACCAGAGACCAAATTGCAAACATGCGCTGGATTATGGAGAAAGCTAGAGAGTTCCAGAAAGATATCTACTTCTGCTTCATTGACTATGCAAAAGCCTTTGACTGTGTCGACCACAGCTAACTATGGCAAGTTCTTAAAGGAATGGGAGTGCCTGATCACCTCATCTGTCTCCTGAGAAATCTCTATGTGGGACAAGAAGCTACAGTTAGAACTGGATATGGAACAACTGATTGGTTCAAAATTGGGAAAGGAGTACGGCAAGGCTGTATATTGTCTCCCTGCTTATTTAACTTATATGCAGAATTCATCATGCGAAAGGCTGGGCTGGATGAATCCGAAGCCGGAATTAAGATTGCCGGAAGAAATATCAACAACCTCAGATATGCAGATGACACAACCTTGATGGCAGAAAGTGAGGAGGAATTAAAGAACCTTTTATTGAGGGTGAAAGAGGAGAGTGCAAAATATGGTCTGAAGCTCAACATCAAAAAAACAAAGATCATGGCCACTGGTCCCATCACCTCCTGGCAAATAGAAGGGGAAGAAATGGACGCAGTAAGAGATTTCACTTTCTTGGGCTCCATGATCACTGCAGATGGTGACAGCAGTCACGAAATTAAAAGACGCCTGCTTCTTGGGAGAAAAGCAATGAAAAACCTAGACAGCATCTTAAAAAGTAGAGACATCACCTTGCCAACAAAGGTCCGTATAGTAAAAGCTATGGTTTTCCCAGTAGTGATGTATGGAAGTGAGAGCTGGACCATAAAGAAGGCTGATCGCCGAAGAATTGATGCTTTTGAATTATGGTGCTGGAGGAGACTCTTGAGAGTCCCATGGACTGCAAGAAGATCAAACGTATCCATTCTTAAGGAAATCAGCCCTGATGAGTGCTCACTGGAAGGACAGATCGTGAAGCTGAGGCTCCAATACTTTGGCCACCTCATGAGAAGAGAAGACTCCCTGGAAAAGACCCTGATGTTGGGAAAGATGGAGGGCACAAGGAGAAGGGGACGACAGAGGATGAGATGGTTGGATGGTGTTCTTGAAGCTACCAGCATGAATTTGATCAAACTGCGGGAGGCAGTGGAGGATAGAAGTGCCTGGCAAGCTCTAGTCCATGGGGTCACAAAGAGTCGGACACGACTAAACGACTAAACAACAACAACAAGTTCGTCATTAATTTTACCAAATTTGGAACAATCAGAAAAGATTAGCATGATATCTGTGATATATTTTGGCGATCATATGGAATTAAGTCCAAATAATCTTGATCCAAACCTTATTACCAACTACACTTGACTGCTACGCATTCTTCATACTATGTGTAATTTTATAAAATTATCAGCCCCTGTTGGACAACTTCTTTAAAAAAATGAAAATGCCCCAAATGCATTAGTCTTTCCTCATGGGGAAGTTTTTCCAGCCCCCTTGATCAATATAGTTGCCCTCTTCTGTAACTTTTCAAGTTCTTTAATAGTTCTAAACCAGAACTTATTTTTTAAATTGTCAAAAACTTTATATTTTAGGAGAAACTTTAGGATGGATCCGTTCTCTCAGTAAGGGCAACTTCAGGTTTTTTTGGGTTTTTTGTCATTATGTCAGCTTGAAAAAGGGAGGTGGTTGTTGTCCCTGTGTAAGTGAATTGCTCTTCACATGTTGATGCAACTGAGTAGAGTCTTGTGTGTGAAGCAGCCCTAGATTTCTAGCCTTATTGGTTGTAAAGTTGGCTGTTCTGTCAACCACACTGAGGGTCATTGATGTTAGCTTTAATTGTTGCTGATGGACTGAGTTGGAATGTCTGACCAGCAAGGCTCCGCCTACTATGGCTCCAGTGATTGGGTGATTTGAACTAGGAGATTTTGTGGACATTCGTGCCCTGTGATATGACCAGCTGGGGTGAACGTTAACATCCACCTGCCCCTGCACGATCTGGCTGCCCGGGAATGGTGGCAGGACTGTGAGGGGCTGTAACCACCACCCACCCAGAATGGGGTTAACCTCTGAATCAGCCCCTTTGCCAACTGTTGTTGGCATCTGCCTGCCACAGGGAAATGGCTCATCCTGATTTACAACACAGTATGTTAGCAAGGGGATAGCTCTTATCTAGACGTAATTAAAAGTCTATATTTTAATTTGCCATTAACGAGTTGATTGATTCATTGCATTGGGTAATCGATGAAGACTTTTACTCCTACTTTATAATTTTTCCCATGACTGATGAGATGTAAAGATTATTATAGTTTGAGCATTACATTTCCTTATTCAGACTTTTAATGACATGTTCTAACACCAGCTTTTATTTAATTGCATGTTACAACTCAGAAAGTATACTTTCTTGCAGGCAGGCTTTTTTAATATATAAAAAGGCAGCTTGGATAAAAAGTGGAAGGTGAAATAGTCTAATGAGTGTGGTGTGGCAGTTATATGATTCCCAGCCTCAGAATAAACCAGGTTCTAAACCAGGGTTTGAAGTTAGTTTAGGATCCTGGCTTGTTCTGAAGCTGGTAGCCATAGTTTTCTGATATCTGTGAAACAAGAAACTGTGGTTAACTGAACAGTTAGTCATAGTCAGTTTATTTATATGCCATACTTTCTACAGTTTAACAATTAACAGTTCATTTAAACTATATATTTAAAAATGAGGATAAAACTTAACTAACAGGCTTACTAATTGCATTCAGACTATCAGAAAGGGAACAGGGGTGTGCTAAGGCTAATTTTTATTTACTGTATTACAATTGATTTGTATTAGCTTGTATCCTATGTTGGTCATGCTCAGAGTAGATCCTTTGAAATTAATGGACATAGCTAACAGGTCCATTAATTTCAGTCTGAATAGAACTGAGTTAGGCACAACCTATTATTATTATTATTATTATTATTATTATTATTATTATTATTATTACTACTACTATTACTGCTACTACTGCTACCACTGCAACATTTTCATATACTACTTTTTCATATACTACATTTTCATATACTACTGTTACAATATGTAACAAAATACAATAACATGTCATAAATGAGCACAAGAGCAAAAATGACATTATTGGAAGGCTAGATAAAAGCATTTGCAAGCTAGAGAATTAAAGTGTGCTCTCACCAGAAAGGGAAGAGCAAAGGGAGTACATGCTTAGGCAAAAGTCTTGTTCTAAACTAATCGGAACCTGGGTTCAAGTACTCACTCAGCCCTGGGTGACCTTGGGGAAGACACCTCTTAGCCTAACTTACAGGATTGTTGTAATGGGTGGGAGGGAGAGAACTGTTTGTGTGTTCTTCTGAGATATCTACAGGAAGAGTAAGCTAAAAATGTAATAAAATAAACAATCATTTTGGCAGAAAGCCATTAGACTGATTTTTTTTTTTAGTAACTAGAATTATTATGTTGGGTCTTTATGTGTTTTAGTGGCAAGTTGCAACATCTCTCTCTAGCCCATGGGTCTGCAACCTTTAAGACAAAAAGAGCCACTTGGACCCGTTTCCGAAGGAAAAAAAACCTGGGAGCCGCAAAACCATTGCGACATTTAAAACAAATATATCTCCGGAGCCGCGATCTGACAGCGGGCGGGAAGGTGACGTCGGGACGGTGCGTGACTAACGCACGCACCGCCCCCATGCGACGTCACAGCCAGTACAGCGCCCGCCACAGTGGGGAGTGTCGGGGCGCACAATGCGCCTCCTCCCCTCGCTAGTATCCGCCCCGGAGCCGCGGCAAAGGTGTAAAAGAGCCACATGTGGCTCCGGAGCCGCAGGTTGCAGACCCCTGCTCTAGCCTTTAGACAAATGTTTCTGAAATTTATCATATTGGGCTTAATGTCATGAAAGAACTACCGTAGTTTGGCCCACTTAGCTACTCATAACTGCATAACTCCTGCAACTGGTAGATAGCCACAATTGCTGAGAACACTTGCAAGTGTCAGTTGTACTGTGTAGGTGAAAATTTGCATCCCATGGTGCCCCTTTTCCATTTCTATTGAACTGATTGAAAAGGAAGAAAATGGCACTCTTCATGACTCTTGAAGAATGCTTAGCAACTTTCTGTACCTCCCAAGGAAGGCTTACTGAATGCACTCAGAACCTTGAATCTAGAGCAGGAAGTGAGGGCTGATACACAAAGGGTAAGAATTGGCTGGTGGGTGAAAGGAGTCTTTTCCCTTCTATGTTCCTAAACAATAGCTGAGGAACACAAGTTCCGGCCCTAAAGGGACACACGACCAATCCCTGCTTTTTCCAAATGTATCCCAAGGCAGCATTCATACTTGTTTATTGCTAGGATAAATAATTTAAAAGGTGGGGGGCATGGGCGTAGCCCATGTTGGGGGGGGCAGAACCAATGTGATTGGTCAGGTGGTTAAGTATTTCTATTGTTTTACTTGATGGGGGGGCAGCTGCGCCCCTGCCCCCTCCTTGCTATGCCCATATGAGGAGGCATGTCTCATGAACCTCTTGCATGTGTTGATTTCCAGGAGGAGAGATTTTTGGGGATTACGTGTGGCACTAGGTATGATCTTGGGTAGTTTGTCACAACTGGGAGTCCCACTTACAGTGTGGTGCCTATGATCACACTGAGAGAGGCTGTCATTTGCTGCAGTTAAACTCATCTGCTCTCAGAGATCCTGGAAAAGGGGTGATTAATGCAGTATTATATTGGTCCAGGCTGAAGCTTCAAGGAATAGGATACTCCTTCCTATTTTCAGAGCAAGGAAACACATTGATAAAAGACAGGTTTCTGGCCTCTGCTCTTATTGAGGGTATATAGTGAGGTTTGCCACACAAATAGCAGTTGCACTGCACAATAATTCATGTTACACACTGATTACCAAAGATTATGTATCATGTATCTTTCTCTGGTATGGGGCCAAATTTAATTAAACTATCGGTGCATGCTGCTGTGGTATGATTCTTCGAAGCTTGGAATTCTTGATAAAATGCTTGTTCTCTTGGTCTCTATGTTGTTGGAGTCTGCTATGCATTGCCTGGGGCTGAGAGGACAAGATATGTTGTTTTTGACATACTTCTGCTTTCCTATTATGGGATTGATATTTATATATGATCTGGCAGTTCTTAATCAGTGAGGTTATCTTCAATACTACATTGAGCAGGTATAAGAAGTACATATGAACTAAAATTACTAAAATGTCTATCTGGTTTTATTTTGCATGGATGAAATGCTTTAGTGCTTTTTGTTTTTAGGCTTGCATTCCTGATTGATTCAGAATCACACCATCTTCCTCCTGCATTGTCATTTGCAGGAATGAATAACACTAATATGTGTTTTTTGTTTTGATTTGTTCAGTGTTGATGCTTTTATTTATTGTGTTTATTGTAATTGGTTTTAGTATTTTTAATGTGTTAGTCACTTTCGGACGTTATTATGAGTAAAGCAACTAGTTATTGTTAATAATAATAGAACTGTTCACCACTGATACTACAGGGTTACAGTCGCCAAAACAGAATGCCTAGTTGCCTTTTTGGCCCAGGTGGCTTGAAAGTCACATTCTTCAGTACGACTTTTTGGTTCCTAAAATTCATTCTAAATATGCAGATAAAATATAACAGATAAAATTCTACAGGATGTGTTGCTAGTGTGTGAAAACAGTCAAGATCCAAAAATCCCCAGCATGCACCTTCAGATGGTAGAGATGTCAGGTGCCATCTTGGCACCTGCGCAACTTCACTTGGTCACAGGTGGCCAATAGCCAGGTGCAAAATTTGCTTGGCACCTGGCAAATTTTGAACGCCTCTGTCAATCATCTGATGTCATAATAACACCACATGATTGACACCTGGCAAAGTCTCTTATGCAGTGGTTCCCAAGTGCCTGACAAGCAGCTGGCATCTTTACCTTCCCCACAACTGATGTCACATAATGACTAGGGCAGGTGAGCCAAAACAGCTTTGTGGGCCAAATGCGGAGGTCTGGTGGGCCAGAGGTGCCCTCAGCCTGCAGTAATAACTTGTCCATGGTTGCTTACAGTATACTCAGAATGAAGCCTCATTTAGTTCAACAGGACTTATTCTAGGTTGTGTGTAGGATTGCAGCCTCACTGAAACAGTGGGTGATTATGAGTGAAATGTAATGCATGAATATATTCCAGTCACTGTTCTGTTTATTCACTTTCCAAGTAGTCCCAGTTCCATTTAACTCTTGGGTCATTGTTGTTCCCAAATGGGAAGAAACCCTTGTCAATGTCTTATTTGTAAATCTTTGTTTTGTTTATTTATTAGTTAAATTCATATCTTGCCCATCCTCTGCTAATTTTCAGTGGCAGAATCTGTTTAACACTCAGTTGGCCCATTTGTTCTTTATTCATAATATGCAGCATTGTTGTGATTAGTTTGCTGCACAGTGGGATTTTGTTCTATTATGATGCCTATTGCTTTATATGGATTGGCCCAAAATGCAGTTTCATTTTGCCTTTATTAGAGTGTCTAACAGGATCTGTACAATATTTCTGTTTGGAAGACCTGTGGCACTAATATTTTTGAGAGATGACAGGTTAGGACAATGTCGTCATTATACAAACAAAGGAGATTGCTTTCTGATCAATGAAAGACTTCCTCTGCCATTGTATTTCAGCTTAGAAATTGCTTTAATGTTTCGTTCTGGTTTTATGAACTGCTGTAACAGCTTCTAAAAATTAAAGGCTGTGTTTTTACTGGTGTTTAAGTTGGTCGTGTGAACATATTGTTGTCTTTAACCTTAGGGCTTTTCTGCATCTTTCAGAGTGTTGTGGGGAGTCACAATTCTTTATACCTCATGGGAAAAAGAACTGTATGACATGGGAGAGGTTAATGATTATTCTGCACTCTGCTGCTATTTGGCTTATCTGGTGCACCAGTAGCTTCAAGTAATAATACCATGTCATTCCATTGCTCCCTATGTTAAATGAATGCACTAAGCGTTTTTATAGGGCAGCTGGAATCCTCTATGTCAGGGGTAGTCAACCTGGTCCCTACTGCCCACCAGTGGGAGTTTCAGGATTCCAGGTGGGTAGCAGGGGGTTCTACGGCACATGTTACTGCAGCACTGGTGGCCGGTAAGGAAATTATACCATCAAGAAAGATGCATTAGTGGGCAGTAGGTATAAAAAGGCTGACTACCCCTGCTCTATGCTTTTCCCCTTTTATAATCTCTCTGGGCAGATTGTGCAATGGTATATTTGAAACTTGCAGTCATTTTCTTGTCTGGAACCAGGGAAATGGACAAGAAAGTGAAGTGCAAAGGAGATTAAAAGGGACATGGCGGGTTGCCACAGGCAGCAGTCATATCTGATTCAAAGATTTTCATCCATAGACAGCTTTTAGTGCAGCAAGCTGGATGAAGGTGTGGAATATTTATCATAGTGTAAACTGTATCCATTTCAAATATTGTACCCACATTGGTTCACAGGTCTTTAAGAATGCAAAGTAGGGTATACATCTTTAAATATCAAAACAATACTTTAAACAACCACAGTTTCCTCAAGGTAAAATATCATGGTGGCTCCATTAAAATGAAAAGTGGAAGCTTCCAATCTTCAAATATGCAGAAGAGGAAGGGAGAGTGGAGTGCACAAGCTCAGGGCTCATCACAGCTTATTTACATAGTGGGAAGCTATGGATTTTTGCAGCACCTAAACTACCTGCTCAAATCTTTGCATCTGAATTAGTTTGAATTGAATTAGTTTAACTAATGAATCCATCCAAATTTCTCAATTAAAATGTTGCTTCTAAGACGGTGAGATTTTTTAAAACAACATCTTTTTGTTTCTGTGCTTTATTATGCCATAGTTTCATTTCTGTAATACCCCTTGGTTGAAGCAGCTGCTAAATAAATATAAACTAAATCTACAAGCAGGACTACTTAGGTTCACTACATGTTTCAAAGCACTGGAAGAAAAAATGGGACTACAGTGGTACCTCGGGTTAAGTACTTAATTCGTTCTGGAGGTCCATTCTTAACCTGAAACTGTTCTTAACCTGAAGCACCACTTTAGCCAATGGGGCCTCCTGCTGCTGCCGCACCGCCGGAGCACAATCTCTGTTCTCATCTTGAAGCAAAGTTCTTAACCCGAGGTAATATTTCTGGGTTAGCGGAGTCTGTAACCTGAAGCATATGTAACCTGAAGTGTATGTAACCTGAGGTACCACTGTATTTTGATTCCCAGCATGGATTATCTACCTAAATCTGGTGCTTATGTTCCCTGCTGAATCAACATGCATTTTGTGGGGGCTGGGATGGAGCAGTGTTTGAAACTCCCATTGTTCTAGGCACATTTTGCGACAGGGAATTTCATTAGTGTGAGCAGTTTCTGAGCTCTGGGTGCCGTACTGCACCTATGATTTCAGATTAAAACTGCAGAGTGGAAGGAAAGGAGGACGTTTTTCTGCTTCCCCACTTCCAGCTGCTCTCTGAAGACTGGAGAAGAGACCCTCTTAAGAATATTAGGGGGTGGGCAGGGGAAGGACTAGACCTTGTGAAAAATGAACATAATACTTTAGCTGCAGTTTATTCATTTTCAGCTTTGTATTCTTGTTATCAAAAAGCGCACTTATAACATTCCGTTGTTGCTCCCATAACCTAGGTTTAAGGTGGTGCCATTTAGCTCCTTGCTTTCATATCTCAGTTTCTAACACTGGGGTGGAGAGAGTGTGAATGCTTCCTCCATGACGTCTGCCTCACATTTTTAGGCTCGTTACTTCAGGTTGCTGGTGTTACAGCTATTAAAGGTGGCCTGCCCGCCCTCCTTTGGGAAATGCATAGTTTCATAAAAGGTGTGCTGCTAAGTATGTTTCCAATAAAAATTGCTGCAGAAGAAATATAGGAGTTACCCAAAAGAATGAGCTTCATATGACCTTGTCATATCCAATAATTGTACTAGAGTATGTAATGATTATTTCCATTTCTTCTTCAACTCTTTTTTAAAAGGAAGCACACCTGTGTCCTAGGCAAAATGAAGCGTACTCCCTTGACCACAGAAATGATACCTTTTCTCGTCACGTACTAGACATAATTATTTCTTCTGCTTCTCCATGGGATAGTCAGGGGAGCATGCTTTTGTTTTCCCCAAGGGGTATGCTAAAAGAAGATGGCATTGTTCCCTTTTTCTTTTTTCTTGACAAAGAAGATTCTGAAGGCTGTAAGTAGAGAAAAGAGCTAAGGCAGCACTTTCTATCACTTCATACAGTTTTTGTCCCAAAAAATGTAAAATAGAATAGATTAAATTTTCCACCATTGTCTTGGGATTTTATAGGAATAAATATTTCATAAATGTTTTCATCATAAGCAGGGCTTTTGTCAGCCAGAACTCACTGGAACCTCTCAGGTGGGCACCATTGCCATTATAAGAGAACAGGGGAGGGGTTCGTGGTGAGTTCTGGCACCTCTTTTTCTAGAAAAATATCACTGATCATAAGACATTATCAATCAATGTCTTCTTCGTAGAAGCACACCATCAGTGGCAAGAAGCATCTAATATCTTACTGACTACATTCATTCAATAGGAATTTTCATGATATACTGAAGCTGTGTGCTACAATTTGTGTGTTTCAGGGGCAGCTCATAAACATTTCCATAGAACACAACTCTGCTATTTTTTTGGTAGTAGTTCATATAAGGGTTTTTTTAATTGAAATAGTATATTTACAGTATATTTCTGTACGTAGCATAGAAAGAAAATAATTGACAGAGGTTATGAAAAAAAATGTAAGTGTAATTAGATAATTTGTTTATAGGTTCTAGTGTCTTAAATCTAAAAGTTAAAAAAAAGTCTCTAATCATTAGCATTTGGCCATCTGTAATAATAGGGTATAAACTCTAAATATCACAATGCTGTGGGCAGTGCTGGTGGGCATGGCAGCATGTTAACTAGACAGATAAAAATGTATTGTCCCTTTCAACCTCACTGCTATCTGCCTTGCATTTTTTATTTTTTTATTTTTTTTGGTAAAAGATTATAACATTTCGGCTCTCCAAAGCAGTGTGTATGTTCACATTAGCATTCTGTGACCCAGAGATAGCAGGTGATATTGCGCTGAGTAATGATGCCTGGATCATGACATAACAAAGATCCTTGTTGAATATTAGCCAAGAGATTACTGTGGTTACCCTTGTATGCAATGCCTAGAGACAACGACCATGTTAATCTCTTGATAGGCACAAATCTGCATCTAAGCAGTGGCGCAAGATATGTGGGACTGTTCTGTGATACTGGTGTTACAGTACTTCAGTTTTTTATTTTTTTTTCAAAGGTGTGGCCATGATAATCCATAAAAAGTCTCCACTTTCAGTTGTTGTTACTGCAATAATTGACCCAGGAGCTCACCCCGTTTCGGGGATTCGAACCGCCGACCTTCTGATCAGCAAGCCCTAGGAGTAAACAAATCATAAATACCATAAATGAATAAATAGCATCACTTTTTTACACCACAAATGAAGAGGCCTGGCTTTCTTTTTGGTTTCCTAGTTCACTGTGACAGCCCAGAAAATAAGCAGTAATCTCATTTCTCTTCTACTTGTAGCACCACCACTCTGTTGGTTTTTATGTGTGCTAAAATAAAAGCAGAACATTTTAACAAAATTCATAACATCCAATTCTACACACAGTCTAATTGGTATAATTGCTCTCTGGTAACTCAAAATCAGTACTGAGTGTACACTGCTCAAGAAAAATAATAATTACCATAGCAACAATATGTGCTACCTCCTAAAACATGGTTCATCCTCTTAGAGGCACAGAAACACAACATCCAAACTCTTTACACAGATTTGGGGAGGAATTATTTTTCTTTCAAATAATTGTTAAGAGGCAGGCTGGAGATGTAAAGTAGATGTCAGTCAATGCTTGCTCCTACATACTGTATTTCCTCTCTAGCTATTCTAGTCTTTTTTCCTTCTTGCAGGTGGAAAGCATCCTGAGGAATGTTATCTTGATAGGAAAAACAGCACTCCACTGGTTCTGATGAAATTTACAGCCTTTCAGCTGCTTTTTATTAAAGAAAAGAACTCAGTGTTACAAACCTTTAGAAGACTGTTGCGTATATCTGCCATGTAGTGTGTGTTTGTCACTTCCTTAGTTCAGTAGTTGACCTCTTGCTTTAATGTGAAGGGTAACATTCATATCCAGATGTGCCTAATCACTACAGGTGTGTGCATATTTGTGTGCTGAAAAATCTCAGGTTAGGGAAGGGGATTATATCTGCAAACTATCAAGTAATTATAGTGATTATTAATTATAATCCACTATAATTACAAATACTACTTCAGACATCAGTGTTGAAATGCTAGAGAGAAGTTAAAGAAAACTGTACAAAAGAATCCTTTTCTACTTCCCACTGTGCTTCAGACTACTGTCTTTATTTCTGTAATACTCTCAGTATTTGGATCAGTTGCAAAAGATTCTGACAATGAGGAGAATAGGAAACTGTCATATTCAAGGTCAGACTCCTTGTCCATTTAGTCCAGTTTTCCCCTAGAGTCTCAGGTAGAGGTATTTCCCATCGCCTACTACCTGGTCCCTCTTTAATTGGAGATGCTGGTATTACATCCCACTTTATGATGAAAGAATTCTGTTTTACTCAACTTCTATCCTGCCCATCATTGACCCAATTCAGGCTATATGTATGAAAGCACTGGCAGGTTAATTTAGGGAGAGGGGCTCTTTCAGGTGACTGGATCCCGAGTTGTTCAGAGCTTAGTAATTAAGCCTTAAAACCTTGACTAGGACTTAGCAGTATACAGACAAGTAGTGCATGCTTTTCAGAACGAGCATTTTATTAGCTTAACTAGATATATGGGACGTGGGTTGCGCTGTGGTCTAGGGCTTGCTGATCGGAAGGTCGGTGGTTCGAATCCCCGCAACGGAGTGAGCACCCGTTGCTCGGTCCCAGCACCTGCCAACCTAGCAGTTTGAAAGCACGTCAAAGTGCAAGTAGATAAATAGGTACCGCTCCAGCAGGAAGGTAAACGGCGTTTCCGTGCGCTACTCTGGTTTCGCCAGAAGCAGCTTAGTCATGCTGGCCACATGACCCGGAAAAACTGTCTGCGGACAAATGTCAGCCAGTAAAGCAAGATGAGCGCTGCAACTCCAGAGTTGTTCACGACTAGACTTAACTGCCAGGGGTCCTTTACCTTTACCTTTTTAGATAGACCAAGCAATACTCTTGCACCAGCTACAGCATCTGAATAGTTTCCAAGAGCAGCAACTGCAGAGGGCATTACAGTAATCTAATCTGGAAGTTAGCTAAGCATGGAACACTGCCCAGGCTACCTCTGTCCAGGAATGGTCATACCTGATAGTAGGCTCACTAACCTGCAGGGCTGATCTAGAAGGATACCATGGTCAATGGTGTGCAAATGACTGAGAGAACCAGGTGGATTCAGAGAGTTGCATTTCCCATGTCTCTTCCCAATACAGTGGTACCTCGGGTTACAGACACTTCAGGTTACAGACTCCGCTAACCCAGAAATAGTACCTCAGGTTAAGAACTTTGCTTCAGGATGAGAACAGAAATTGCGCGGTGGCAGCGGGATGCCCCATTAGCTAAAGTGGTACCTCAGGTTAAGAACAGTTTCAGGTTAATAACGGACCTCCAGAACGAATTAAGTTCTTAACCCGAGGTAGCACTGTACAGGTCATCAGCTGGGGCAACCAACTGAAATTTAATACATGATATAGAAATAATATAGAAATTTAATTAACAACAACAATATATGTTTAAGTGTCAAACTAGGCCTGAAGCCAGATTTGAACAGGTCTGGGTAATTTTGTGATTCTTAAAATTGTTTTCTTCCTTTTACCTAGACATAACAAATTATTTTGACACAGTAAATTTATTTCACAAGTTTAAAAGCTATTTTTGAATGTTTGGGGCTTTTCCTTCTTCCAGTATAAACTATTTAACAATACTTTAAACTGTGGTTAAAGTATTATTGCGATAAACACTACAGTCTGTTGAAACAACATCTTTTTTGTACATTAATAGAAAGATACTGCGATCTGAAGGATTTTTTTCACATTAGATACTTTTCAGTTTGGTGTAGTGTTTCATTTTACATGAACATTCATGCATACACAATCTGAAAAAATACCCTAGGTGACTTCTCAAAATATTTGCATCTTGCATTTTTGCTCCTATTTAACTCCAGCATTTCTGTAGGTGGAAGTTGCTTATTTTCAACTATTGGGTTGAGTAACTGCAATTAAAACATTTGAAAGGGAGGTATGGTGTTCTTTTCTGAAGCACACACATTAGTATTGCTAGAGGCAAAAGCATCCTTTCACTCGCTCTTTCAACTGCTTCTTTGTTCATTTTTTTTCTTCTTTGCTGCTTTTGCTGTCTCCATAACAACCAGAAATAACACTGTAAACCCTCCTTTAGTAAATGTCCCCCTTGTGAAGTAGGTTCATTGGACTTGCTTGTCTTTCCTCTTTGTTTTAATATTGAAAAGATTTCAAACTGGAGCAGTTAATGTGAAGCCAAATCCCCTTCCTGCTGCCTATCAAATGGGTGTATTTGGCTGGGCTGCAGTACTGAGCAAGGCCTGGAGGGGACCAACTTCAAATGAGAGTCATCCTGCAGGCACAGGTTCCAAGGGGCAAGGTCTGCAGAACCTGGGAAAACTCCCAGAGGAGAACCGTGTTAATTCGGCAGTGTTGAGAGCCTTAACTTAATGGCTGGGATGAAGCAGGTGGATTGGCAAAATATGTAGGCTAAAAATCCAGTGTTATCTGCCTCTGCTAAGATTAGGAATATGTTTAAATACTTCATAGGTGGTACTTGACCTCACAAAGATGTAATAGAATAAACAAGCAGGTCTCATAGAATCATAGAATCATAGAGTTGGAAGAGACCACAAGGGCCATCGAGTCCAATCCCCTGCCAAGCAGGAAACACCATCAGAGCACTCCTGACATATGGTTGTCAAGCCTCTGCTTAAAGACCTCCAAAGAAGCAGACTCCACC
The DNA here is from genome assembly GCF_964188315.1 of Podarcis muralis. Classification (NCBI taxonomy): domain Eukaryota; kingdom Metazoa; phylum Chordata; class Lepidosauria; order Squamata; family Lacertidae; genus Podarcis; species Podarcis muralis. Next base: position 41,412,536 of record NC_135669.1, on the reverse strand, counting down.
ACACTCCTTGGCAGCAAATTCCACTGTCGAACAGCTCTTACTGTCAGGAAGTTCTTCCTAATGTTTAGGTGGAATCTTCTTTCTTGTAGTTTGGATCCATTGCTCCGTGTCCGCTTCTCTGGAGCAGCAGAAAACAACCTTTCTCCCTCCTCTATGTGACATCCTTTTATATATTTGAACATGGCTATCATATCACCCCTTAACCTCCTCTTCTCCAGGCTAAACATGCCCAGCTCCCTTAGCCGTTCCTCATAAGGCATCGTTTCCAGGCCTTTGACCATTTTGGTTGCCCTCCTCTGGACACGTTCCAGTTTGTCAGTGTCCTTCTTAAACTGTGGTGCCCAGAACTGGACACAGTACTCCAGGTGAGGTCTGACCAGAGCAGAATATAGTGGCACTATTACTTCCCTTGATCTAGATGCTATACTCCTATTGATGCAGCCCAGAATTGCATTGGCTTTTTTAGCTGCTGCGTCACACTGTTGGCTCATGTCAAGTTTGTGGTCAACCAAGACTCCTAGATCCTTTTCACATGTACTGCTCTCAAGCCAGGTGTCCCCCATCTTGTATTTGTGCCTCTCATTTTTTTTGCCCAAGTGCAATACTTTACATTTCTCCATGTTAAAATTCATCTTGTTTGTTTTGGCCCAGTTCTCTAATCTGTCAAGGTCGTTTTGAAGTGTGATCCTGTCCTCTGGGGTGTTAGCCACCCCTCCCAGTTTGGTGTCATCTGCAAATTTGATCAGGATGCCCTTGAGTCCATCATCCAAGTCGTTGATAAAGATGTTGAATAAGACCGGGCCCAAGACAGAACCCTGTGGCACCCCACTAGTCACTCTTCTCCAGGATGAAGAGGAACCATTGATGAGCACCCTTTGGGTTCGGTCAGTCAGCCAGTTACAAATGTCTCATTTCAGTATTGGAGACATTTTGGCTGCATTGGAACCATGTTTCACATGAGGTAGATATATGACTTAAAGCTTTCCAGAAGAGAATTTTTGATCAAATCAGATCAGTAGTTCAAGAAACACAGTATCCCACAGCTTGCTTTATTAGCTTATCTTGCATTGAGAACAGAAGGATCTCAAACACAAGGAATTGATTACCGGTACTTTTGTTTTTTGAGTTTCAGCAAGACAACTCATATCGCACAAATGGAAAAATCTATGCCACTTACAAATTTATAGCTGGAGACAAAAATACATTATTAGGTTGTTTTTGTTATATTGATTATGTATTTTGTGGTTTTATATTCTGATTTCTTCTGTGAACTGCCCTGAGACCTGTGGGTATAGGGTGGTAAATAAATTCATATACTACTACAGTCATACCTCGGGTTGAATGTGCTTTGGGTTGAGCGTTTTCGAGTTGTGCTCCACAGCAACCTGGAAGTAACGGAGCGCGTTACTTCCGGGTTTCGCCGCATGCGCAGACGCTCAAAATGACATCACACGCATGCACGGAAGCGTCAAAACGCGGCATGCGCAGACACACCGTCGCTTGTTACGTTTGCTTCAGGATGCGAACGGGGCTCCGGAACGGATCCTGTTCGCATCCCGAGGTACCATTGTACTACTACTACTACAGACAGTTGAATCAATGGAGAAACTTTAAAAAAAATAGCTATGTGACAGTTGGAATAACTTGTAGTTTTGTAGAGTACATTTTTTAAAAAATCAAACAGCCAATAAATACTTTTTGAAATAAGAATTAATTTTAGAACCAAAATCAGAGGTTGGGGGAACCACTAGTAAATATTAATGAATAGCATGAACTCTGCTTCTGTGCAACATGCAGCACTTACTCCTTACATCAATAAATCAAGGAGTTTCAGCAGCCTGCCCCCAAAAAAGTAGTCTTTAATAGGCATTTTTTTAGTGAATATTATTACAGTTCAAAGCATTGTGCAATCAATGAGAACGAAACTATTACAAGTCGAAATATAATTGAGAGTCTTCTCTCTTCTCCCTCCTTTTGTGTTCCTCAGACTGAAGTGTCTTGTGCTTAAGCCGTGGCAATTTACCTGCCTCTGTGTCACATAAGTAATTATTGATCAGCAGACATAAAGTAAGCCATTCTTGTTCTGTTTTTAAAAGTAGTGTGGGTGGAAGATGCATTTATTGTAATTATGTGTATTTACAGCCAGTGTCAGTACCTGGGGAAAAAGAAGTAGAAACTTGCTTGCAAAATGTATCCTCCCCCACAATTCTTGTACCTAAATTAAAAAGGAGCATTATTTCAGACAGTCCTAGCAATCATACCACTATTGTTTCTTTGTCCCGGGAGCCCCTCAGTGCAGCCTGAATGTGTTTTGTACCTAACCAACACTAATATAATTAAGTCTGCCTAACATCTCCTGAATTCATTCTTAAAAATGTTTCAAACCACAGACTTTCAGCTTTGACAAAGTGCCCAACTTCTCTCCCTCCCCTACATTTGCTAATCATCCATTTTGAAGAACCTGAAATTTGTTCATAATCCTGTGACTTTCTTGTTGGTCCTAATATATTCTGGCTTTTGGACCAACATCTTTCCTCTTGCCCAACACCCCCTTGTGAATAATTTGTGCTGTGTTGATAAATCCTGTAGGATCGTCTCATTCCATGTTTGATTGAGTTCTAATTAATCCACATTTACCTTTTGCCAGAGCTTTTTTTCTAGAAAAAGAGGTGCCAGAACTTGTTGAGCTTTTTTTAGAGGAGCTCACCCCTCTGCCACACCAATATCCATGTCACACACAGCCTCTGTCGCTCAACACAGCACAGAGCACTGTGCCGTGACACTACAGAGGTGCCGGAATGCACCAAAGAGGTGCCGGAACTCAGTTCCAGTGAGTTCTGGCTGGGGGGAAAAACGCTGCCTTTTGCCCCATTCTTTCCAGGCATGGCTCACGAATTAAGGCTCAGTTTTTTAGTTCCCTCCACTTTTGCTCTGCAGCTTTCCCAACAACAACCTGCTCTTTAAAGCTCATTTGGAGCAAATGTCAATCTGCTCTTCAGATCTGAATTAACCCAAAGTATATACACATTAGTAATGGTCAGGAATTATGTTAGTTGCATTCTAACAATATGTGGAGGACAGAAGTTTGGCTGTTACACACACACACACGGGTTGGGGGGACCTTTTTCTGTGGAGGACTACATCCCCTCAAGGGTAATCTATTGGGGACAAGGTACCAACAGTGGGGAGGGCACTGCTTTCTGTTTCTTCTGGTTCCTTACCTTTGTTTCGCTCCTTCCCACTGTCCTTGCCACCTGCATAAAATTAGACTTAACTCCAAGGTGCTCCCTTTTCTCCCTCCTCCTGTGTCATCTCTGAACTGCAATTGTTTTCATTCTGTTTACAAAATCACCCAATGTACAACACTTGCTGGCAAAATCTCCAGAAGGGCCTCCTCTGCAGATCTTGTGGCTCTGGGAATTTGATAAAGTATTTGGATCCCAAGTTGTTCAGAGCTTCATATGACAACAGCAACACCTTGAATTGGACTTGGTAGCATAACGATCAGTGCAACTGTTGTAAAACCAGTATTCCATGATTATGCTAAGCTGCACTGCTTGGCACTTTCAACGTTGCCTAAAACAGATTATCTGTTTTACTAAAATTGTCTTACCAAAATTGTCTCAGTTTATTGGCCTTCATCTAGCCCATTACACCCTTGAGGCACTAACTACTTTAGCACCTGTATGTTGTTGTTGTTTAGTCGTTTAGTCGTGTCCGACTCTTCGTGACCCCATGGACCAGAGCACACCAGGCACTCTGTATGGCCAGCACCTGTATAGCCTGTATAGGCTGTATAGGCACTCCTGTCACCTGTATAGCCTGTATAGGCACTCTTGTCATTTGTATAGCCAGCACCTGTATAGCCTCACCGAATTCTGATGACAAGAAGAAACAGAGCTGGCTGTCATCCATATATTGATGATACCATTATCCACATCCCCAACCATATACCAGTTGATATTACTTAGCGAAGGGGACAATATTGAACCTTGTGGTTCAGTATTGTACCTCTCTGACACATGTGCTGGAAGTCATGCAGAAGTCCCTCTATTAGTTAGAGCATGGTGCTGATAATGCCAAGGTTGCATGTTTGGTCGCCATATGGGGCAGTGCGTATTCCTGCATTTCAGGGGTTGGACTAGATGATCCTTAGGGTCCCTTATATCTCTACAATTCTATGATTTTATTCATAGAAACAACCCTGCAGGTAGGAGAAGAACCACTGTGATGCTTTGTATCCGTTTTCCAACCTACCAAACTGATCCTGGAGGGTACTATGGCCAATGGTATTAAAAGCTGCTGAAAGGCCCAAGAAGATGCAACAGTATTGCCTTCTCTGTCCCTCCCCTGATATATGTCATCTATCAGGTAAAGGTACCCCTGACCGTTGGGTCCAGTCGCAGACGACTCTGGGGTTGTGCGCTCATCTTGCTGTATGGGCGTTTACTCTATAGGGTTTACAAAAAGACTCTTAGGGAACAATAATCAGTCACCACTGCTTTAATTTTTATTTAAATCTTATTATTTTTGTCTTGATTTTATCCTCTTGTCAATCACAAGAGATCTGTGGCCAGGAAGAAATGTGGTATATAAATATTTTAAACAAAATTTTGGTGCTGTAGATATATAAAGCAAGGGTGCAAGATACTCATCTTGCAGGTTGCAGTCCTACATTTTGGTACAGGACATAGATGTGATTTATCTTACTGCAGCATAAGCCACTGACATTTCTGTTGTAATACTGAGAGAAGTAAAATAAACCACATTTTGTTGTCTTAAGAGTGAAATTCAGGCACATAAATCCAGCTGTTGCATTTAAAAATAGCTGGAGCTGTCCTTGGCAATAAAAGGCTTTTTGCATGTTGTTATAGCAACTGAAAAAAACCCAGAACTTAAAGATAAGGAGTATTGTGTGCCTTTCATTTAAAGGGGCACAAGCTCTTTACATAGCTAGGTCTGGGTGTTGATTGCTGTGATCATGGGGAAAATCTGTATCAGATTTCTATCTTGTTTTGATTTATTTCATTGATCACTTTTCTGCAGAGTATGGGGTTTGTAAGTTTGCAGCTCTTAAAGCTACTACAGTTTGCTAAACAGAGCGGTTTTATAGAGCTAGCCTATGGGTTCATTTCCACAGTTCACCTACTGTCTGCCTGTGATGCATTGTGTTTTTGACTAAAGTTGACCAATTGGCAGGCTGGTAGATGGATGGCCTTGCCTTACAGAAGTTGGAATGGAAAGTGCTCTTGACCCATCCAGCTGTGTGATTCTAGGCTGATTCACACATGTAAAAATAGCAAGGGAGTCATTACCATCTACTGACTGGTCCTGACTACGAATTTGGAACAGGGTTTCCCAAACTTGAGACTAGCTGTTTTTGGACTACAGTTCCTTTGGGATTTGTAGTCTAAAAACAACTAGAGACCCAAGTTTGGGAAACCCTGATCTAGAAGTAAGTAGTTCACACCCCCAGTAGCAATGCCACATGAGAACAGCTGTCCCTTCTATCACTAGATTGATTTCTTATCATCAGTGAATAATATGAAGAAAATAAATAAATTCTAAAAATAGCACTACAATTTAAGTAGCCTAAAATGCCATCCTGGTCCCTGCTTTCGGGTAATTATCCTTGTGTTGCCCAATGTGGAAGTGCATGCATTTAAAAGTCGGAAAGATTCATTTAAATCTATTGTTTTAATCAGAGACAAGTTAGCAAGAAAAACTTGTTTTTTAAAAGCTAACTCAAAACATTTATAAATAGAACATATATTTTCTGTGTCTCAGAATATGATGTTAGAATATTTATATAGGGTGAGTCTTTTAAAAGAGGCCCCGTGGAACATGTGTACAGTACTCTGTATCCACAGGGCCTCTTTTAAAGGACTCACCCTGTAGATGGGTTGCAGACCTTCTGATAATTTCCCATTTTGCAATACAGTAGTGTGGCTGCTAGCAATTCCACTACTGTCAAGTAGGAGCCTTGCTAATGAATTGAGTAGATAAGATACAGATTGCCCATAGTTAGTTAGTATAGAGCGTTGTTGTTTAGTTGTTTAGTCATGTCCGACTCTTAGTGACCCCGTGGACCAGAGCACGCCAGGCACTCCTGTCTTCCACTGCCTCCCGCAGTTTGGTCAAACTCATGCTGGTAGCTTCAAGAACACTATCCAACCATCTCGTCCTCTGTCATCCCCTTCTCCTTGTGCCCTCAATCTTTCCCAACATCAGGGTCTCTTCCAGGGAGTCTTCTCTTCTCATGAGGTGGCCAAAGTATTAGAATAATTGTCTTCAACTTTTTCAGACCTGGGGTGCACCTGGATTCTGGGACCTACTTCTTAATTTTTTACTGTAGTTTTTAACAGTGATAATTGCTACTGGGGCAAAGCACCTTATGTCAGGCTGCAACTTGGTAAGAGTCCTGACCAACTAGTTGAAGGCCAGTGGCACAGGGCGCCTGTGACCCTCTTGATGTGGCTCCAGCCACAGTAGTCCATGATCAAGGACTATGGGATTTGTAGGCAGGGCCACAGGTTCCTCATCCCTCATATAGAATATATCTACAGAAATTAGGATCTGAAAAATAACACAATTGCTTGCCATGCGCTCTTCTGCCATCTTGTTGTCACACAGTGCCTGCTGTTCAAACATTTCTACTTGGTATGCATTGGCAGTAGAAACCTGAAATGACGAGATGTCTGGCCTCTAAAGTACCATGCAATTCTACTTGCATTGTGATTCGTACACTTTCACCAGGCTAAACATCTAGCACAGATGGAGTCGTTGCAGACATGTACAGCACAATAACCAAAAGAAGAAAATGAGGGAGCCCAGAACATTGGGAGCAGAAGCAGGGAGAGAAATACAAATGGAGGATGGTTTTTGTGCAACACATTTTGCAAGTGTTCTACACATTTCCTGTTGCATACAATTACAATAGGGAGGTGAATCATTTTGTATGAAGGAGGTATATTACAAATGAGTGAGTGAATGTTTGGTGAAAAGTCTGAGTGAATATGTATATTGAAGGTGCCAGGCACCAAAATATCTGTGGTGAGCTCTGCCCGTGGGAAGAGTAAAAGCCTGTAGGTAGCAAATTGCAGAGGATTTTTGAAGGAAGTTTGAATTGCTTGAAAGCAATTTCACTAGAGAGCATAGTGAGAAATAATATATTTTCAGAGCCATTTAGGGCTTGAATTAGAACACAAATGGATGAGGATAGCTATAGATTTATGCCACTTTTCTACACTATTGCACTGGTGTACAGAATTTGCTCCTGAAACCTTTAGCTCTCAATTGATTTCTTGAGAAATAGTGGTAGAGAATCATCTGTAAAAAGCATTGAAATAATTGTCTTCTTTTTGAGAAAAGCCTTGAGCCACAAACTAGAAAATGCCCTCATTTTTTCATGGTAGACTTTTGGGACCAATTTCCCTGATGTGGGCAGACCTTTAAAGGATCTTATGCAGGTGGTCTTTGAATTGAATAAAAAGCTTGCCTTCTCTGTGGTCTCTTCACTGCTAGTAGTAATTAGAAATGAAAAGGAAAGTTAATTATTATGCCTTTCAACCAAAGCTTTTGTTTTATTTTCTCTTTACAGCAAATGTGGTGAATTGCAAAGTCTCTCTGCATAGAATCTATTTTAATTATACTAAAGGTTCGTAGTTTTTATTATACAGGCATCTAAACCATAAAGTAGAGCAGTCAAGTTATTTAAAAATATTTGTTTCATGATATGCACAGCATATCTGGCACTCTGATTTAAGACTATTGGAAGCAATATTGCTCTGGATGCTGCCGTTGCCTGAAATGAGGTTGTTGTTTTTTGTCATGAAATAAGTCGTCTCTCTTTTTGGTAAGGGTGCCTGATCTTAGGGAACTGTCTCTCTTTCATGAGGTCAGAATAGGGGTATAAGAAGGGCATTACTTAGGCAGACCCAGCAGAGTGATATGCTGAGGTAAATTTTGGGTCCATTAGACAAAGTTTGAGTATGATCAGACCAGGAAAGGTGGGAAGGAAATAGTAAATTCCCCTTCCACACCTGTTACGATGCCCAGTATTATCAGCCCTATTTGCATTTTAAAAAACTTATTGTTTGACTATCTTTGTGATCATACATAGAAAGGTACCTTAGAGTCAGACCATTGGTCTATCTAGCCCAGTATTCTTGACATTGACCAGCAATGGCTCTCTTGGGCTTCAGTGGTGGAGGAGGACGGGACCTGGGACTGTTTTGTTTGCAAAGCATGTATTCCACCACTGAGCTCTGGCTCTTTTTCCTGGGGCCCATGAGGAAGGCCAGGCTTGATGGCGAGATAAGAGCCTATAATCATATGCAGGGAAGGGGTGGAATTAACCCTGACAGAGCACTATGGACCACAGCCAAGTAGAAACTCGATATTTATTTATTTATTTAAAGCACCCTTTAGCTAAAAGGCTCCAAAAGCAGCTTACAAAAATTAGTAATAAGACAATGAGTAGAGTAATAATAGAGTAATTAGTAAAAGCCCTCTGTCTGCACAGATTCTGGCTGTCTAGCAGAGGTCTTTGGAAAAACACCACCACACTTCGAATTAGATCTGGGAGATCAGGTGATAATGTCCAAGCCAGGAGGATGTTAAGAACTGAACACAAATTTAATGTAACCCACTTGTAAGGAGTTGCACTGGCAATTCCTTTCTTGGTAGTGTCACATTATGATTTAGTGGTGTGGCAAGTGTTGTGATTCACGTTTGATTATGTTTTTGCTAATCTTTGAAGATTAGTAGATTTGATCGTGAAATAAGTAACGTTCTTTGGAATCTCTTCAGTAGGTTTACTCATTATTTATTTTATTCATTGTATATTCTGCCTTCAACCAACTAGCAGAATATAAATGTAGCTATTAACTACATTCAACTTTATCTGAGAAGAAGCCCTGCTGTACATAGTTTACGTTTGAGTTAACATGGGTAAGAGTGCACTTGAACTATATGGTGTTGCCAATACTTCTCATTTTTATGACTTGTATAAGTCTTCCAGTGAAAAGTTAATGTTCTGCTGTAGCAATTGAAGTCTTCTAGATGAAAATTAATTATGGAAGCACATCACCACATAATCAGAAATCATTAAATACTCATTGTTAGCTGGGCATTGCCATGATGCAGTATATCAAGAAAGATTTAGCAGAGCATTTAAATAAATTGCTATTATAAATTGCTTTCATTTCATGCAGATTTATGAAATAGATTGGTGTTGGATGTCACTATGACTTATACTGAGTTGACTTTTCTCAGTTGAGCAGAAGAAAAATATACTTGGTCATCTATTTGAAAGGGATTTTTAAAGAAAGTTGTTGTTGGCAATCATCTGTTTCAGGAGACAGTGGAGTACATCTCCAGGGGTGAAATCAAACCACTGGAGAATCACAGCACCCGCTGTGGCTGCAAAACTGGTAACTCTTAACTGCTGTCTCCATGTTTTTGCTGCATTAGCAGCACTGAATTGACCTTTCTGGGACACAAGCCTTGGCAGTGTGCATGGAGGTCCTGGATGACAAACCCTCCTCAAGGCCTCACTGATGTGATCCAAAGGAAAGCAGAGCAATACATTTGGCACCAGCTTGACTGCAGGAGTTGCCGGAAGGAGACATACAAGATGCTATCCAACCATCTTAGGGACTCCTCTCTGGATTTGTGTAGGATTTACTTCTTAGTCTTTTCTTTTCCCAAAAATGTCCTGCAAGGCAATGGGTCCAGATTTTTCCTTGGAGTTTACTCCCGAAGTCTTTCTCACAAATGAGAAAGCTGCAAGGCTACAGAGGCTTAGGATCAGAGTTTTTCTTCTCCTAGTAGATGTATTCTTCTCCTAGATTCCTTCTTCCCAGATTAACCCATCCACTCCTCGTTTCCCTCTACAGCACATGCTATAACCTCCTTCTTGATTGTTAGGCCCACTTGTCTGCTCAGTGTTCTGAAACCTGTCTTTGCATGCAGGGGAAATCCTTAACTCACTGAGGGTTTGAGCAAAAGGAAGAACAAAGAAACCGTGGGGTCACTCAGAGGAGAAGATGGTGAAATGCAAACAGGGGACACAGAAAGGGCTGAACTCCTCAATGCCTTCTTTGCCTCAGTCTTCTCCGATAAAGAAAACAATGCCCGACCTGAAGAATTTGGAGCAAATGATTCAGCAGAGGAAACACAGCCCAGAATAACTAAGGAGATAGTACAAGAATACTTGGCTAGTCTAGATGTATTCAAGTCTCCAGGGCCAGATGAACTGCATCCAAGAGTATTAAAAGAACTGGCAGATGTGATTTCAGAACCACTGGCAGTCATCTTTGAGAATTCCTGGAGAACAGGCGAAGTCCCGGCAGACTGGAGGAGGGCAAATGTTGTCCCTATTTTCAAAAAGGGGAAAAGAGAGGACCCAAATAATTACCGCCCAGTCAGTCTGACATCAATACCAGGGAAGATTCTGGAGCAGATCATTAAGCAAACAGTCTGTGAGCACCTAGAAAGGAATGCTGTGATCACCAATAGTCAGCATGGATTTCTGAAAAATAAGTCATGTCAGACTAACCTGATCTCGTTTTTTGACAGAATTACAAGCCTGGTAGATGAAGGGAACGCAGTGGATGTAGTCTACCTTGATTTCAGCAAGGCATTTGACAAGGTGCCCCATGATATTCTTGTAAAGAAGCTGGTAAAATGCGGTCTTGACTATGCTACCACTCAGTGGATTTGTAACTGGCTGACTGACCGAACCCAAAGGGTGCTCATCAATGGTTCCTCTTCATCCTGGAGAAGAGTGACTAGTGGGGTGCCACAGGGTTCTGTCTTGGGCCCGGTCTTATTCAACATCTTTATCAACGACTTGGATGATGGACTCAAGGGCATCCTGATCAAATTTGCAGATGACACCAAACTGGGAGGGGTGGCTAACACCCCAGAGGACAGGATCACACTTCAAAACGACCTTGACAGATTAGAGAACTGGGCCAAAACAAACAAGATGAATTTTAACAGGGAGAAATGTAAAGTATTGCACTTGGGCAAAAAAAATGAGAGGCACAAATACAAGATGGGTGACACCTGGCTTGAGAGCAGTACATGTGAAAAGGATCTAGGAGTCTTGGTTGACCACAAACTTGACATGAGCCAACAGTGTGACGCGGCAGCTAAAAAAGCCAATGCAATTCTGGGCCTCATCAATAGGAGTATAGCATCTAGATCAAGGGAAGTAATAGTGCCACTGTATTCTGCTCTGGTCAGACCTCACCTGGAGTACTGTGTCCAGTTCTGGGCACCACAGTTCAAGAAGGACACTGACAAACTGGAATGTGTCCAGAGGAGGGCAACCAAAATGGTCAAAGGCCTGGAAATGATGCCTTATGAGGAACGGCTAAGGGAGCTGGGCATGTTTAGCCTGGAGAAGAGGAGGTTAAGGGGTGATATGATAGCCATGTTCAAATATATAAAAGGATGTCACATAGAGGAGGGAGAAAGGCTGTTTTCTGCTGCTCCAGAGAAGCGGACACGGAGCAATGGATCCAAACTACAAGAAAGAAGATTCCACCTAAACATTAGGAAGAACTTCCTGACAGTAAGAGCTGTTCGACAGTGGAATTTGCTGCCAAGGAGTGTGGTGGAGTCTCCTTCTTTGGAGGTCTTTAAGCAGAGGCTTGACAACCATATGTCAGGAGTGCTCTGATGGTGTTTCCTGCTTGGCAGGGGGTTGGACTCGGTGGCCCTTGTGGTCTCTTCCAACTCTATGATTCTATGATTCTATGACCCAACTGCTACTCTCACCTGGTTTAGCCAGCCAGTTGAAGCCATTTCCTGGGGCATGGCTGCTGTTGCATGCTGATAGCCTCTAGGAGCCACAGTTGAGAGCTGAGTGCAGGGTAGGGTCCAATGGTGGACATACCGCTCCTCCCCTAACATCCCATATATACATACAAAAGTAAACCTTGAGAAATGCCTTAAATTAGCCAGCAAAAATGACTTGTCTTGAAGAAAACACTGTTTGCAACATAAAGATTCTTTTATGTTGGAAATTTTATGATTTCAGCTAAAAGCATGGGGTGCCTGTGTTGATGGAGTATATGCTAATGGGAAGGACTATAATAGATTTTCCTAATCTCTGTAGGATTCTAATTGCTTGTGCCTCAGTGAGTCTTTTTTTTCACAAGAGGATTATAATAACAAGAAATATGTTTATTCCTTTATTGCCATAAAAGCAGGAAGTTTCTTTTCTTAATAAAAAGAAACTCCATTTATTTTACTATGGCAAATAAAATGCCTGTTAAACTATGCAGAACTAATAAAGTTGAGCTAATGAAGTATTGCCAGTATTTAATGATCTTATTTTCCCTTAGTTCATTTCCATTCTTATTCTCTGTCAGCACCATCCCAATTTTGTGTTCAGTTCCTTGATCCTTAACCTGCATTAAACTGTCCCACAAATAGACATATACTGTACATAAATCTATTATGGTTGGGTGGGTGTTTCCCATATGTACCACTTTATCTTAATAAACTTGTAGCTTGGGGAGCGTCTCTGGGGCTTATTGGGCCTGCCAGACATTGCTAGATTCTCATCTTTCTAAGACAGCTCTTTTGTGCTTGTTGGTAAAACTCCTACTGCAAAAAGTAATCTCTCCCAACAGGGTGCCCAAGAAAGCATCTTGCAACATCCTTGATCACCAATACCATAGTCTGTGGGTAATAATGACTTTAGCTGCCCCACAGAATAAACACAATATATATATGCACAATAGGGTGGAGGATAGGGCTGGGCGATATCTGGTTTTCAATATCACAATATATCACCAGCTAAACATTGCAATGCCTCAATATATCACAATATCTTAAAGAAGGCTGGAGTTTATAATAATCTGGGGAAATATTGGGGGGGGGGGGGGAATCTAAATTTGATGCGTATATTTAAATGAAAATTTACTCAGTGGTAGCATGCTTAACTAAACCCTTAAAGATTTCTGGAGAATATATAACTATTCTGTTAAGGGCTTTATATACCCATAGTAACACATTGAACTTGGCCCTGTAGCAAATTGGGAACTGGTGTAGATCAGTGTTAGAAAGTCAGGTAAGCAATCTAGGTGCCATATGGTGCCTGAAAATTAGGTTACAGATGGCCACCCAACCTCTGCTTAAAAACCTTCAAAGGAGGAGAGTGTACCACCTACCAAGGGAGTCTTTTTCACTGTCGAACAGCTCTTACTGTCATAAATTTCTTCCTGCTGTTTAGTCAGAATCTCCTTTCTTGTCACTTGAAGCCATTCATTCGGGTTCTGCCCCCTCCAGAGCAGGAGAAAGCGTGCTGCCTCCAGTTTCCACGTGACACCCCTTCAGATATTTGAAGGTAGCTACCCTACCTCCTCTCAGTCTTCTGTTTTCCAAGCTAAACATACCCATCTCCCTCAACTGTTCCTCATAAGGCTGGGTTTCCAGACCCTTGATCATCTTAGTTGCCCTCCTCTGCGCATGTTCCAGCTTGTTAGTATCCTTCTTAAATTGTGGTGCCTAGATTTGGATACAGGACTCCAGGTGTTGTCTGACCAAGGCAGAATAGAGTGGGACTATGACTGCCCTTGAGCTGGACACTATACTTCTGTTGATACAGCCTAGAATAGCATTCACTTTTTTTGCTGCTGCATCACACTGTTGACTCATCTTAAGACTCTGCATGTATGTAGCTCTGCTTACTACTACTCTATAGTTTAGCGTAGGTATGTTTCTTATATATTTTGTGCTTTAAAAAGAGCACATTTAAAAATATGTGTTCTTAATATTGAGCCACACCAATAAGAGATGTCAAATTATGTGTTACTTACTAAATCCTTATAGTGTTTCCTCCAAGAAACTCAAAATAATGTACATGGACTCCACCCCACTGCCTCTCATATTATTTTATTTTATTTTATTTTATTTTATTTTATTTTATTTTATTTTATTTTATTTTATATTTATTTATTTATTTATTTATTTATTTATTATGTAATATATTTATATCCTGCCAAGTCGGGATTCAAAGTGGCTTACAACATTTAAAAACGTGTCATAGAATAAAGAATAATAAAAACAAACGTTAAAAACAATACTTAAAATACATCAAATATATCTCAAACTAGAAATTAAAATTTGAACAGACCGCAGCCCAGTCATCAGCATCGTCTGCAGTTAGTTTCCAAATGCATAAAGCCTTTACTGCAAAAGTAAATTGTTGCTTCCTTGCCTGAACAGATGCAGGAGCCAAGCCACAATGATCTTATCACAAAGAAACTTTGTTTACTGATCAGAATCTCTGTCCCATAGGCTGCTGAGGAACAAAGATTCCAACAAGCAAACAAAGTTTCTTTTTCTGCCGATAAGATCCACAGGGCCTTAAGGCACACACCATGTCTCTTGCTAGTAGAGCTCCTGATATCATGCTTAGCCTGATATCGTGCTGGGTCTCTATCCTGCCTAGCAAGAGGCACAGTGTGTGCCTTTAAGCCATGTGGATCTTATGGGGGGTGGGACTGGTTGCTGATCGGAATCTCCTTCCCTCAGCAGGGAAGCTGGGACTCCACGTTAAACCTCCATAAAAAAACAAGAGCAAAGCCAAGTAGATCTTATCGTTTGCTGATCGGAATAAGGGAAGCTTATTGTTATGCTGGGTCTGTCTCTAGCCAGAGGCACGGGGCTTGCGCCTTGCACATTGTGCAAGCAGAAAGCATCTTTTACTGCAAAATAAAGCCCTTTACTCTGCAACACCTGCTGAGAGGGACCAGGACCTTATGCCCTGGCAAGATCAGCAGGCAAGAAACGGCCATTTACTTTGCAGTAAAGTGCTGCTTCCTGCCTGCTGGGTCTGCAAGGCCAGCTGGGCAGTGCATTCTTGATATGTTAAAGGGTGGGGAAAAAATGAAACTTTTATCAAGGTCTGGAGTTCATACCATAAAGGTAAAGGTAAAGGTACCCCTGCCCGTACGGGCCAGTCTTGCCAGACTCTAGGGTTGTGTGCTCATCTCACTCTATAGGCCGGGAGCCAGCGCTGTCTGCAGACACTTCCGGGTCACGTGGCCAGTGTGACAAGCTGCATCTGGCGAGCCAGCGCAGCACATGGAACGCTGTTTACCTTCCCGCTGGTAAGCGGTCCCTATTTATCTACTTGCACCCGAGGGTGCTTTCAAACTGCTAGGTTGGCAGGCGCTGGGACCGAACAACGGGAGCGCACCCCGCCACGGGGATTCGAACCGCCGATCATGCGATCGGCAAGTCCTAGGCGCTGAGGTTTTACCCACAGCGCCACCCGCGTCCCTTGTTCATACCATAGTAGGAGACAAAATATCAATATATCACCCACCCCTAGTGGAGGATAGCTGATTGCTAAGGAGGATAGCATAGTATGTATCCTTTTTTTCTGTGAACTGCCCCTCCCTCACAAGATGAATTCTCAACACTGATACTGTTTCATATAGGACCTATTATATGTACTGCAAACATGTGTCTTTTCTGGCAGGTGTATGAGTAGCAGAGTGCCTTTATCACTACCTGTATCCTGCCTTTCTGTCTGTCAAGCATCCTGAAAACTGCTAGCAACTGTACAGGCAAAGCTTGTGTGGTCTGCAGTATTTTCTGATGTTTTGGGTCATGGGAGATGCATTGTTTAAACCTTATGTGGGCAAGAAGGCAAACGTGGATGGGTGTTCATTGTCTCAAGGAGGGACCATAACAGCATTCCACTAAACAAAATGACAGCAACAAACACAAGGCAGAAAATAATATAACAAAAGATTCTATTTTTTTATCTCATCCCATTTCTGCATTATGGCTGTTTGAAATTCCAAAAAATTGACAATTTTGGCCTTGCCAGACTCCACAAAAAACTTAAAAGCATAAACTTAGAATTTTAGATTAAAACCTAATATTTTGTACACTTGTTGAATGATCAAAACTAAGAAATTTGGATGACATGAGGTAAAAAAAAATGGATCGCTTGATATGGAATGACCCATGTACTTAAATTTTTTTTTATATTTCCCCATGCTGTAATATTTTTCCTCCTTAATGTAGTATATTATTGATAGTTTACAATTTCTCAGAAAAGTGAGGAATGCTTATTCTTTATCAGAGCATGCTATGGATTTCTCCCCTTTCCTTTTCTATTAACTCTGTAAACTGCAGCAAACCTAATGTTATTTCTCTCACTTCCTTTTGCTAGATGAAAATCTAAGGCAATTGATTCTCCCACCTTCCTGATGTATACTGCTGTTCAGGCTGTAGATCTTAATTTCTGGCATGGCTCCTACAAGCCATTTTGTAACCAGCCACCGAGTCCCTGCATTGCTCATTCTGTGAACAACCCTGAGTTTGAGTCAATGGCTGTCTGTTAAAACTCAGCCACTTTAAGATTTATGACATTTCAGCAGTTTCATCCTTTCAAAAAAGCATGAAAAATGAGTAACAAATGATGCAGTTTTTGAAAACATTTAGAGGATTCACCTTGCTGGAATAGAAGTCTGAAAGAACCATGTAATGTGCTTGTCGGAGTCTGCTAAATTAAGCTTACATATTTTCATGATACAATGAGTTGCCAGTGACTCATTACTACTTGGCTGCAAGATGCTGATGAAGAATAGGAAAGTTCTGATCTCCTCCTTGATAAAGCAGTGCTTAATATAATAAAATTAATATCTAGACTTCCCTGTCATCACTGCCTGTTGGACAAGAGAATAATCAGCATGGCACAAATTTTAGCAGGGGAGTAAGATGGCAGTGGAAGCTGAGCTTCCATTAATCAAGCAGGCATAATAGCCACCATCCTTTCTAAAGCTTCCAAGATACTGTCACTGTCACCTGTTCTTTCAACTGACCCCCTCCCCCAGCATAATAAAACATTGGCATATTCTGAAATGTTTTGCCTTACAGACATAAATATGTGTATATATATATATAGGCAGGGGTGAGCGGGTTATGATTAAAGAGAAGCTAGTTTTATAATTCTCTTTGGCACTAATAAAATATAACACTGAAATGAGTCATTTTTAGAGAAATCTGGCATGGCCTGATTATGTAACTCAAAACCTGATAAGAAAGAACAGACTGAACATCAGAAAACACAAAAACAGCTTTGCTTAAAAGGATGACATCCTGTTGTCCTATTACTTGTTTTATCGCAGAACCCTTCTGATGTTAGCAACTTGTTTTAATTTCCCCCAACCTCCAAGGAATTTGCTGCTGCCGCCTCTGCATTTCCTCTTGTTTGACCTTGCTGTAGTTTATTAATTTAACTTGGATTGCTTATTCTGAAAGCTTGTGTTCAAATAACTACTGAATCTGCGTACTATCATTATAGATGATGCAGTGGTCCCAGTTATGCCATTCAGAAATAACTCCATTTGACATCAGCAGGGTTACTTGTTCGGGGGGTGGGGGAGAACTCTAGCGCAAATGAGGACAGGAGTGGAAATTATGCAAGATGTTTAATTCTAAACACTTTCTGCTCCTCCGAATGTCTCAAGTCGTCATCAGCATTTCTGTTTCCGATTTTAGAGAGTCTTTTGTGCTTTCTGAGTTCTACCTTTCTGGGTTTCCCATCAGTTCTGCTTTCCACTCTCTACTACAGTCTGTTTCTTAGTCTAGCTGGCTTTCAATATACTTGGCCCAATGCCCATATGATTGGAACAACTGCTTTTCTATCCCACCTGGGGCTCTAAACTATTCTTAGTTTATAACAGCACCTGACATTTACTGATGGTGTCAGACAGAGGGAAAATGTAGAATCCTGAGTTAACAGTGCAATATGAATACTAGAGATTAGTGGAGAAGATGGGAAGAGTACAATGAACAAAAATTAAATCTAAATCTCGTAGCCTAACCAATCTTCACATTGTGGTATGATAAGGAGGAAAAACATGGAGGAGGAGCATATATATAGGTAAACTATGAGATCAGACTTGCAGCAGTGCAGTCTTACTGAAATACTATTTTTCTGTGATAGCAAGATCCCGAATCTTCCTGTTCCAACAGGCTTTTGGGAATTGACTGCTTTTAATGAAAGGGCTGGTGCCATGCTGTTTTTATTGTAATTATGTATATGTAATTTAAACAGATTTTATATGTGTATATAGTTTTAATTCTATTAATGTCAATTTGTTTTTTAATTATTGCTTTTTCTACATTTATCTGCAAACCCTTGAGTCCCATCAAGGAAAAAGGCGGGATATCAATATCAATCACAAAAAGCTACTGCTACTACTGTTGACAATAGAAAGCTTTTAATAGCAGGTCTTTCCCTCTTTGTCATAGACAGATCTGCAAAATCCAATGGCTGCTAGGATGGCCTGCCAATATTCAGTTGCCACAATGTTACAGTATTTTGGATCTTGATTGACTGAAATGGAAATAACTTTTAATCAAAAGTGGAAAATATTAGACATACTTAGACATACAGTACTTACCTATGTTAATATGTACAGTAATGTAAAAATGGTTTGCTCAACAAATGAATCACCTCACAGATGAACAAACAAGTCATGGTTTGTTTTCAGCTACTGATGGAATATATTCAGAAATTGATGGAATATATTTGCCTGAGAGATGACAATCAGCACATAATCATCTGGTAGTACTTTGTTCCTTTTGTGAATTTAAGATATATAATCTGGATATTAA
Source organism: Podarcis muralis (assembly GCF_964188315.1). NCBI lineage: Eukaryota > Metazoa > Chordata > Lepidosauria > Squamata > Lacertidae > Podarcis > Podarcis muralis. Next base: position 41,393,873 of record NC_135669.1, on the reverse strand, counting down.
AATGCATAAACATTTATCAGTTGATTGTATCCAAATATTTACTTAGAGTAGGCCCACTGCAATTAATGAATCCAAGTTAGTTATATCCATTATTATCTACTTTGAGGGGGACTAAGTATTGGATACAACCCAATGATTAAAAAAAAAAATAGCGTACACTTTATTTTGGCTATGTGAACATAAGTATGAAACCATTTTGATATATGTTCTTGTGGTTGGTTGATTCAACATCAGTTTCTTTCATGAATCTATTGTCTGAAGGAATGACAGTTAAGTTCTGAAAATATATCATTTTGTGCATGAGAGCTATGAAAGTCCCATATCACTGTGCTTGGAGGATCTTTTTCAACTGGAGGGTGTACATATCATAGCTCTATTGGATGGCAAATGTCACATCTTACTGCATCAATGATATCCAATTTTGGAAAAGTAATAAAATGTATGCATAATGTTTATCTATTCTGAGTCAAAGTGAAGTGCTTGCATGCCACCACACTGAAATACTGACTGAAGTCTCCTGTTTTACAAATTCTGACGAGGCATTTTATAAACCCATTGCACCTCATCCAGTCCTTGTATGATGAATTCTTACTCCTCCTTTTTTCCATCTCTAATAGTACTAATTCTAATACAATGAGTCTTTCTCAGGATTGTGCCATCAAAAGAGATTGTTTTGAAATAATTTCATTTTTATTGAGGTAATGGATATTTTAAAGAGTAACCTTCTATTTGTTCCTCAAATTAAATGAGATATCTTTTTTATGTGCCTTGTTTCTAAGTGTGCCTCATATGAAGCTAGAAAATGTTGTTTCCATTGCCAATTAATTTTGCTATTTCACTTTTTACCATTAACAAAGCCTGAAGTTAATATGATGCCTTGAATTTCCTCTCTTCCCTACTTGATTTCATTAACATTTGATTGCTGAAATGAACAGCAAATAAGAACAACATTTTGTTTGATTGACATGAGTGTGAACTCGTCTAAAACAGGACACACATAGGTTCCTGAAGACAATTGAAGGTGTTAAGATATCTACAAAAGAGATACCTTGTAACTTTTGAGTTATCCATGGCAAGCTGATGGTCATGGCTGATTTGCATATTCTAGTTTCATGTGGTTGGTGTGATTTGCCTATCATATCCATTAACATGGCAGATGCCAAAATACAATTTGTTGGCATGTCACACATATTTTACGTCATTTCTGTTATTTCTGTTGTAATCCACTTACTGGGTTTTACAGAGGTCAAAGTAATTACTGGTACTGCATTTTGCATCTAAAGCATTCTTGGTTATAGCATGTAGATAGTATAATTATTGTTTTCCTTTTTTATAATTACTATTTTCATATTATATTCCTTCTGCTTATACATGTTACTTGTTTTAAGTTCGAGAAGAATGATTTTGGGATCCATTCTGACAGCTGAATATAATTATGACATCACTGTATTTGAAATAGCCTTGAGTGTAATCATCAATGGGGATGACTCAGCTTTTGTTATAGTCTCAACTCACAGAGCTTTAGACAGATTCTGGTGATCTGACGTTTGCCATATGCTTTGAATATGTTTACTGCTTGATCCAACCTTAACTACCAGATATTACTAGGCTTTTCTTACCATTCATTAAAATAAAGCTAGAAAAATACATACATTACAGCAAAATTCTGCAAGCTGGATAATTTGCCATACTTTTGCTTGCAAACAGAGATTTGTGCAAACAGAGATTTGTGGGGGACTTGAAGAGGTATAGAGGACACTGTAGGCCAGAAGAGAGACTGGCATGCTGTGGGCTTAGTTAGGGAATGTCCAATTAGCTGCTGAAGCCGCATCTTAATATGATCCAATAGTTGATCATCTGTGAAATTCGCAAAAATAGGATACTATATCTGAAAATGCAAGCCATAATTTTAACTTTAGCACTTGCTGACTTCATTCAGAAGTGTACCATGAGCCCTAAGTATTTGCATAAAGTTTCACCAACTTAGTCCAATTAATGTAACTGACGAGATAAAGTTTGCCTGCCAAAACTCGTGTCCAGATAAACGGTTTCAATTCAAGTATTTCAAAGCCAATATCCAAACCTTGTTTTGGTGCTTTGGAGTATCACAATGGACTCCTTGCCCGCCCTTCCTTGGCTTGAGAGATACTTAGTTTGTTAAGACATTCAAGTTGAATATAACATTAACCATAGTTTGCTTCCAAACCAGAAAATAAAACTATGGTAACCATGGTTTGCCCAGTTCATTTGGGCAAAGTCTGGGTATCTTGAACCACAGAATGAAGCAGCCCACAGGGGCCCTCAAAACTGCCAAACTATGCTGTCTGAATTGTGCTTTACTTTAAGATATCACAATGCTTTTTTGCCATTTCAGCTCTCCTTGCAAGCTGCTCACAAGTACTAAATAGTATTAAGATCCAGATTAGCCCCACTATTGGTTGCATAACTTGGGTGCCACTAAGGGCAGTAGAGTAAAAGCCAAATTAAACAAAGAATCATAGAACTTTTAAGAGCTGGGATCGACCTTGGAGGTCATTTGACCCAAGTCTTCCCCACCTGGTTCCCTTCAGATTATTTGGGCTTCAACTTTAATTGGCCTCAGACAACACAGCCAATGTTCAGGGATGATGGGTGTGAACTGGGGGGGGGCACCAGGCTGAGCAAGGGTGATCTCATCCAACCACTGCTCAGTGTGCAAGATGCAGCTACAGCATCCCTGGCTGGTGGCGGTGGTCTCCCATGAAGGGGAGCCCAACAGCTGTCATAGCAGGCTATCCCATTGATGAACATGCCTTGCCTTCAGGATGTGGGAGATCCATGCTTTGGTCACCTATGTGTTGTTTTACTTTCTTTTAAAAATTTTATTAATGATTTTCAGGTTTATATATTTCAATGATTTTACAGTCATTTTAACTTAACTTCCTTCCGCCTCTTTCTGCAGTTCCTTAAATTTATTTTTACTATCTTCTGCATATCCAAATTAACTTAATTTGTTTTTTTATTCATCTATTTTAAATATATACCCTTATGAAACTGCAGGTTATTAAACTAATCCTGCCATGTTCTTAATCTGTTTACAGTTTGTCTGTAAATATTCAATAAACCATTTCTATCTTTTATAAAAAGTTTGTTATCTTTATTTCTTATTTTTCCGGTAAGTTTCACCATTTCTGCATATTCCATAAGTTTTTGTATCCATTCTTCCTTTGCTGGGATTTCTACTTCTTTCCATTTGGGGGCAGTTTTACTTTAAGCAGTCCCTATGCAACAGCTTTGAAAATCTGTTGTTCTGGTGGAGGGTGTTTAACACTTTTCTTTCTTTTTTTTCTTTTTTCGTCTTTTCTAAATTGCCCCCGCATCTGTACCTTTCTTCTTTTCCCTACATATAGATCCAAGAGCAGCTTTGTGGGAGCTGTTTAGATCTAGAAAAGGGTTAAATACCCTCTTTTAGTGTGCCACTTACCTGGTAATCAAAACAGCTGCATGCGATTGCTAATAGGTTAAAAAAACAAAAAGCTGAACACTAAAAGATGTTAATCATCATGAGATAACTGTTACTTGGTTTTGTAGTTGGTTGACTGACAGAACCCAAAGAGTGCTCACTAATGGTTCCTCATCATCCTGGGGAAAAAGTCACAAGTAGGGTTCTGCAGAGTTCTGTCCTGGGCCCGTTTTTGTTCCATGTCTTTATAAACAACTTGGATGAATGATTTGAGGGGATGTTCATCAAATTTGCAGATGACAGCAAAACAGCAAGGGTAGCTAATGCTGTAGAAGACAGAATCGGGGTTCAAGATGACCTTAACAGATTGGAAAACTGAGCTCAAACTAACAAAATGAATTTCAGTAGGGACAGATGTAAGGTTCTACACTTAGGCAGGAAGAACCAGCTGCACAAATATAAACTGGAGGACATCTGGCTTGCCAGAAGTACATGTGAAAGAATCTAGGGGTCTTAACAGATCACAAGCTTAACACTGTGTGATGCAGCAACAACAAAAAAGTCATGCTATTCTAGACTACATCAACAGAAGTATAGTGTCCCGATCAGTGGAAGCAATAATACCGCTCTATTCTGTCTTGGTCAGAGCATATCTGGAGTACTGTCTCCAGTTCTGGGCATCGCAATTTAAGAAGGATATTGACAAACTGGAATGTGTGCAGAGGAGGGCAAGCAAGATGATCAAGGGTCTGGAAACCAAGCCTTGTGAGGAATGGTTGAAGAAGCTGGATATTTTTAACCTGGAAAAGAGGAGGCTGAGAGGGAGGTATGATAGGCATCTTCAAATATCTGAAGGACTGTCACATGGAAGATAGAGCAAGCTTGTTTCCTCCTGCTGCAGAAGGTAGGACCCTAACCAATGGATTTACCTTTTCAAGAAAGGAGACTCTGACTAAACATCAAGAAGAACTTTCTGGCAGTAAGAGCTGTTCAACAATGGAATGGACTCCCTTTGAAGGTGGTGGGCTCTTCTTCCTTGGAGGTTTTTAAGCAGAGGTTGGACAGCCATCTGTCATGGATGCTTGAGTTGAGACTCCTGCATTTCAGGGGGTTGGACTAGATGACCCTCAGGATCGTTTCCAACTGTGATTCTGTGAGCTCCCATGTAATGTCAACTTTGGCCCCTTTGAAACCAATATCTGATCCACCAGGCAGAACCAGGAAGGACTCCTCATTCAAATTAGCAAATGCTGTGCAGGAGAACTTCCTGGTGGTCTGTGCCCCATGTTACTTAACAGGAAGAGGTCTATTTGAATTTTCCATCTTATGTAACAAGGGCCAGGCCTGTGTGTGCAGGCTGCCCTATTAGGAAGCATTGCAGTGGTTTTATAACATATTTCCAAGCTACTAGTTGATATTTCTGCAGCTTTAAGTGCAAAAGAAATCCACATTGTGTAACACTCCTCTGCCAGACTTGTTTGAAATCCTCTGCTCATTGAGAATCAATTCGTATAACCTCTGTGCGCAAAATATCTATATATAGAGGCAGTGCTGCAGGCAAGCTAAATGGTTCTGTAGGTCTGGAAGGCAGAGGCGGTGCACTCAGAAACAAAGCCTCATATTTCATCTTTGTTTTGTGCTTTGTCATTCGGTGGCTGACGTCTTCTTTAATAGCTGAGCCTGCTGTCTGGATATCATCCGAATGCAGATTGTGACTAACTCAACTGACAGCAAGGGGTGCTGTGCATATAATGGCAGAGGCAATGTTTTTATTTGTGTAGCAGCTAGCCAGGACATTGTTGCTTAGCATATCATTAACACTTTTGCATAGGAATCCCAGGCACCCCCAAACCCTAAAACCTTTCCATGAAATATTCTGGACTTTAAAAAACTGTTATTTGCATACAAAGATGGCAGACTAATGCAGTGAAAATGGATGCCAGTGAAAATGCACTGCCTGGTTTGGCATGGGAAATCTGTTAACTTATCCTATCTACTGTCATCTTAATTATCCAGAAATCTTGAACTTAAAACATTTGCATTAGCATAAAGTGATCGTAATATCAGATAAGCTTCCCTACAACACTAAAGTCAATGTCAGTTTCAGTGAAACAGCATTTGATGTTCCCTTTTATTTGTTAGCGCGTCAAACCTGATGTGCTTCATGCACAGTGACTTTTCTGTGTAGAGTTCATCTTCATGTGTGTAATATCCAGTCTCTTCTCTGTGTGTCACACACACACACACACACACACACACACACACACATCCACTTCGTTGTTGTCCTGCTCTGTAAACAACAGTTTCCAGATGAGAAGCAGGAAGTTAGGGTAGCAGGTCAGTGTAGTCTTTGCTATCTTGATGAATCAGAGAGCAAGTCTGACCCAGAAGCTTTTACTTGGTGATCAGGCCGCTTCCTTTGCCAGTTTGTTTACCCTGCACTTTCCTTCTCTTTGCCAGATTTTGATGATGCCACATTTTATAAGCTTGTAATCCTAGACAAATCCTCACTACTCAGCCATCTATGCAATCATGTATGAAAACCAAATGAACATATTTTCCCACAACTACACAACTGGAACTAACATCTTGGTTGTACTTGTTCACATGCAAATACTACAGAGAAATGTGCAACTTTTATACATGATGTTGTGTGGTACTTCCCATATGGAGATCATTCAGTCGGGGGGGGGGGCGTTGTAAGACATGTCATGACCCTTAAGATCTACCCACTGATTACTTTAAGCCCCACCCCTTCCAAGGGGCTCAAGGGAGGCTTATGTGAGGTTTCTGGATCTTTGTCCAAATACTAGCCAAGCACAAACCTGCTTAGTTTCACAGATGGAAGTTGGTAAAGTACCTTGAGACCACTGTTCTGTACCATTTAGCTGCTTATAGCAATTTTCTCCTGGAAGTTATTTGAGGCTGTATCAACAGAAGTATAGTGTTCAGATCACGGCAAATAATAGCACAGTGGTACCTCCGGTTATGGACGGGATCCGTTCCAGAGGTCTGACTGGATCTCAGGTTTTCGCAACCGGAGAGACCGCTTCTGCGCATGTACAAGCAGCAGAAGAGCGCTTCTGCTCATGCGCACGCGGTAAAACCCCAGAAATATACTTCCAGGTTTGCTGCGTACGTATCCCAAAGTTTACGTAACCAGAGGGATACATAAGTGGAGGTACAACTGTACTGCTCTATTCTGCCTTGGTCAGACCACCCCTGGAATACTGTGTCCAGTCGTGGGTGCAACAGTTTAAAAGGAGATTGACAAACTGGTACGTGTGCAGAGGTGGGCGACCAAGATAACCAAGGGTCTGGAAACCAAGCCATATGAGGAATGCTTGAGGGAGTTGGGTATGTTTAACCTGGATAAGAAGAGACGGAGAGGAAGATGTCACATGGAAGATGGAGCAAGCTTGTTTTCTTCTGCTCTGGAGGGTAGGACACAAACCAATGGATTCATGTTAAAAGAAAGGGGATTCTGACTAAGCATCAGTAATAACTTTCTGACAGCAAGAGGTGTTTGACAGTAGAACAAACTCCCTTGGGAGGTTGTGGACTGTCCTTCCTGGGAGGCTTTTAAGCAGAGGTTGGATGGCCATCTCATGGATGCTTGAGTTGAAACTTCTGCATTTCAGGGGATTGGACTAGATGACCCTCAGGATCACTTCAACTCTACAATTCTGTAATTCTGAATGGGGGCTTTGCCTTTAAGAAGGATTTCCCTGATACTTTTTCACTCTACAGTTTCGCCCATTTGATGGTTGATTAAAACAAAAGAGTGGGGAGGAGATGAAGATAAATAGAGAGGAACATTGAATTATTATGTTAGAATACTGGGGAAACAGAACATATTTAAGGCATTTGCTTAGGTTGTTTCTTTTAACAAATTTTGCTTATGATTTTAACACACAATTTTTTGTTCTCTTATAAACTGTGTATGAGATTAACTCTGTGTCTTTTGGAGAAACATTTGAAGTTAGATTTGGAACTGTGCTGCTTACATCACCAACCCTATAAGAAACAAATCTAAAGGGCATCTGAAATCCTCCCAAAGCCCTCTTCATGTGCTCTTTCAAACACCCCCTTTCTTCTGTGCTGTAAATAATTCAGATTCTTTAGTTTATCTACAACTTGCAACTGTTATTTATTAAAATTTAGTGGAATAACTGTGTGGCTCAGAAGAAGAGAATACAGTATATTTGGGATTCAGATGTGAAAGTGAGCATCTGAAACATTTTGGTCATACTTTAGACGGTTTTTGAAAGTTTTCTGTCAAGCTTTATGTCAATTTGGCAGTGATGGCATGGCACTGCGAGACTAGCATATAGATCATCTGGAGTGAGTCCAAATCCAGTCCCACTGTTTCTCTGAGGAACATTAAAAAGTGTATTTTCTCACGTGCACACATACTGGTTAATTATAAATTATTCCACATACTGCTCTGCGGATTCTCATGATTTGCATTATTGACTCAAACTGATGCAATATTATATAGTCAGGGAGTTCCACAGTTTGGTAGCATGGGCTTTCTTAGATGTTCCCAAGCCATTATCCTTCTGTCTTTGCATCATAGAAGTCTCCTAACTCATGCATGCATGAATATGTTTTTGGCACCATTACCTGTGTGTTTAATTGTAAAGACTTGCAGTGATTCCTTTTGTATGCACCTGGTTTTGGCATTGTATTTGGATAATTAGAATAAGAGGTTCTATGTTGGTTGCTTTATAGATTATGTATATAATAGGTCTCCCTGAAACCTTGGGTGCTTTAAGATAAAAGTTGCCCTGGCCTACTTATGTCACATGGTGGATTTTTTGCCTATGTTTGATTCAGGTACACTGAGGATTGAATTTGGCAATGCACCCCCAATCTCCACTGGGTACATGGACAGTCCAATGACCTGAAAATGCACTAGAGGTAATCTGGTGGAGCTCAATGTTTGGGGAAATTCTGGTTCAAGCTGCCAAATTAGCAGAAAGCAAGATATATTGATCAGGACCTTCTTGTCATGGAAGGGAGCCTGCAGTAATGGCTTAATCCTGCCAGTTTAGGGTCATGCTTCAGAAGTCTCTCAGGATCTTGCAAAGACACAACCCTATTCAGTATAATGGTCTGTAAGGGGATATATCTTCCACAGGTTCAGCTCACTATTTGTTGGCAGGAAACGCCACACATTGTATTCCTTGATAAGCTATAGGGTTGGCCATTAAGTGCAGGGCCTTACCTGTCTGAGAATGTTGTGGTTTGGGCCTTGCCTAGGCAGCTGCTTTGGAAAGAATTGGAGCTGATGGAGTAGATTGTGTAGATCCAGCATCAAAATTGAGGCACTTGAGCAACCAAGTGTCTGTGCTAATCTCAAGCACTGGATCAAACTCAATATTTATTTTATGTTTGTTTGAAGGAGAAAAGATCTTGGTAAGATGACAGTGTAGATATTCTTTAAAACAATGCATAAAACACCTTTAGGTCCCATGTGTTGTTCATCATAACATCTCATATTTTCACAAATCACAAGCACATTTTTTCTGGAAAGTATTAATTGCACTATTAAGCTAACACTCTCACCATCTCCTCTACAAAATTGGCCTTATAATTTGTACAAACACAATATATGTAAGGGAGAGAGAATTTAACACATTATCTTTAAGAGGAATGTTTCCACTCAGTTACTTTGATTAGTCTACTTTACATAGTTAAAAATATCAATAGCACAAGAGGGGGAAAAAATCATTTCACCAGGTGAGTGGCCCCGCCGAAATAAGTGAAATTACCAGGGGGGGGACGGACGACGTAAATGGTTTTCAGTGCTAGAACTACCTACCTTACCATGAATGAAAATAGAAAACAATGATAGTAAAGAAGAGTGACAGCATGGTTATCCTAATACAAATATCTAAAAGCAGGTAATCGAAGGGGTGAAGGACTGCACAAAAGTTCCAGATCTCATGAGATGGCAGTGCAAGTTGTGTTTGTAGGGGGTGTTTGTTTGTATACAATATAAATTTCCATCAGTGGTAGGAAAAGTAACAGATAGAGATGTGTCCCTCAGTGTTCAAAGATGGGATAGGTTTTTTCTCCAGAATAGCTACATTTCAAATATTCCTGTACCAAAGTGTAAGATCCAAGACCTGTAATGTTTTCCATTTTTGTACAGTGGAAAAGTGGAGCTACTAGTGAGTAATTCCCTTTCATGTCTTTTGACACTTTGACTCATGCAGTGTTGCATCCCATGGGATTGAATTTGTACCTTGTAAAGAAGCCATTCATTTTATTTAATGAATTCCTGGTGGGGAGATGATAAAATTTGTCTTTGGGGCTGTTGTTGTTGTTTAGTCGTTTAGTCGTGTCCGACTCTTCGTGACCCCATGGACCAGAGCACGCCAGGCACCTCTGTCCTCCACTACTTCCCGCAGTTTGGTCAGACTCATGCTGGTAACCTCGAAAACACTATCCAACCATCTCGCCCTCTGTTGCCCCCTTCTCCTTGTGCCCTCCATCTTTCCCAGCATCAGTGTCTTCTCCAGGGAGTCTTCTCTTCTCATGAGGTGGCCAAAGTACTGGAGCCTCAGCTTCACGATCTGTCCTTCCAGTGAGCACTCAGTCTTTGGGGCTAGAGCAGGTTAAAGTCCAATGAATAAACATAGAAGCTACAGTTCTTCCTCAGAAATCATGGGTGCTCCTTAATCTTTGAATACAATAAATTGCACTCTTCTGCTTCAGCATGTTTTAGATTATTTATGTAAGTGTCACCAGCAGATGCTCGATTGAATGAACTAGATCTCTGCTGAAAAATTGCCATCTGATAACCAGACAAAGGAGGAAGGGAAGGTAGCAAAGACAATAAGACAAATGAGATTATTATCAACTACAGTAATATATACAGTTTTTAAAGATAAATTCACAAGGCCTCCCAACTCTCTTAGTCAGAAAGAGAATATTTTCTCCACAATGGGAACAATACAAAAGAGTAGTTTAACCTCCACTGAAGTGATTCTGTGAACAATTCAGAATTGCAGTGGTGTAGTGCTGTTATTTTCCATCCTCTGCTAAGAAGTGCATGCTGTTAGTAGGTACCAGCTGTGGAAGGAGAGTGCCTCGTACAGTAGGGCTAGTAGGCAGCTGTCTAGTATTTATGGTATGTATGTATGTATGTATGTATGTATGTATGTATTTACTTACTTACTTACTTACTTACTTACTTACTTACTTACCGGTACTTACTTACCAACCAACCATATTTATAACCTGCCATTCATCCCAGGACAGGGTACATACAGTATAACAATACAATAGGAAATTAACAATAGCTTCAACTAAAATTTGTTAAACATTACACAGACATAAAAAGCAGCAGGTGAACAAATAAAACGGACAATATCAGTTCAACATTAAGCATTGTGGTGGTCAAACTAATCCACTGCTAAATAGGGACCCAAGGGCCCTCTCCTCCACACCCAAGCTCTTATTGTGCCCCCCACTTCAGTAGGAGAGTCATCAGCATACAAAATTGGGAGAAAACCCCCTTCCTGGCTTCTTTTGAAAGGAATTCACTGATGGAAGAAACTAGTGTGGGATGAGTGTTGGTCAGTGTTCAAACTATTAGCCACTGTTGAACACAGATGAGATAGTAAGCCACATTTCTCTTTGTTGGTTGCTTTCCTGTTGTTTGGGACAGTTGCTTCTTTATCTGAGAACCCTCCACACTGACAGGAGAAAGAAAGCAGTGTTTCTAAATAAAGCCACCACAGAATGTAAATAAAGCTTGGTGCTGGCTTTTATTCAAATATAAAATTGAATTAGTCTCTCTCTTTTATATAATAGAGTTGAGAATGAGGGGATGTTTCCTTTTGTTTACTAATGGAGCTATTAGAAAGATATTGAATCATGCTGGCTTTCAGATTGACTGAGAACCAAGCAGAGAGGAATCAATAATACCCTCCTAAAACTTCCTGGAGTGCTTTTTAATACCCCACCCTCATCGGGTGGAATCTGTAATGTGAAGATGAGGGATCTGAAATGGAAATAGTATCTTAAATTGGAATAGTGCTGTTCTGATAGGCAAGCATTCAACAGTTTCCTGCACAGTCTCATTTGCTGTCATAGTGGCACAATACTTGCTAATGCCACTTACATTTGTGCCTTTGAACTGGCAGCCCAGCCTCTGACCTATAGTGTCCCGATCGAGGAAAGTAATAGTACCGCCTTTGTTAGACCACACCAGGAATACTGCGTCCAGTTCTAGACGCCAAAATTTAAGAAGGATATAGACAAGCTGGAATGTGTGCAGAAGAGGGCAACCAAGATAATCAAGGGTTAGGAAACCAAGTCTTATGAGGAACAGTTGAGGGAGCTGAGTATGTTAACCTGGAAAAGAGGAGACTGAGAGGAGATATGATAGTCATCTTCAAATATCTGAAGGGTTGTCACATGGAAGATGGAGCAAGCTTGTTTTTTCCTGCTTCAGAGTGTAGGACTTGAACCAATGGCTTCAAGTTACAAGAAAAGAGATTCTGACAACATCAGGAAGAACATTTTGACAGTAAGAGCTGTTCAACTGTTGAATGGACTCAGGAGGTGGTGGCTTATCCTTCCTGGGAGGTTTTTAAGCAGAGGTTGGATAGCCATCTGCCATGGATGCTTGAGTTGAGATTCCTGCATTGCAGGGGCTTGAACTAGATGAACCTCAGGATCCCTTCCAACTCCACAATTCTATGATTATGAAAAACCCAGGTTTGGAGCTGACTGCAAGCCACAAAGCTCAACAATTTATTGCTATAAAACTTGGGTGGTGAGGAGCAGGGCGTAAGTTGCTTGAAGTAAGCTGTCCATGGGGAGGAGAGTTTAACATTAGATATTCTAATTATGCAGAAGCCGCTGCTTCAGTTTTGAGTGGCCCCATCTTGCTTCCAAACTGATAGGCACAGGACCACCCAAGTTTGAATTTGGAGGGATTGAAGATTAATTCTCCACCTATCTTCCTTTTCAGGCTGTTGATGTGCTACAAATGACTTACAGGAACCCTGCACTCTCTGGCTAGTTGTGGGAGATATGTAGTCAAATCTAACAATGCATATTCTTACTAGTTAGCATGTGGAAAGGTTAAGACCTTAGAGTTGTATTGCTGATAGGTGGACTCAGAGCATAGTAATGTAATTAGTAGAGAAGGCTCTATGTCATGGGTAGGCAAACTAAGGCCCAGGGGCCAGATCTGGCCCATTCGCCTTCTAAATCTGGCCCGTGGACGGTCCAGGAATCAGCATGTTTTACATGAGTAGAATGTGTCCATTTAATTAAAATGCACCTCTGGGTTATTTGTGGGGCATAGGAATTCGTTCATTTTATTTTATTTTTCAAAATATAGTCCGGCCCCCCACAAGGTCTGAGGGACAGTGGACCGCCCCCCTGCTGAAAAAGTTTGCTGACCCCTGCTCTGTGTGATGTCATTTTCCCTCCTCTGCTGGGAGAAGAAGCAAAAGAAGTATTTCCTGTTCCTTCTCCCCTTCTCTCTCTTCAACCATGCTTTAAACACAAGTATTTTACCTGCATTTATTTTTAATGTTGTTGCTGCTAAGGATGAATGCATTACTATGAGTAAAATATATGTTTTAAACTTACTTTTCAGTTTGTAGACTGTTTCTTTGATAAACAGGGTAACAAAAGGACAGCTCAGCCTAACAGCTGATTCTTATGCTTTCAATTAAACTGCATAACTCTATTTAAAAAGGTAAAGGGACCCCTGACCATTAGGTCCAGTCGTGACCGACTCTGGGGTTGCGGCGCTCATTTCGCTTTATTGGCCGAGGGAGCCGGCGTACAGCTTCCGGGTCATGTGGCCAGCATGACTAAGCCGCTTCTGGTGAACCAGAGCAGCGCACGGAAATGCCGTTTACCTACCTGCCGGAGCGGTACCTATTTATCTACTTTGACGTGCTTTCGAACTGCTAGGTTGGCAGGAGCAGGGACCAAGCAACGGGAGCTCACCCCGTCACAGGGATTCGAACCGCCGACCTTCTGATCGGCAAGTCCTGGGCTCTGTGGTTTAACCCACAGTGCCACCCGTATAACTCTATTTAGCCCCATGCTTTTAAACTTAAGTGGTAAGCTCATCCTTTTGCCTGTTAACCTACTCACGTGGGTCTGTAGGGGGATAAAATATAGTTAATTATATTCCCTTACCTACTAAATAAAACCCATCACTAGTAAAAAATTTTGTGGTCTGCAAATATTCATGGGCTATTTGCCCCGCTCCTGCCAAGGTTGCTTTGACATCACTGTTCCACAACTCCCCCAGCAGTTCCTCTTTGTGTGCCTTATTCAGGAGTAGCTTAATGGCCCATGCAGATGCACTAATGCTGCACCTTTTTGTTTTACAAAGAACAAACGACTGAGACTAGAACTTCCTGCAATCTGGAGTGTATACTCAGCTGCCATCCATTTCATTTAGTTTGAGCTCCCACAATTAAAAAGTACCAGGTGTTCGCTTCTTGGATTTAACGCTGCTCCTCTCTAACAACATCTGGCGTAATTTCAACATTGCTAAGATTTCTTCCAAGGGTATTGTAGTGACAGATGTCTGGCGATGCTTGTAGCAGGTATGGAACTGAAGGGTCTAGAAATTGAATTGAGCAAAGGGAGTTACAGAATGAGGGCATGGGACATGATTCATGTTACAGAACGATCTCGTTTCAGAAGGGTCAGAAAGGCACCAACAAAGTAACCCATATTAGGCATAATTATGTACATTATTCGTCAACAGATGCAGTGTGTTTCTGTCCTATAACTTAGGAGCTAATTATTGATCCCAGAAGGAGTTTGAGTGAGGGGTACCACCTCCTCAATCTCCAGCAGTCACTAATAAGGCCAGCAGCTTTTGAAATGCCATGTTTGAATGATGTCTAGCTCTAGCTAGCCAAACTTATGATTACATTTTGATGTGTTAATTTTTTTTGATACATGGTCAGGCAAAGGAATCAATGACATAAGCTTTTATTATAGTACTAATGTATCTTATGTGGACAGCAAACAAAGAGCACCATACTTCTGTTTCGTTTCTGTTTTTTTAAAGGCATTTGAACTTTTTCAGATTACAGGATAATTTACTCCACAATTCATTTTTGTTTTATAATTTTTCGGTCATCTTCTTCCTGCTTGGTAAGACGAAGCCTTCTTGCAGGCCCGCATTACTTCTGAATTCTTAAATGAGACATTTCCTTGATGTTTTCTAGGCATTACATTAAATGTTGTTTATTGGGGGGCAGGGAGTGTATGGCAAGACACGATGTGGCCTTATTCCACCCTAAACTCCATATACCTCTTTTACGCCTAACAAACAAAATGGATGTTTAGTTCACACAGCAAGTAAAATAATATGTCTACTGGACCAGCTAATGTCCAAAATAGAAGCTGGATGTTGCTGGACCACTCCTCTTCCCATCATCTCTGGGTGTGGAGGTCAAGTTAAATGATGGGGGGAATAATACTTTTGGTGTAGCTCACTGGATTTTTATATTAGATTTTGTACTTCTGGTGATGATTTCCCTTGAAAAATAGTGTTATGCTTAGAAGCTGGAACATGTTGAGATCCTTCTATGTTTTTAGACATTGTGACTGTCCAAGCCTGTTTTGGCTGGGCTTTGCTATATAGGGACTATAAAACTTTTAAATTTTTAAAATTGTTTTACCTATAATTTTGTTTTATTTGTTTTGTAAACCACTTTGAAGGTTTTGGGTTGTTGTTTTTTTACAGTAAAGCAGTGTAAATATTTTATGAAAAAATAATTTATGCTGCAAACCACCTGTAATCTTCAGATGAAGGACAGTTTATAAATTCAATAAATAAATAAATCAAGCAAGCAAGCATGCAGTTATGAAGCAATTGGGGTGTGGAGTCAGGGTAGTATGAGAGTCTTCATCTCATGTTATAGCATTCTTTGTAGGTGAGGGAGAATGTTTTGCAAACTTATTTTAAGGCTTTTCTTCATTTTCATCAAGTAGGGAGCCTGTGATTGCCAGGAATTTTATAACCTCATTTATGCCATCTCGCAAAATGGAAAAAGAAAAAGAAATGAAAGCTTGTGAAGGACACACGCTGTTCCTATAAAAGAGCACTCTTATTCGCTACATTTAACTGTAGAGTCATTGGACTATCTTCCCAGATCACAGCCTCAATGAATTTTCTATCAAACAAAGGGAAGAGTCTGATGGCACAAAACAAACACATTTCTGTCCACAGTCGGATGCACACAATTGGCTGTTTCATTGCAGTTACTGAAAACAATACAGTGGTACCTCGGGTTAAGAACTTAATTCGTTCTGGAGGTCCGTTCTTAACCTGAAATTGTTCTTAACCTGAGGTACCACTTTAGCTAATGGGACCTCCCGCCGCCACCATGCTGCTGCTGCGCGATTTCTGTTCTCATCCTGAAGCAAAGTTCTTAACCCGAGGTACTATTTTTGGGTTAGCGGAGTCTGTAACCTGAAGCGTCTGTAACCTGAAGCGTCTGTAACCCGAGGTACCACTGTATTATCTAAGAGAGGGTGATTGGCTGGGAATTGCACTGTCACAAAAAGCAGCTCCACCCATCCCTGGAGTGGATTATCATCTCTCTTTAAATGACATTTTAAGAACTAAGTGTGACAAATAAGCATTTAAATAAACGAAATAATTAAGTTATGCTTGAAAAAATACTTTTAAAAAGGTAGAAAGCCACCTAAAGTTTGTGGGGGAGCATGATGGGATTTTCAGATGTGTGTTTGAATCTCTGATAAGTATGTCAGATGCATTGTAAAGCTGTGGGGAAGTCATGGAAGAAGAAACAGTAGCAAGTCATGTGAATGCAACTACTGTTTTCTCTTCTTTGTAACGGGGTTGTTTTTTTCATTTTCACATTTAAGCTGTTTAACATGGTTGCATTAAGATATATTTTTGTTTAGATTAGAGCATATATGCAATAATTACATAAAATTAAAAACATAAATAAAACAATACACTCAGATAACGATTTATGAAAATATGAACAAAGTTGTGTCAAAGTTTACCAAATTTATTACAGTTATATCACATATGAAATGATTTATAGTAATGTGTATTGCTTAGATTGGTGATCAAAAGTAAAAGGTATTTTATATCAAAAACAATTCGAATTTATAGGTATTTACAGTGGTACCTTGGGTTACATACGCTTCAGGTTACAGACTCCACTAACCCAGAAATAAGTGCTTCAGGTTAAGAACTTTGCTTCAGGATGAGAACAGAAATCATGATCCGGCGGCCCGGCGACAGCAGGAGGCCCCATTAGCTAAAGTGGTGCTTCAGGTTAAGAACAGTTTCAGGTTAAGAACGGACCTCGGGAGCGAATTAAGTACTTAACCTGAGGTATCTATATATGGGACGTGGGTGGCGCTGTGGGTTAAACCACAGAGCCTAGGGCTTGCGGATCAGAAGGTCGGCGGTTCGAATCCCCGCAACAGGGTGAGTTCCTGCTGCTCGGTCCCTGCTCCTGCCAACCTAGCAGTTCGAAAGCATGTCAAAGTGCAAGTAGATAAATAGGTACCGCTCCGTCGGGAAGGTAAACAGCGTTTCCGTGCGCTGCTCTGGTTCATCAGAAGCGGCTTAGTCATGCTGGCCACATGACCTGGAAGTTGTCTGTGGACAAACGCCGGCTCCCTCGGCCAATAAAGTGAGATGAGCACCGCAACCCCAGAGTCGGTCACGACTGGACCTAATGGTCAGGGGTCCCTTTACCTTTTTATAGGAAGGGGGAGAAGGAAAAATATGTACTTCACGCACACCAGACTGTGCTATAAACTATGGGTACATTTCTACCATATGCCTTGTGACTTTATTGATTACACAAATAACACCAGTCTGCATAAAAATTGTCATGTTTCTTTTGGCCTCTTGCTACTTTTAGGTTTTGTGTCAGTTTTTCCAATAATGGTGTTTGCCTAATTGCATTAGCCACCTGTTTTCTAATGTCAGGGCATTTTGTAGAATAGAAGTTCCAGTCCTAACCACTGAGGTTTACTGATGAACATGTGTGTTAAAAATCTCAGGACATTTTACACCCAACACTAGACATTGATCGACTGATTGATTGGATTTACACTGGTGCATATGTGCATACAGTTTTTTAGAAATCCTATTTTACTAAATTTCTAGATCATCCATCAGGGCAGTTTACAATATTCAGATAAAATAAATAAACCAATTAATACAACCAAACAGTTAAAACGATAATGCCTTCAGAAGAGACCTTGATTCAAGTGGCCCTACCTTGTAAAATTACACTATTTAGTTTTATGTGGCTGTGTTTTGTTTTTATTGTGTTGTATGTTTTAATTATTTGTAACCCAACCCCCCCCCTCCCCACCACCGTTGAAAGTCCATTGTTGGATTTAGAGGCATATATGTGCAAAGACTGTAAATATTATAAGCTAATAAGAAGTCATGTAACATTCAGTGGTTTTATATTAGATAAGTTTCCTGCAGCAATTGCTGAAAAGACAGATTAATATTGCATTTTAACTGAGCACTCTCTATTCCATTAACACTTTCTATTCCAAAGACACTTTCTTTCCCTGAAACACAGGGTTTTTTTGCATCCTTTTGCTGTCTAAACACTGTCTAATGGAGTTACACAACATTTAAAAAGACAAATCTGCTTTCTTTTTCTCCTCTATGTGTGCAGTAGCTCTGATTTCACCGTGTGTCAGAAATAAGCACACTCTGATTTTGCCAGCACTTTGGGGCTTAAAAATAACAACCAGTGCCTTCACCTGCTGTGGAAAAACCACTAGCCAGCCATAGGTTAGGGCAGATCAGTGTGCTAGCAAGTGGGGGAAGGTGATGTGTGCAGATTGAGAGGAGAATCTTCAGTGACACCTCCGCCAAGAATAGCACACTCTTGGCATCCCTTATGTGCACCAGTAATCCGTTCAAAGCTCCACAGGCTGCTTATCAAGGATGGATGCTCCTCTCTCTGGCTGTCTCTGTGCCAAGCATCTTTGAATAACACAACCTCTAGCACTAAGGAAAGACCCAAAATCCTCACTGGTACTTAAATGCTAGAACTGTGGACAGAGTCATTTTTATTAGTTGATTTTTCTTCTCTAGCTTTATTAAATGTACTTGCATCTTAACAGAATCACAATAAAGTTTCATTTTCTGAGGTATGGAAGGAAGTTCAGTAATCTACAACGTAATAAGAGCTCTTGCTTGTTGGGAGGAACATCCATCTTTAATATTTTATTGTGTTTTGTATATACGGAAGAGGAAATGTCATGGGTTGAGGTGCAACCGAAACTGAGAAGCTTTCAGGAGTTCTGAGTTTTTCTTACTAATTTTTAAAGTTTTATTAATGTGCTCAACAACAAAAAACTACACTCCCTTACACACACACAAAATATGTGTGAGAAAAAAATACAAAAACAATATAATAAGGACCACTTCACTTGAACTTGTCACAACTAATCTTTACATTAACCTTATTTACACACTTAATAACTTATCTATCTATATCTGTATCTCTCTCTATATATATATCTACACACATACACACACTCTTAAAGAATATATTATGTCCTATGGTAAAAACCTTATAAAAATCAAAGTTGTCAAATCATTCAGTTGCAGAGATGAATCACAGGAAATACCTTTATTCACAACATTGCTTTGTTGTTGTTTTAATGCTCTCCATATTTTCAGGATAGTAGGGGATGCTGAGGATGGTAGATTTTGCGTATCTTTCTCATAAAGTGTATTCTGCACTCTATTATTTATCTATTCTTAGAAGTGATTGGTTTGTAATCAGAGCAAGATAGACAGATAGATAGATAGATAGATAGATAGATAGAATCAGTCCTATATAGTAGATCTTGAAAAATAGTTGAGGTGGTACAGGGAATATTAGAAGCACTGAAATATGTAAAGTACATAAAAGGTAACAAAAGCAAATATTGAATTTACTGGTAGCTGCAAGACCAGGTATGGGAAAGCCCAATCTGCTCCATTAAAGCATGAATGCTTGCAGAAAGTTTGGTACTTAAACTGTCAAACCTTATAAACTTATCACAAATCACTAGTTAAGTTTTTAACTCTTTTGATTATTTAATTTCTATATTACTTAATGTATTCAAAATATCTCTAAGCAGTGTACAAAAAACTGAAGCACCAACAGATAACAAAGTATTACAAAAATACACAGGTACATCCACCCAATCCAAATAACTTTATTGTATTAGCCATTGATCATGGCAAATCTGAATCAAAAATAAATACAAGCAAAAGGGATGTCGTGCTATTTAGATCTCTGCATCTTCCTTGCAGTTCACTGCTATATTGTCAAGAGTCTTCTTTCTGATCTTTTTGGCCTCCAAAGCAAAAAGGGCAACTTTATGAGTCACTGAAACGTTTACATCACTAAGAAGCCATAGGACCTTCTCTGCCAGGGAGAGACATCTTCCCTGTACGGATGGTAAGGTGAGAAATCACCTCCTGCAGCTGCCCACATATTCTTTGTATGGTACCCTTTTATATCGTCTATCTAGGACGGTGGAGGGCATAACTTGAAAATGCAGCTCAGTAAAAGGAAATTTTAAGTGAGGCTGGCTGGAGATTCGACAGGTAACTGGCTCTAAAATGGACCGTTTTTAGAAGGGGGAACCAAGGAGAGCGTTTAGAGGATTTGACTGCTTGCAGATCACGTAGTGATTCTGTCCAGTGGCACCAATCCCTTAACTGGCGTTTGTCTGTGGATATAATCTCCTCTAGCTTATGGAAATAATAAGAGTTCAAATAACGTTGGGTGTTACATTTCCACCATTGGCTGTTCTCCAATTCCAAATAGCACAGGGCTGGCGAGCTCTCGCAAGGCATGGAGGACAGTCTTTTCAGGTAATTAAATCTGGTGCAATCAGCTCTTGCGGTTAACGTTGGCCATCCAGCTTCCATGCGTAAGAGTGCAGCTGCCGTTCCCTTGGGTAGGGAAAACAATCTCTTGAGAAATTGGTTTTGCACCATCTCTAGCCCTTTAATAGCACTCTCATCCTCACCCCAGATTTCAACTCCATAAAGCATTTGAGGGATCACTTTACTGCCAATTATTTTTCTGCTCTTTGTGAAGTCAAACTTCATCAGAGCCCCCATCTCTCTCTTCCTTATAAAATGTGAAATAAAAATGTTACATTAATACAAAATTAAGGTAAAAGGTAAAGGTACCCCTGCCCATGCGGGCCAGTCGTGTCCGACTCTAGGGTTGCGTGCTCATCTCGCTCTAGAGGCCGTGAGCCGGCGCCGTCCGAAGACACTTCCGGGTCACGTGGCCAGCATGACGAAGCTGCTCTGGCGAGCCAGCACCAGCGCAGCATACGGAAACGCCATTTACCTTCCCGCTATAAAGCGGTACCTATTTATCTACTTGCACTTAAGAGTGCTTTCGAACTGCTAGGTGGGCAGGAGCTGGGACCGAACGACGGGAGCTCACCCCGCCGCAGGGATTCGAACCACCAACCATACGATCAGCAAGTCCTAGGCACTGAGGTTTTACCCACAGCGCCACCCGCGTCCCCAATACAAAATTACTAATACATATAAATCAATATCAGCTCATTTTCCTTCAGACAAACCCTTGCTCTCAGCCTCTGGGTTCTCACCCAGGGTCCAAACAAACTCTCAGCTCACCTACAGAAGTCTCACAATGAGAAGAGTTCCTAAAACAGCAGACATCACTCTAGTCTCTCACTCTAGACTTGCTTTTTATTGGCAGGCCCAAGGTGGATGGTACTTGCTCAGGCTGCCCACAGCCGTATCCCATTTAGCTGCACTCTTCACATCCATTTCCAGGTACAGCAGGTTTGTTGAGTTTCCCAAGGGGTCCAAATAATGGGGAAAGGGCCCCCCTCTATACACAACTCTTTCTTCATCCTCTGTCCTTCATCCTCCTCAAGCTGCTTTTGAGACCACAGGAGTTCACTCGTGTTTAAATGTAATGAATCGGCTCAATATCATAAAGATAATTGTTTTAACTTGTTGTATTAGGTGCCATAAATAAGTCACACTCAGACTCCAGCACCTGCCTTTCATGCAGAAGTAGGCTGGCTCTTGATTAAAATGAAGGCTACATGTGGCATTGCAATTTCATAAACATATTATATGGGATCAGATGAATGGCTGGTAAAACAGGCATATATTCCCTCAAGTAGAATGGAAAACCAAAGTGGCATTATTTATTGTCTAGCACAGGTGTGCCATCTACCCATACTACTGTTGGGCAAAAAATAACTAAGGGGCAAATTATATGAAGGCTAAATGTAGAATATATAGGTAAAGCAGCAACAATTTAAATTATCTCATAGCTACTTCCTTATTTTTTTTAATCAATTGATTTAAAGTTAGTTTTCCAACCCAATAACACTGCAAAACATGTTAAACATGTACTTTGGAAACTGTACATCACTGAGGACTAATTTTACACCTGACATTTTGCCTTTAGTTTAAGAAATAAAGCATGGACAACATTGTATTGGGATTATGCTTGTGTCTATTTTTACATTGTGTTGAGGAGCATCACACAGACTGAAACAATGAAAATACATTCCCTGATACTAGTTTGAAGTTAACTGGTATTAAGTCCAGAATAGTATTGGAGGTACTGAATTGCATGGTTGTATTTCAGAGTAATAGAGGGACATCTCCACTGTTTAGCAGTCAGATTCTTGTCTAGTCTTGGCTGGCAGCGCACAGCAATCCAGTTAAGGTTCCTTAACAAAAGCCTCTGGAAAGAGATTCCGATGGTTCCTAGTCAGAAGCAGAGGGACTGCCCCAGCTGATCACTTCCCTGCTTGCACTGCAGTCCTGGAAAGCCTCTCTAAGAAGATTTGCAATGTACAGATGTCAAAGGCAATTAATTCTGCGGCCGTCTGTTGGTATTATTAGAAGAGCAGGAAGGGGAGCTTTCCTGGAGATTTCCCCCCTTTATCTTGCCCATCAAAATTGTCGAATGACTGTTTTACGAATTTGGTGGATTGCTAACTTTTGTATTAAATTTAGAACAGAAATAGAACTGTATAGAATAAGTGCTTTTTATAGAGATTTCTTCCTTACTCTCTGACTGGCTCTCTGATGTTACATGGAGCCATTAGCCCAGACAAATGTAATAAGGTGACACGAGCCTATTTCAGACTGTTTCCCTCTAAAGTTAATTGATGGAAGCTGCCTGCCTTCCAGTTCAGTGGCTTTATTCCCAGGAGTAAAGGAGTGCAGCTGTGGGTGTTGTGCCAAGTGCTTGCATTGCCCAAGAGTCAGAAGAATATACTTCCAAAACCATCTAATTTATCTAATAACACCCTGAGTAGCTTTTGTTGAAGCCAGCGTTGTCAGGGTATTAGCTCGATATTTTGGCTAGATACAAGTGTGCAAGCTTCACAGGTGTGGACTAAGCAGACTCACATAGGTAGCTGTTGGCAAAACCCAGTCACTTGCATCTCAATGGTTATTTTCTGGTAATGCTAATGGAAAAATTACATTTTAAAAATCATGGGAGGATTTCAATTTCATTTTTGTGATAGGGTGAAAAACTATAGCTCATTAGTAGAGAAAATGTTTGCATGAAGAAAGTCCCTAGTCTCTGCCACCTCTAGCTTTATAAAGGGGTCAGATTGGAAGAATCTCTACCAGAGTCCCTGGAGAGCAGCTGCCAGTCAGAGGAGACAGTACCAGTGTAGAAGAACAACAGTTTGGTCTCCTACAAGGTAGCTTCCTACCCTTGGCATACCTTGCTCTATCCTGATCCTCAGTTTAAAAAGGTAAAGGTACCCCTGCCCGTACGGGCCAGTCTTGCCAGACTCTAGGGTTGTGCGCTCATCTCACTCTATAGGCCAGGAGCCAGCGCTGTCCGCAGACACTTCCGGGTCACGTGGCCAGCGTGACAAGCTGCATCTGGCGAGCCAGCACAGCACATGGAACACCGTTTACCTTCCCGCTGGTAAGCGGTCCCTATTTATCTACTTGCATCCAGAGGTGCTTTCGAACTGCTAGGTTGGCAGGCGCTGGGACCAACGACGGGAGCACACCCCGCCGCGGGGATTCGAACCGCCGACCTTTCGATCGGCAAGTCCTAGGCGCTGAGGCTTTAACCCACAGCGCCATCCACGTCCCTGATCCTCAGTTTAGCTTTCCATAATGACCTGAACTGTGACTGTTCTCAAATAGCATATATTCTCTGCCAAAACATTTATTTTTGATGCCACATATTCTGAACTGGCAAGGGGCAACTTGCAGCTTTAGGAGCATGTGACTCAGTAGGAATTGGTGTATTGCCTCCCTCCCCCCACCACCATTGCCAGTCTACAGGCAAATGAGGAGAAAATGGCATTTGTGGCACCTGAAGGGTCTTTTGAGAAAAGAACAAGGAGCGCTAGGCTTCCTTAAATGCCTAAGGAAGCCTACTGCTCCTTGTTCTTTTCTCAAAAGACCCTTCAGGTCATCTACCTGTATGAACAGGGCTCTGCACTTTTTATTATTTTTAGTATTCCACTATATATGGTAGGTATAAGGCAGGTCTGCTTCCAAACACGCTTACAATCAAAAGTTTGCCAGAAAGGAGAGAACAGAAGGACAGGCAAGAGCAAGCAGGGATGAATGAGAGAAAGTGTAGCATGTTTAGATTTCGTTGCAGTTGAGGATAGCTAGTTGTGGGTGTAATCAAGGGATAATACAAAAGTTGGGGTTTTGTGGGCTGCTTTGAAGGAAGAGAGACTAATGGAGAAGACTTCACACAAGAAGGAATGGGATCGGGTCATTAAAACCTTGTTCCTTTTTGTATTTTTAATAATCAGGTTCTGTTACTTTAGTATGAAAGCCACCCAGGATGTGTGTGTGTGTGTGTGTGTGTGTGTGCACGCGCATGCACACACAACACACACACACTGCTTAATTTATACATTCAGATTTTATAATTTGGCTTGCCTTTACATCAGATTTGTGGATGGGTGGCTACATATATTTATTTGTTGACTATTTTGTTGATTTATTTGTAGCCCTTTTCTCAAGAGCCTCCTGAGTCTATCACAGTTCTTAACACAGCATGCATGAGATGAAATAGCAACAAACTGTGATAGTTTTCAGGGACACAGGAGTTCATTGTAAATATGCACACACAGATACACCTCAGCTAAATAAAGCGATTCATTTTATAAATCTGTGGTTGCATTTTGAGCATGCTGGAAATGAGCTGGGAAGAGCATGTCAGAGTGCATTCATTTTTGCTGATGGATGTGGAGAGCCAGCATCTTGCTGTGTGCTAAATGGTATCCAAGGATTTGCCTAGTGCCAGGAAAAACCAGCCCAAAGACTCTGTAATATCCCATGCTAGTCGTGCTTCATTAGTGTGCATATTACTGAGCTTTGAAGTCACTGCGTGGGTAGTCGGCACAACTGCTGATGCTGAGAAAGGGCTCGTGTTGATGGCATTTAAGTTAAAGGGCTAGAACTTGACTCTTGACAGGATATCATTTGGTGGATATTGTTGGTATTTTATTTTTAACCCTATGTTTAAGTCCCGTATTTTTCCATGTATAAGACGAGTTTTTTTGCTAAATAAAAAAAAGTAAAAGAATGAGGGTCGTCTTGTACACGGAATATGGGCATCCAGGGGGATTTTTTAAATATTTAAGCATATGTCCAGGATTTTGGCTTGGGCGGGCTGAGGCGGTCCCTCCTGCTGCCGTCCCCCCTTTCTCCTCCCCCTCCGGGCTGCATGCTGGCGACTGGCTCCTGAAGCGACTGGCTGGTTCGACCACCGGAGCAAGAGCAGCTGCCACTGCTGCTGCTGAGAGCTGCCTCAGCTACCTGTCCTTGCCCTTCTTTCCTTCCCCCCCCCCCTTCCCCTCTCAAACTCCCACCCTGCCCCCAGCCCACTCACCACCTTCCTCAGCTCAGTTTGCTCAATGGCCTGGCCTGGCGCAGAGTGGGCACTGCCTTCCCCCAGCTCTCCTGCCTGGGAGCCTCCTTCGCCTCGCTTCCCCGCAGCAGCAGCTGCCACCGAGGGGGAGCATGCGGTGCCCCAGCTGCTGCCTTTGCTTCTGCACCGCGGTGCACTGCATGCAGCCCATGCTGGAAACTTTGAAGGAGATTGCCCCCAAAAAGATTAACCTGCCACCGCAGATCAAAAAAATAAGGGTAGTCTTATACATGGAAAAATACGGTAACTTACATAAACATGAAATGCTAAAAATTGAAATAGCCAGGAGATTTAGCATATGCACTTAAGTTATAAATCTCTTTATGTAATGACACTCCAGATTTACAGTTTCAAAAGGCTGCTTGTTGGCAAAAGCAATCATCTGGGAAGCACTGAGTAAAGTGGCTTTATAACGGGACTAAGAAGGGCTGTAGCTCAATGGTAGTGCACCTACATTGTGCCAGATTCCCAGATTCAGTCCTCAGCATCTCCAAGTAGGGCTGGAAAAGACTTCCTCTCCGAATTCCTGGAGACCTGCTGCCAGTCAGTGTCATCAGTACTGAGCAAAATGGACCAGTGACCTGACTCAGCATATGGCAGCTTCAAATGATTCTAATGGGTGCAAAGCCACGGTTGTTACTACTCAAGAGTGTAAGGTGTCAGGGTAGGGGTGGGTTACTGAGCTCTAAGACATTTGGACAGAGATTTTTTTCTATCTTACCATAATCACTGTTTCAATTTCCATGTTGTTGCTATAAGGGAAAACTTGTGTTTAGGCTGCAAAGTGTTATACACCATAATAAATCAGATATGTACTTCGTGCAGATTTGTGCACAGTTGTACTTGTGGCCATGTTGGGATCTTTCTAGTAGGTCCACGTCTACCTCTAAGCAGACTGGAACATATGGCAGATCTTACTCCAAGGGAAAGATTGCAGTAAATAGATGTGCATACGCTGAGGATAACATTTGATGCTTAGAATCAGTAGTGGAGTATTCAGATTGCCCCACATTTATTATTACAGCCTTAATACTTATTATTACCCTGTTAATTCAGTATTGAAATTAGTAGTAGTATCCAAATACTTGCAGATGGGATTGCTGAAAGAATAGTGGTTTGCCTAGTGGCCACCTAGTGCATTAAAAGCAACTGAGTTTTGCATTGTGGACTTGCTGGTTCACATCTGAGAGTCTTGGACACTATTCTCCATTAGATCTCATTTGCCCATGCCAGTAACACCAAAAAGAAAAAAAGTACAGTGGTGCCCCGCAAGACAAACGCCTCGCAAGACGGAAAACCCGCTAGACAAAAG
This sequence comes from Podarcis muralis, assembly GCF_964188315.1. Lineage (NCBI taxonomy): Eukaryota > Metazoa > Chordata > Lepidosauria > Squamata > Lacertidae > Podarcis > Podarcis muralis. Next base: position 41,367,154 of record NC_135669.1, on the reverse strand, counting down.
GGTTTTCCGTTTTGGAGGTGCTTCGCAAAACGAATTTCCCTATGGGCTTGCTTCGCAAGACGACAGCCCATAGGGAAATCTCCGGGACAGTGGGGAAGCGCAGCGCGTCTTCCCCACTGTCCTCGGACCTCCTCCGAAGCCGGGCGGCGGGGCGGGAACACCTCCCCCCGACGCCGGGCTTCGGAACGATGCTCCGAAGCCGGGCGGCGGGGAGGGAACACCTCCTCCCGACGCCCGGCTTCGGAACGATGCTCCGAAGCCGGGCGGCGGGGAGGGAACACCTCCCCCCGACGCCCGGCTTCGGAACGATGCTCCGAAGCCGGGCGGCGGGGAGGGAACACCTTCTGAAGGCCGGCGGGGGGCAAAAGTCTTTGTCCCCCCTGCCTGCCTTCCCGGGGGCTTTTAAATCGCCCCGGGACAGCGGAGAAGTTCCCCGCTGTCCCGGGGCTTTTTAAAATGCTGGCGGGCGGCAGCGGAGGCTTCGCTCCCACCCGCCCGCCAGCATTTTAAGATCGCCCCGGACAGCGGAGAAGTCCTCCGCTGTCCCGGGGTTTTTTAAAATGCTGGGGGTGGGAAGAAAAGCCCTTGTCCCCCCCCCCCAGCCTTCAGAAGAGGTCGGGGGACAGACTGTCCCCGGAACTGGTCTGAAGGCGGTTTCCATAGGAACGCATTAATTGATTTTCAATGCATTCCTATGGGAAACCGTGCATCGCAAGACGAAAAACTCGCAAGACGAAGAGACTTGCGGAACGAATTAATTTCGTCTTGCGAGGCACCACTGTATGCTAGTGATCTAGCTCTGCAGTGGGTTATGTGGCGATTTTGGGGGAGGGTAACAAAGAGAGCAAGCTGAACAATGCAGCCTTTCAAAAGAAAAAGACCAGCCCTTAAAGGCCAGCTTTTTCTTTCGACGTTCTTCTTAGGAAAGATGAGACAAAGGACTAGTACTATTTGTTTTCAGTTTGGGGGCAAAATGTACCTTCCTATTTTAGTTAATATTGTCCTGTGTGATTCTGTGTTGTGGAACTTGCCAATTACCTTATTAGCAGAAAAATGATTTTCCCAATTCTATTTTCTCTTCCAGTAATTGCCCTTCATTTTTGGCGGCTGCTTTAGCCCGTGCGACAGCCGATGAAGTCCTCCAGAGTGATCTTTCGGCACATTACTTGCCCAAGCTTGAGGATAGCCCCGATGGGATCATACGTAAGTGCCTGATATACAGTATCTTTTTGTAAAGCACTTTGAGGTTTTTGCAGTCAAGTAGTGTATAAATGTTATGAAATAAATAAAATCCCAGAACATGATGAAATGTCAGTCCATCTGCTTAATTACCAACTCCGAGTCTCTCCACTCCTTTTGGCTTTGATGCCATGGAGCATGATGCTTAACTTGCCCCCCCCCCAGCAAAGAACAGGAACAGCATTGCAAGCAGAATCCTCTGATTTGCATCTTACCTTTGGACAGTTGTTTATGGGGTGGCATCCATTGTGACTATTTCAGGAGCCCTGCCCTAGGCTGTTCTAAGGGATATATTGTGTTTCTTCTTGTTCCACACATTATTCTCTTCTCACCTCCCCAGAAAATTCAGGAGAATTTCAGAGGGATCATTGTTGTTGTGACATTTGCAACACAATGTCTTTCTTTTCAAAGGCAATCTTTTAAAAAGCAAAAGAAACTTTCCCTTTTTACTTGTTTGTATTTATGATGCAGCAAAACTTTCCATCCTCCAGCCCTATGCTGTAATTCATTCTGAGTTGTGCTGACTAAGCTCCCTCTGCGGGCTCCCCAGAACGCTTGTTACAATGAAAGATAGCATCTCATAGGAGAAGCTGACAGGGTGTTTGTTGTTCAGCCTGGAAAATATATTGTCATCCTTCCCTCCTTTGCATTTGCTTAAAATATAAAAAATTAAGTTCATGTGTTATTTACAGCAGAGGCTAATACTGCCTATACTTTGCCCTCATTTGTAGGTCTTTCTGCCTTTCCCAATCCTGTGCAGGTGAATGAAGCAGATTTGTCATTGTTCTGGCTGAGCAGCCCTCATTAGTTCCAAATTGAGATCTGTTAAAACTTGCATAAATATTTGACAGTCTCCAAGGAAATGTTGACATTTTTCAAACTAATCACTCTACACAGAATATTTGAGAGAGCTGGAAATTCCTTGCAGCTGCCCCATTTAGAATGTCTTTAAGCTTGTAATGTACAGAGCCCAACACGCTAATATATCAGTTAGCAGAATGAGAACATGGGTCAGCACCAGTGACTGTGGCAGAATCATATGCAGAGGGCAGTGGCTCAGATACAGGATTGAGCAGGCTGGGATTTCCTATCTCCCTTGGCATACAGCTTCTTGGTGACTTAAGGCAAGCTGTGAGCCTTAATTTCCAATTTGTATGTTGGAAATAAGTCCTGCTTTGTCTTGAGAAGAGGAACTCCGAAGCATTTCTGCACTATAAATGTATGGTGATTCCATAAATTACTTAAGCTAGTTTCTAAAATACAAAAAGGATTCTTAAAGAATTGGAGGTTCTTAGGAGGACTTCCTAAAGACTGAGCGAGTTACCATGTGGCTTCTTCTGAGAGCCTTGACCTTCCTCTCTTTTTTTGATGGCTTTAGGAATGAACCTGAAAGTTATACAAGTCTCAACTGAATTAATGATGGCATAATCACAATCCTTGTTTCATATTGATTTTAATACTTTGTATTATATTTATATTGAACTCAAGGAATATTCAAAACAAAAAAATTCCTTCCAGTAGCACCTTAAAGACCACCTTAAAGTTAGTTCTTGGTATGAGCTTTCGTGTGCATGCACACTTCTTCAGATACCTCACCAAGGAATATTCAGCCTCACCAAGCAATATTCAGCTAGCTTAATGAACTCATCAGCTTTCAGTTGCAAACAGCCGCATAACCACTCCAGCAGCTTTGAATTTTGTCAAAAGAATATGCAAATCTACCATTGGAAATGGGTCACAAATTTGCTTTCCTTCCTTCACATGTCCCGTTTTTGCAGCAGTTGTCAGCTAGCCAATTCCCATTGTTGGGTAAAATGGCTGGGCTGGGTCTCCTTCTGTAACTGATGCAATTAAGCAGCACTTCCAGCCCTGATGGTTCCCAGGCAGCAGGGGGAAGATGAAATGGTGCATGACATAGGCAGGATGACAGCTGACTCAGCCCTAGCTTGGCACTGCAACATTAACGATTGATGAGTAATTTTCAGCTGCACGGGGGTGGATAGCCTGTTGAGGGCTCTTTTCTTAAAAAAATCTGAAGCAGTAATTATTGATGATGCTAACACTGTGTGTGTTATCCACAGGGGGCTGCGTTTAAAGTTTCAGCACAGCAAATGGGCACCTTCCTTCAGAGGGGTTTTCTGAAATGTGCAGAGCTGCAGGAAAGACAGTGCCTTCTTCCTCCGGGGTATCGGGTGGGGAAGCTCTGCAACCAATGTGGTGTTTCACTTGTGGGGGTGGCAACTGCCTAGACTAGAGGAGCGGGCAAATCACCATGTGGTTTGCTCTGATGACTTTTGATGTCGGAATATTCACTACCTGCTGCCAGGAAACCCCATTGGGGTTGGAGCTAGAAAGTGAGGAGAATGGAAATGAGCAACTGGTTCCTCAGTGGTGACTACATTAGAGATGTATCAGGCTGGAGAGCTGCCAAGGAAGTCTGCCTGATTAACTATTTGCTTCAGGATTGGCAGACACCAGACAGCTGGTTCTGGTCAGTGTTTTGCAGCTGAGATGCAACCCAAAAGACATATTGCTAATCCTAGAAGTTCAGAATTATGTAGCAGCCGGTTAAAATCAGATTGGAAAATAAATTTGGATAAATGAACTAAGTGGCTAGAAGCAGACTTGAATCGTAGTGTTTGGTTTGATAGCTCATGTTCTGACCCATCACACCAAATTGTTCATTACCCCAGCGTTGTGTTTGAGAGCTCACCTGGTCCATAGCTAACAAGGAATTATATGCAGGCAAATAAGCATGCTGGCAGCGGGATGGACTCTGTCCTCCTCTGCAGCCACCATGGAAACATGTAGTCCCCTCCCCCCTGCTGCCCAGACTACTACTTTTTTGGACTTATTTACAAAGTTAGATTAGAGGTTACTTCTGTCAAGTGACAAAGGCATGCAGTTTCCCCTGGCTACTTTTGGTGGATAAATCATGCCTACTTAAGGTTCATTTTAAGATCATGAAAGCACAACAGAAGGTAGACTGTGCAAATACTACTGGGGACCTCGCTAGTTGTGTAAAGGGATCTCTGCATACGATCTGTAGAGTGGGACTGGAAATTAGTATGTAGTTTTGTTTGCTACAAGCACCTGACATAGTGTTGATACATTTGAAAATTTCAATAAAACATAGACAGAAAAGAGGTTATCTGTTTAGGGGTGAGGAACCTGGGGTCGTCCAGATGTTGCTGGACTAAGCTGGGAGTCCATCAATATCTGGGGGGGGCACAGGTTTCCCACCCCACCACTGGAAGTTCCTGGTCAGCACAATGATGCTTCTTATTTCAGCAGAGACCACATGTCCACTCTTCTCTTCTCTTGTATCCGGTCTCTTAGAGGTAGAAACAGTGAAGCTGGCTCGTACAGTGTTCAGCAAACTCCATGAGGTTTGCAGCAGCTGGGTAAAGGACTTTCCCCTCCAGCCAAAGCCCCACCGTTACTACGAAACATCCATTCATGCCATTAAGAACATGCGCCGCAAGATGGAAGACAAACACGTCTGCATTCCAGACTTCAACACCCTCTTCAACATTGAGGTAAAGAGCTTTTTGAGGAAAGGAAAATGGACGGGAGGCAGCTAGGACACAGTTATCAAACCTCTGGTGGGACAAGAGCCAACAGATCCCTGGTGTGTTCTGAGACAGAAAGAAATTGGCACTTGCTGTACCCACAGATAAGCGTAGTGATGTCGATGTAGCTAATGACTGTCCAATCAGAGAACAGAGAAACATCACCAAACCAGCAACCCAGTTGCAACCACTTAATCAGTTGTTGTCGGCTGCAGAATAGTCAAGTCACCTAGCTCTTTATTGAGTGTGGCTTTTGTCCCCCAACCCCAGTTAAAATGCCAGCAGCTGAAGCTGTTTGCCTGTGCTATTTGATGAATATAATAAGAGCCCGCTGGATCAGGCCAGTGGCCCATCTAGTCCAGCATCCTGTTCTCACGGCGGCCAGCCAGATGCCAGTGGGAAACCAGCAAGCAGGATTCAAGCACAAGAGCACTCTCCCCGTTTGTGGTTTCCAGCAACTGGTATTCAGAAACATTGCTTCCTCCAACTGTGGATGCAGAGCATGGCCATCATGGCTAGATAGCCCTTTTCTCTATGAATTTGTTTAATCCTCTTTTAAAACTATCCAGGTTGGTGGCCTTTCTCAGCCTCGTTCTCAGATCATATCAATGCCCTTCTCTTGGCAGGATCAAGAGGAGCAGGCCTATTTTGCAGTATTTGATGGCCATGGAGGAGTGGATGCTGCCATTTATGCTTCCATCCACCTCCACGTGAACCTGGTGCACCAAGAGATGTTCCAGCATGACCCTGCAGAGGCACTGTGCAAAGCCTTCCAAGTGACGGATGAACGCTTTGTGCAGAAGGCAGCCAGAGAGGTGAATGAGCAACATTAATTCGGGTGAGGGTGGAGGTTAATTCTGAAAAATCTGCTCAACAGTCATTTGAGCCTATCTAAATGGCCTCCCCTGAGGAGTGGGGATTAAAGGGGTTTGGACAAAGCTTTCTTCCTGGGGCAGCTGTTTGTGCCATGAGATCTGCAACAGGGAGCACTTCTGCAGCCAGCCACAGAATAAACAGTTGTTACCTGGAGCAACTTGTGGTACAGGTTAATCTTCCAAATCTTCTAAAGGCTGTGTGTTTCAGTGGAAGGGTCGTTCAAGCTGGGGGGAAGAGTCCTCAGAGAATTACTTCCACTTTATTGGGGCTATTTCACATTCTCTGCAGTGTTTTGATTAATATGCCAGGATATGCAGAGGCACAACTCAGAACTGCACATTAGTGCATTAGAGCAACTTAGTAAAATCTTTGCTTGTTACTCCATAGGCTTCAAGTATACAATAATAATAATAATTTTATTTATATGCTGCCCATCTGACAGTAAATAGTCCATCAATCCAACTACCTGTTTAGTTCACAGTCTAGCTGCAGTTGAGATGTGTGTTTGAAAATGCCTGAAGCAGCTTCTGCCTGTCTATAGCAAGACTAAGGCTCTGTTTTCTCCCTAGAGCTTGCGGTGTGGGACCACAGGTGTTGTGACGTTCATCCGAGGGAACATGCTGTATGTGGCCTGGCTGGGAGACTCCCAGGTGATGCTTGTCAGGGGGGGCCAAGCAGTGGAGCTGATGAAACCTCATAAACCGGATCGTGAGGTGAGCCTTCCCTGGGATAATGGCAGAGTAGATGGTTTTCTAGCTCCACAGGAAGGGAAACAGGTGTGGTGGTCACTGCACCATTTATATAAAAGCATTTCTAAGCAACTTTGGAACAAATACAAGATCATAAGAAGATAAACAGTAAAACAGTATTAGAAAAAACACACCCCAAAACAAACCATAGTCAAATGGTTCAGTTTTTTGTGCCAGGAAAAGCAGAAGAAAAAGATGTGTCTTTTGAAGCAACTGATGGATGATGGCAGTCCCTCTGTTCTTCTGATTTGGGTCCTGTCAGACCCTCACTGTCCAGTTGCCTACTAGCTACTGTAGTTAGCCATTACAGTGGTACCTCGGGTTAAGTACTTAATTCGTTCCGGAGGTCCGTACTTAACCTGAAACTGTTCTTAACCTGAAGCACCACTTTAGCCAATGGGGCCTCCTGCTGCTGCCACGCCGCTGGAGCACAATTTCTGTTCTCATGCTGAAGCAAAGTTCTTAACCTGAAGCACGATTTCTGGGTTAGCGGAGTCTGTAACCTGAAGCGTATGTAACCTGAAGCGTCTGTAACCCGAGGTACCACTGTAATTTAGGGCCAACATATTTCTACTTCAGAGGGAAATGGATGAAAATTGCCACAGCAAGTAAATTGTAGTGTGTGAGAGCGAGAGAAAGCATGCACTGAAATATTTAGGAGAATCCCCAGCGTCAGCCTTTGACCAGCTTATGTGTTCCCTTCTGGTTTAGGATGAGAAGAAGCGCATTGAGGCCCTCGGAGGCTGCGTGGTCTGGTTTGGGGCTTGGCGAGTCAATGGGAGTCTGTCTGTCTCCAGAGCCATTGGTAGGAAACTGAAATCCTGTCTTCTGGTCTATTTTATTTTTCCTTCTTCATTTTCTTTCCTTATTAGCCCCTATGAGTTTTAGTGACTAAATATAGTTTCTAAATTGGCTGTGACTTCCCAGCCAAGGGATACTGTAATCACAGTGAAAGATCCAGTGAAAACGTCTGCTCAGAGTGCTGTAGTAGCGAACAAGGCAAATTCAGCACTGGGATAGGGATGTTAGAGAGTTGCTATGAAAAATCTGTCTTCAGATCTAGGTGACTGAACACCTCATCTCAGAATATTGTAGAGCTGGAAGGAAGTACAGAAGAAGGAACACCTGTAACAAAGAGGTTGGCGCTTTTCAGTTCAAAAAGCTGGGAAGAGAAAGATATGCCTTTATAAAACACTAGGCAGATGCATGGAGGAAAATATCATTAGCTGTATTAGTTAAAGTGGAAGCTTTCAGGAGGAGTATACCTGATGAGGGGACAAGCAGCTCCAACTTCAGAATTCCCTTGCCAAATCAATATGTCCATCTTGAAGTCTAGTAGTCATAATTGAGGTGTTTATTGGATTAACAGCACAAGATTATTGCACTTCCAATTAAACCAGAGTGTGACCAGATGGCTCTATAAGTAGAGGAGCAGATGCATTTTGCCAGTCGTCTCTTGAGTGGGGCACTCTCTGACTGCACCAGAGAGCATGGTGCAGGGCTCACATGTTGTGATAAGCAGGGGCATGTCCAATGCAGGAGTTACTTGTCTTTCCACTGTCCTGGAAAAGCAGTGCTACAGCAACATCCCAGAAGGTGGGGAGCTGTTGCTTATTAGGAGAGCTGTGCTTTATGATCAGAGTATGGGAGAAAGACAGCATGCTAAACTCAACACAAGACAAAATGGGCTTTTTATACTCAGGAATCCCCATTGAATTTGCAAGGTCCAATTTGATTTACAGCTTTCCTCTCATCCCCATAAAGCAGTGCAAATCCAAAAGGGGGCCTCTTACCAAACTGAGGTCTAAACTCCCATGAGCCAGTAGCTTAGAAAAGATGGCATTCTGAATCATCAATCGATTCCTAGGCCTTTTAAATTTGCTCCACCTCGTGTTTTCTGGCTTTCATGCCAAATGAGAGCTAGTAGTGAGTCCCCACCCAAGAGGTTTCAAGCCCTTGTCTCCCAACCAGTGAGCATTCTGCCTTCACTATTCCAGCAGTTCCGCTGCCTTAAGCCGAGAAGTAAAGAGAATTCACTGATCTATCCTGACTTCACAGCTGCCTAAATCTTCTCTGGATCTCTTTACCCACCTACTCCAGGTGATGCAGAACACAAGCCATACATCTGTGGGGATGCGGACTCGGGCTCCACAGTTCTGGATGGATCGGAAGACTACCTCATTTTAGCCTGCGACGGCTTCTATGACACCGTGAACCCTGATGAAGCAGTGAAAGTGGTGGCTGACCACCTGAAGGAGAACAATGGGGACAGCAGCATGGTGGCCCACAAGTTAGTGGCTTCAGCTCGAGATGCTGGCTCCAGCGACAACATCACTGTCATTGTGGTCTTTCTCAGGGACATGAGTACGGCCGTAAACATCAGTGAGGAGTCAGAGTGGACAGAGAACTCTTTCCAAGGTGGGCAAGAAGACAACGGCGACAATAAAGAAAACCACGGGGATTGCAAGAGACCGTGGCCTCAGCACCAGGTCTCCGCACCTGCTGATCTAGGGTACGATGGGAGAGTGGATTCTTTCACAGACAGAACTACCTTGAGTGCAGGTTCCAGGATCAACGTGTTGGAAGACCCAGGCTATATCGACCTGAGGAAAATAGGAGCTAGCAAACTTCAGAGTGCAAAACGCCTGTCCTCAGATCAGTGGTTCAGCACTTGTGAACCAAAGAGGGCAACCTTGGGTCAGGGTGTGTCAGCAGAGAACGAGACAGTGGCCGACCCTGCGCCTCCCGCAGGCGGGCAGAGCAGTCTCCAGCAGCAGCTAGCCTCTCTTCCTTCTGGCTCCACAAGCCCCCACGAGTACAGCATCTCCAGCAGGCTCGAAGGTGAGCACTTCAAATCTTGGGGAGGAAGAGCTTCCATTTTCTCTCCCCTTCACTTCTGTGATGCAAAGCGGTGGCAGCGACTAGCCAGACTCAAGCCCAAGCTCCACATGCTTCTCTTTGAGAACAGGCTGCTTTCCCCCACAGAAGAGTTAGCTCTGGCCTCACCTTGCAGTGTGAACAGCCGTAGAAATAAGTTGATAAGAAGCCGTCTCTGGCAGGGCTTCTCTAGTTGTTGCCGGGGTCACGGCAAGAGTATCCACCTGCTGCAAAGGCAGAGTCACTGTATACCAGACCCTGGGCTCCTCTGGAGGTGTACAAAGTAGCATGCTCCTTTGTATTCCCCTCTCCTGCCCCCCTCCCCCAAATAGTTTAGGTTAGGCATTCACAGAATGAGGAGTAAATTTAAAAGAGTGAGCATTTCAGAACCATGTGATTGTGGAATGCACCACTCATGTAAATAGATCCTAGGAATGTGTGTTTCAGTCTAAAAAAAATAAAATAATGGCTGGTGTGCCAGTCTCTCTCTCTCTCTCTCTAAGCAATGTCACATACACATTCTCTCTCTTACCCACATACACAGACACGTATCTATAGCTTCATCTTGCTCATGGCAACTAGATACTGACAGTGACACGATGGAATAAATAGGAGAGAGATTCTTTCAAAAGAGAGATTGCCAAAAAAAAGTGTTACCTGTTTGAGATGAGTCTGTGGAGCAATATTTTTTGAAGGATCTCGTTTTTAAAACCTGCCAGTTTTTGTAGGTGGGGTGGAGGGAAGGGAAGAGGAAGACAGAAGTAGTTGGTGGGGTGGTTCTTTAAGGTTAACAGAGCCATTGTGGAAGCAGCAGGCCTTTGCAGGTACATTATTAAAAGCCATAGGGGGTTTGAATCTAGCACTTGAGCACTCCTAGCCCCTGTTGTATATCCACGTTAAGACTAATCTTATCTATGCCCCCATGTAACATATAAAAAAGAGGGAATGCTAATTTTTGTAGTTTTTAAAGATCATTTCCTGTGGCTAAAGTTGAAACTATATTGAAATTTCAATAGCTTGGAGTCTTTTGGGGTGCTTAGTGACATTTTAGTCTTTTAAACTAAAAAAGTAATAATGTTAAAACTGTTTGCATCTAATAATAGTAGTGGTTAAATCTTTCCACCACTGTGTCCTCCCCAATCCCTAATTTATCTCAGGTGTCAAACTGATATAAAGCTAGTTCAGATTCAAATATGTTGTCCTGTGAACTGATGGAGCCAGCAACTTGCTTGTCAGACTTTTTGGTCATCAGTTCTCCCTTCCCCATTCAGAGGGGACAGTAATATGGCAGTGTAGTGTTTGGCTCAGCTATTTGTCTGGTCCTTGCAAGAGACTTTCAGAGTATGAAGCGACTGGGGGAAAGCTAGAGGAAGGCAGCTTGCTATAGCAGTTGTAAAATGAGAGAGACTAGATGAACTCTAATTGTCAGTTGCTCAGGAAGGGTTTGATGATTGCCTGTCTCCATCCTTCATACTAAAGAGCAAAACACTTCTCTCTCTCTCTCTCTATATATATATAAATAAAATCAGTTTTAGCATTAAATAGCTGAAATGCAGAATAATCAGGGACAGTATGTTAGAAGAGGTCTCTTGGTTGCTAACATTCGCTTGAATGATCTAAAATACTAAGGCATTAAATGTACACAGATCTGAATATGTTACATTACATAATTCCACGGGGATTAAGTTTTAGCTCAACAGAATCACTGCCCAATGCAGTTTGACATTAGTTATAGGAACATAGAAAGCTGCCTTATACTGAGTCAGACCAGTGGTCTGTCTAGCTCAGTATTGTCTACACTGACTAGCAGCAGCTCTCCATCATTTTCAAGCATGAAGATATTTCTAGCCCTAGGATTGAACCCAGCACCTTCAGTATGCAAAGCGGGTGCTCTGCCCCTGAGCTGTGACCCCTCCCCAAACTGATAATTTGCCTAAGGACTGGGGAGAATTAGGTAATTATTCTGAATGGCTTTTTATTAACTCAATTTCTTCAAGAAACTTGATGAAACTGTTAGAAATCAAGTGCAGAAAGCTAAAAGGTCTTGGCTTTTACCCACCGGGGGTGGGGTGGGGGAATAACCAAAATTAAGGAGCAACAGCACTTTCCCACTTATCTGCAAGCCTTAGGTGCGTTGTGTTACAAATCAAGTGTTACCAATGAGATGAGGAGCTGCAGACGAGCAGGCTGTTTCTGCTGCCATGCTTGAGGACATAGCAGGGGAGAAGGTAGACTGCAATGCCCTTCTGCTCAATTAGTTGTGCTTCTATGGGGAAAGTGCAGTTCTTTGAAGACATGTCAAAATTCTAAAATGTTGCAAATGTGTTTTGACCTCTTCCCAACATGCAGTCATAATTGGAAAGTACTAGCCTCAGAGTGTGCTCTCACGTTTTTTATAAAAGAAGTGTAACTCCATATGTGTGGATTCATACATGGATTATCTGCTGCTCATCCTGTTCATCCTACAGGAGAGAATCTGCCATCCATTCCTAGTGTGGTCCAGTACAAAATATTGTTACAACTAGAAAGTGTTCATCTTTCATTACATAGTGGTAGAGTATGTAGGATCCATTTGTGAGGCAAGTCTTCAGCCATGGTAGAATACATATTTAAAAGTAGTAGTTCTTGGTCCAATATAAGCTGCTCAATTCTACACACTAGGCAAAAAAAAAAGCAGTGCTTTGTGATATGCTGTGTGTTTTTCTCTTAATGCCACTGGTGATAGGACGTAGTTCTCTTCAGTTCAAACTCCTGTGCCCTTATTTGCTGCTTGCTGACGTAAGCAATAAGCTCCCCTTTTTAATTAATGATATTCTCAGTGTTCTGTATCTTGTACTTTGATCCTTTAGCTGGTGAGAATGTACAAAAAATATAGGTATCTAACTGTATTTATTAACTGTTAATGTTGGTTGTCTGTAAAGTGTTTTGTAAATCTGTGTATTTTAATAGTGGTGACATTTGCATAATGAGACCTTTCCAATAAAGAGCTGAAGCAGCCCTCAAGTTCTCATAATCTGCATCAGCTACATGAGTTGTGTAGGAACACTAGTAGTAGTGGTGGTAGTTGGTGAGGACAGGAGACTCCAGGCTGCCTCTCCCCTGAGGCTGTTCAAAACCTGCTGGTGAGCTTATTCACTGTGAGTTTCAAAGGGATTCATTTAATCCCTCTCCTAATGTCTCCTGTCTCCAGCTTTAACAGAGTTGTGAGGAATGCCTCCGATTGCAAGAAATGGAATAGCAGCAGAGCAGCAAGCCATTAATCCATTTCACTTGCACTAACAAGTTGTAGAAGTAAAATATTTATATTTTGAAGTGCCATCAATTGTCCTTGTCTGTTTGGAAGCCAGGGAGGCACACACCCGCCTACTCCATGTGACTCAGCCCTCCTCCCCCCAACAAAAGGAAGCAGACTCCTGTGGTTCCCCTGCTAAGCACTCCCTTCTTTGTCCCCTCACTTCCTTGCTCAGAAAAGCAAGGGAGGACATATGAGGAAGAGAATATCCATCCTTTATTTTGGCAGAGCCTGTTCCTGCTTCTTGTGGCTTTTAGCAGCCGACACTCCTAAGTAGCAGCTGCCACTTGCTAATGCCTTTTAAATTTAGAACCTTCCATCTCATCAAGTATAACATTACCTTTCGCCTTCTGTTCATAGTGGTCCATTGTCATTTATGCAGAGGCACAGTGCTCTTTTCCCTAGAACATTCAATTAAAGCAACTATGCAGATTACATTCAAGCAGTCCCTTCCGTTACCTATAAATTTCGTTACAGCTCTGGAGAACCTGAACAGCCGGCTCCGCCAAAATGTAGCTCATTCTCATGCAAAAAAGGGAAGCAAGGCGAGGCTACTGTAGCTTTGCGTATGCCTATGAGTTAGGGCTGTGCAGCATAAAAACCTTCAACTGGAGGTTAAAAGTCTTGCACCAATGGCCCATTTTGCACATGAAAGTAAGCCACAGTCAATGGCTTACCAAGAAAGCACCTTTTGGTGTTGTTTTGTCTCAGCCCTGCTTATGCTGAAAGGAAACCAATCATGACACACACACACCCAGCTTAGTCTTATGTTTGAACCGGGGATCATGTTTTGCTTCAATAGAGCATGATCAGTACGTCAAGAGCAAACCTTGGCTACAGATTGCTGGGAGCAAAATAAATCATGACCCCTGACGAAGCAGGGATCCGGATTTGTTTCCTGCTAGCATAAGTTGAGAGGAACAAAGTGGGCACAATCCACTCATGTACAGTAAGCCATGGTGGTTTATGAGCTTACCACACCATGTGAATGTGCCCACTGTCAAGGAATACATTCAAGTGACAAAGTCACTTTTAACATTACATTAAACACTAATCTATAACTTCCAGTATTAAACAGCACCGTATTATACAAGTATCAGAAGGTTTGGTTTATAAATATAAACAGATTTGTTTTACTTACCATTCTTGGCTGTTGCTTTTTTGTTTCTAGAAGTAGGGAGAGTCTAAACCAAGCTAGGTTGGGGAAAGCCAGCTGAGATTCACCCTTATTACTAAAAACGTTACCATGGCACATTCCTAGGAATGCCAAGTGTATTACTGAATTCCTGTTGAAATATACTTATGCTGTCATGAAAACTAATGAAGTGGGTTGGTTTAATAGAAATGACTTTACTACTCTGTTGGGACCCGTTGACAACTTTGTTCCTATAGCTCACAAGTTCAGTAGGAATCATGTATTAGCCATATTTTATTTATTAAAGCTGTTCACAAAAGGTAAGGACTATGTTCAACTTCTACCAATATCTTAATAAAACAGCAAACATTATGCTCTTGTGTACTTATTTCAAGGGAAATAACCACATTTTTGAAGAGGGGGAAACAAAGTCACTTTTTAAGAGGAGATGAACTGGGGGGGGGGGATCTTATGTCAGACAACAACAGGACTTCAATTCTGCTGCAAAGCACAGTCTTGCTGTTCTAACTGAAAATATCACCAGAGGAACTTGCAAATGGCTTGACATTTTGGAGTATTGGAATTGACCTTACCCAGTGCAAGCTACACTTTCAAGAGGAAATGTTACATCTTTGTGCCTAACGTGGGCCCTATGAAGTGTGGGTTGGAAGATTTCAGCAATCAAGCTATGACCAATAAAGCAAGTGGTATATCAACTGGCAGAGGGATGTGGCCAAGTTTACCCACTGGAGACGACCCAACCTTAAACACCTTCATCACTGCTGCTGCATTGATATGAAATCCTAAGAATATACATCATTCTCTGCTTTAGGCACTTTCCCTTCACCAGCTTGTAACGATCAGGGCATTTTAACAGCTATTTCTTGCATACAATCTGCCATCCTCGTACCACACACAATATCCCTTTCAATCCAAGGTCTGTGGTTTAAACTGCACAAGCACTGTCATTTCCATGTTCATTTTATTAATTAAAAGTGCAAACCATTTTCATCTGAACTATATGAATTTTTACAGCAGTTAGAACGACAATTTACGAATAAATCCTTCCATTAAGTACAACATTCAGGAGGACGCAACAAACATTTATACAGTAACTCATGCTTAAAAGGAAACAGCCAATTCAGCTTAGCTTCACAGAACACCTTTAGCAGCTCAAATGCAATGCACAGTGGCAAAAGAGTTTGGCAACAAATGTTTTCAACTGGCCAAAAATGGACTAATGGGGAGAGAGGAGAGACTTATGGATAGAGGCATTTCACTGTAAGTAGCTCAGGAATCAGAAGTGTAACAGCTTTAGTGTCCGTTCAATTCACTTAAAAATAAAGGTGAGGTGGGCATCCCCTTCCCCTTCTCCCTCACCCATCCCAAACTCCTCAGCCATGAAGAGCAAGGCTGAGGCTCCAGCACCTTTTAAAGGCACGCAGGGTGCAGGTTGACACCAAGCAGGATCAGAAAAGCGAGTACAGCTAGATTTTCAGTAGGAAAAGGACCGGAAGGAGCAAGGAAATGTGCACAAGGCATTACCAGAAACAATGCAGGTGAATTAAGAGGGACCCAGTGATGCTTCATCCAGCCACCTTCAACAGGCTAATGAATGCTAATCCATCTTCGGGTAGCCCCTGCTACCTCATGCTCTACCTGGGCCAGAGAGAGAGAGAAATTTCTTATCAGAAGTAGCCCAACATTCTGAGGGGGGCAGGGAGCACAGAGAAGGGATACACCTGAAGGTATTTTCCCCCCCAGCCTGGTTTAAAGAACCCAAGCCTAGAATTATGAACAAAAAAGGAGAAAGCAAAGCAAGTAGCTCTCAGAGCAGCCTAATGTCTCCTGCAACAACAATGCAAATAGGCAACTATGTACTGCAATGCTTCAGCAGGATCTCCTCCTCCTGGAAAGACAGTTCTTGACAGAAGCATAAAGAGTGAGGAAACCTATCAAGTCTTAAGATGTTACAATATCACCCAGGCAGAAAGTTACTTGTGCCAGAATGGCAGTTTTCTCTGGTAGCTGCCTCACTCCACAGATCCCAAATCCTCATAAAAGTTAATGTATCAAGGGTGACTGAAGTCAGTTGCCACAATGAGACTTTCAGGTCATACAGAAACTAGTAGCTCAACAGCAGTTCCTTTGCCATTTACCTTGTGCTGCCGTCCTTTCCGGTGGCAAAAGGGAGGTCTTCAGGGCCTGTTTGGTCACCCTCAGGAAAAACCGAGCATAGCTCAAAGGCTGAACACACAAACAACCGGGATTTAGAACACAACACACCAAAAGCAGTTTAAAATAATTTTATATAATGCAACCCATATAATGCAAGATGGGTGGCTGCTTCTCACACAGCTTTCCCCTGAACATATGATGATGGAAAATACCTGTACTATAACACTGCCACATTGAGCAATGTGCCCACTATACTGTGCTTGCATTGAGTTGCTCAATTTCCAAGATCCCTACGCATTATGGGTAGGGGATGTTTGTCCTACTTGCAAGACACTCAAGTGAAGGTCCTCCTACACCATGCAAGAGGCAGCCTTCACAACCATGTGCCCATCCAGGCTGCATCACCAATGTGGTCCTTTCAGTGAAAAGAGAGAGAGTGGTGATGCATGAAGCCTATGCAGTTGCTAAGGCAACCATACTGCAATAAGAAGGCCCACACAAATCAACAGAACTGTCGTTGCCTCTTTGGGGGAGTCCTCTCTGCTTCATAACTAGGAATGCTGAGGAGGTCAGAGTTTAAATATTGGCATCTTCAGGATCCAAGAGTGTAACTATGGGGTTGGGGTGTGTGTGTGTGTGTGTGTGTGTATGAGAGAGAGAGAGAGAGAGAGAGAGAGAGAGAGAGAGAGAGAGAGAGAAAGAAAGAAAGAAAGAAAGAAAGAAAGAAAGAAAGAGTGGCAGATGAAATATTTGGAGTAGCACTAGATAAGAACCATCAGTACAAAATCAGAAGTTCACAGAACTAGGAAAAGCAAAAGTATATGCAGAGTATAGTCCAGCCACCCTTGGCCTGTGCCCTTCCGATGTTTTGAACTATAACTTCCATCGGCCCCAACCAGCACTGGCTGGGGCTGATGGGAGTTGCAGTCGGAAACATCTGGAAGGTCCCAGGTGGGAGACAGTTGACCTAGATGCTGAGTTTTCCCCCAGCCCTGATCCCTGTCCGACAGCCTCCTTACCTACCGTCACTTGAAGGCTGGGACTGGAAAGCCTGGCTGAAGACATCTGGAGCGGCACTGGCAGCTTCCCCATCCTCCTGCTCTTCATTCTCTGTGTCGCATTCAATGTCACTGTCACTGCTCATGCCTGGCAGGAGGTGAAGGATGTGCTTTTGGCAAAGCCCAGCTGCACACAGCAAGGAGGAGAAGAGATTGCTGAGGCTCTAGAAACTGCTCTCAAAAAAAGCACCAACAGCTTCAGTCTCTTCCCTGAGAAGTGCAATCTAGATCTAAAAAACACTCAAGCTTCCCAGCCTTGTTGGTCCAGAAAGCAACATGGAGCCTTGGAAAGAGAATAAAATCATTCTCTCACTCTCCTATGGAGTGATGTGGTGGGGGGAGACTTGCTGAACAGGAAGAATCAGCACCACAGAAAATTATTGAAGAGCTGAAGCACCACAGTTTGTTTACACTCTTTGAGACAATACCATTAACAAAATAAGTTCCACATTTTAATGGGCACTGGCTGAAATCTTGCAAGTTTGGCTACTCTCTTTCAGCAAGATTCCAAAACTGGCCACCCAGAATTGTGAGAACTGAGTGAGCAGAGTTGGGCAGTCAAGTCAAAAGACGAAGCTGCAGCAAACCCACTGCCTCAGGGGACTCAGGGCAGAGTCACAGAGCAGTTCCTCATCCTCAAGCAGAGCAGGATATTCAGATTCACCTTGGATAAGGCCCAAGTTTTTGTTTGGGTACTTCTCTTTAGCAATGGAAACCTGTTTCCTCTCAAGATCTGCATTCCCATGGGGGTAAACTGGGAGACGGGGATGCATCAGCCCTTTGAGCCACAAGTTCAATGACCCTAGGAAGGGCAACCTAGTTAAAACCTTAGAAAGGACTCTTTATGACAGATGTTACTGTCTCACTTCTAGTTATATTTCAACGCTTTTTTGAAAATTAGTTTTTAAAGCTCTGATCCCTGTCCTATGGCCCCAGGATGGTTTACAGCACAGGTCGGCAAGGTTTACCTCACCTGGGCCAGTTCACTCCCGCAGAGATCGCTCCATGGGCCGGATTGCATCTGCACAGATGCGATTTCCTGCGTCTGCGTGGGCATGATTTCCGGCATCTGCGCATGTGCAGACGCAATTTCCGGTGCCATGGAAGCAAGTCCCCGCTCCGCTGGTTTAGCGCAGCGGGTGGGGACTTGC
This sequence comes from Podarcis muralis, assembly GCF_964188315.1. Classification (NCBI taxonomy): domain Eukaryota; kingdom Metazoa; phylum Chordata; class Lepidosauria; order Squamata; family Lacertidae; genus Podarcis; species Podarcis muralis. The sequence continues at coordinate 41,349,027 of NC_135669.1, read as the reverse complement.
CGAGCAGGCGGCTCAGTTTGGGGGCAACTCGTGGGCCGTTTAAACAACCCCCGTGGACTGCTGGTGTCCCATGGGCCACAGGTTGTCGACCCCTGGTTTACAGAGTTCAGACAAATAATACAATAATAATACTTAATGCAGCTTTGTATTATATATGAGGGGTTTCTAGTAAGGTTTGGTTGGAGTGTAGCAATTCTAGGACCTATTAGGATGCTCTACTCCTGGAGACTTAGGGAATCTGATGCCTGAATGCTCTGAAGGATTTTTCAGCCTCAATACCTGAGTGCTACCTCTCTGGTGTGTATTTCCTTGGGAGCAGGACTTCCAAATATTACCAGATCATTTCCCCAGTAGAAATTTTGAAGTCTCCATGTCCTGACTCCACTGGTCAATGGGAGCAGCACCCATCACTAGACAGTAGCCTGGTTCCATCTGAACAGAAGGAACCTTAGAGGAAGTCCAGTGCTCTCCATTTTGCTTCCTTCCTAGTTTTCAATTCTGAGTCATTTTTGTTACTGACTTTCAAACATGTGTGGGCAACTACGTATTGTCTCTAGTTTTTTGTGTGTTTTTAATGAAAGCTATAATTTTAACAAGAATTCCTCATGGCCTGGACTGGCTGACAGGTTATATATATTCCTTTTCTACTCTATGTTAAGCTTCCATGTCTGCTACAAACAATCCTCAGTGCACTAAAAAGTCAAACCTGCTGACATCAATATAACTTGTTCTGAAGTTCACATGTTGAAGACTGGACTGTTAGCCACATGTTGTTTTCATTGCAGACCAACGTAATCTCTTTTTTACTCTTACTTCAGTAAATCCACCTAATGATAGTCTTTGCTTCCACTATTTAAGCTGCTTTTTGCAGTTGGTAGCCAGCCAGCCAGCATGCCCTCTTGCCACCAGCAGCACATCAGTGAATCACTGTTTTTCTAAAAGCTCCAAAGTCAAAACGTTATCTATATTTAGCAGCTGAAGGCAGCGCCGTAACCTCCTTAAGCAGGTTTTCACACCACCCAGCTTCTCCAAGTGCTACCCTGCAAATCAGGACACTTTTCCAGATCACAGAGAGGCTGTAAAGCACATCTGGGGAGTTTCAATAGAAGGGCCAAGGTGCTGTAGGGCTTCTGCCAAGCAGCTCCATTTAGGAAGGCACTCCCCGTTTCACATACAAAGAGAACCTAAACGTCAGAGTGAGGTTTCCCCAGCTCAGAGCATCACACTACAACATCAGGCTCCCAATTAACTTTGTCCTTGAGTATTAACAGAGAACTGCCAACATTCTCCGTCTCCATGGCTACAAAAAGCCAAACCAAAAGGGTTCTGCTGCTTCCGATTCCCTTAACAAAAGGAAATAAGAAGGAACGGGGTTTTCCATAATGCAGGTTTTAAAAAAACCAATAAATTAGTGTGTCTGCCTTCTTCCTGCTGCCTCCTACGACAGCCAAACTGCAAAGCAGAGTGACTAAGAAGGAATTTCAGCCTGATGTCAGACACGCCTCCTGCAACACCTACGCAAGACTGCCCTGCGCAGATAACGGTGGTGGATGCTGGCACCTTAGTGCCGTCACACATTGAAATTCAAATGCCTGCAGGGGTAGAAGGCAGAGCTTTGCAAGAAAAGTGTGAGTGGCAGGGGGTGGGTGGGGAGACCTTCTAAATGAACAACCTACTCCCTGCCCCAGGGTGGCCTCTTGTTTCCATAGGGAAAAGCAAAGTCTTCCCCACTGCTGCTAAGCTTGCTTTAGATCGCATTCTAAAGATGCATAAGAACCCCAACTAAGCCACAATCATTGCCAAGAGGACCTCACAGCAACCTCAGCCCACTGCTCAAGAGAGATAAACAGCCCCTTTGCTCATTAGCACAACCTCCTTCTGTGAGGCAAGCCACTTATTCCAGTTTCACAGATGGAAGAGCCGAGGTGAGAGATGGAAAATGTTTCCCAGAGGCAACCCACTGACTGCATGGCTACGGCAGAGCCTTGTTCTGCAGTCTGTTGAGGTGCACACCTGACCTTCAAAGCACTGCTCTGGATACTCCTGTTGCTAAATGGTTAGACCCACCTGGTGCCCTCCAATGTCACCTGACTACAACTCCTACAGTTTACTCAGACAGGAAGAAGGTCCTCCAAGGATCCAAGAACAGGGGCAGATTGAACCAGCAGCCTCCTGGATATAGAAGGTATGCTAATACAGGCTCTCTTTGCACTGGCTAACGACACATTAGAGCCCTGCATGGAAGGTAAATGACCAAGTCCCTCTGCAGCTCAGACTACTAACTTAACCCCAACCCCAAGCAAGCTACCAAGTACAGCTTGGCTTTCCAGCTAGTGATTTGCAAGATTCCAAACGTGTGGAATAGTAAGAGAAGGAAGTTCATTAGAAGGCTCTTTGTACCGACAACCACAGCTGCTTCTTTAAATTCACAATACTTGAACCTGCAAGGTCACTGAGTCCTTAATGCATGTGAAGAGACATTCCTGCTATTTTGGTTATTGGGCCGGTTTCCCTGCAAAACCGAAACAGCCTTGGGTTTACCTTCTTCCGCCCCTGCTGCTGAGGCTCCCTCAGAGAGCACCACCTGCAGCTCTCCAGCCTCCGTGTTGTTTTCTAAGTCAGCAGGCTCTGTTGTTTCCACGCGGCATCTATTTGAATTGGGTCTAAGAGGAAGAGGCAGGGCAGGTTTTACAAAGCAGCCAAGGACATTCAGTGCTAAGCTAGTACTGCCAAGAAGCTCGAGCTTTTGTTATTTAAAAAGGCACTTGGTTGCAGGGGTTAAACTGAAATCATGCAGACAACAACCACCAAGTCTAGAAGGTCAAGTCTCCATGCCCAAACTTTTACGTAAGAAAGTAAGGAGAACAGAAGAACTCTGCCAGGTCAGGCAAATGGCCCATCCAGCATCCTGTTCGCACAGAGGCCAAGTGGATGCCTGTGGAAAGGCTGCAAACAGGACCTGACTGCAACAACACTTTCCCAGCTTGTGATTCCAGCAACTGGGACTCCAGCCTGGAGGCACATTTGGAAGTTGTAAAAAACCTTCATGGGCACCCCAAAATATCAATTTCACAGAATAAAAAGTGGCTATGTTCAGAACCCCCTTTCCAAACAGGTAACCCACCTAAATAACCCCCCCCCCAAAAAAAGATAAAAAAGCAGCCACCCATGCAATCTGAATAAACACTATTCCAAAAAAAAAAAGAGGGAGGAGCAGGGGACCTTGCCAGGCACCAAAGGAGCACCTGAGGATACCTACAGACAGCAATTTGGGGCCTTACATGGCTATCAGTCTTTTACAAAGGATCACCCACCATATTGCCCCTCTGCAAATACTCCCCTGTCAAGCACACTACTTAACCCATCATTTGCAACAAATACAAGGTAAAGCCGGCACATGCCAGAGAAAACATGGGCTACTTTTACTATATGGTGGTTTTCTGGGTGCAGGTAAATTTATTATATATGTAGCATTAACTACTGAGCATCTCCCAAGAGTGAAAAGCAGAGGATGGAAAAGAGAGCGACCCCAAGTTGAGAAATATGCTACAAAAGCCACAAGGTGAGACTAAAATGATGTTCCTCTCTTTGAAGACACAAACAGGCTAACTGAGCAACACAAACTTACCCCACAGCAGTTATTTTCCTGGCCTTTTCCACAGGCATTATGCCATTTAAGCCACATGCACCAACATCAGAATCTGAGACTTCACATTGCCTGTCTTCGGGCTTAGACAATGGCTCTGAGGCACAGCCGTTGGTCAAGGACCTGGGGGAGCCATGCCTACTGCTGGGCTTTGGGTTTCCCAGGCAACCTATGGAAAGGCAAGGCAAGTGTGTCACACGGCCACCCAGGCTATAACAATGGGATCCCAATGTTGTTAGTGTTGTTAGCCGCCCTGAGCCCGGCTTCGGCTGGGGAGGGCGGGATATAAATAAAATTTATTATTATTATTAAATTTATTAATGTTGCAGCACACAATCCATACTTTGGAAAGTACTGTATATTGTCAAGCCTGGATACTTTGGGTGGTTTGGTTTATGAACAACTTTCTATTGCATGGGTAGACATTGGGGTCTCCTCCATACGTCACTGGACTTCAACACCCATCAGCCCCAGCCAGCATGGCCAATGGTCAGGGATGATGGAGTCTGGAGGACACCATGTTGGCTACCCCTGCTCTATTGTAAGGTCTATTAACAGCAATTTGGAATCTCAATATGCAGTAGTTACCAGGAAAACCAACCTACCTACCTACTTTCTTTCTTTCTTTCTTTCTTTCTTTCTTTCTTTCTTTCTTTCCTCTCTCTCTCTCTCTCTCTCTCTCTCTCTCTCTCTCACACACACACACACACACACACACAACCTGTTTATACCTTCAGAGGAAATCTGACAATCTCCCTTCAAGTGAAGATTTCCATCACCACAATCCATTGCTCTTCGCAGAGACAGACTCCCTGCTCCACTTCGACTTGCTTTGCTTGAATGAATTTTCTTATTTGTGGCTGCAAGATTTAGAAAAGGAAACCTACATTTAAAATAACCAGCATTAAAAAACAAAAAATAACAAAGATATGCCAACTAATGTTACCATTATCACACCTTTCAGTAATGACTCTGAAAATGAGGGTGACATCCCACTTGCCCCCCCCCCCCCCGGGAGATGGGACATTCCCTTTCTTAGGGTAAACCTCCCCACATGCCTTTCTCACTCTGCAAGTTTAATTACCCTCCATCATTGAAAACTGCTGCTACAACGGAAGTTATTTAGTATCTAAACCAGAGCACCTCAAAGCACATCTGTCACCTAAACTGATTAAAAGCTTCGTAATTCCAGTTCTGGGGATGGGAGATCACAGAGCATCTAGTGGGGGCACAGCTCAGTGTGAGCACGTGCATTGAATGCAGAAGGCTCAGTTTCTGGTGTCTAGCTAAGAGCATATTCTGGAAGCACAGATAGGAAAGACCTGTCTCTGCTGGAGACCCTGGAGAACTACTGTTAGAGTAGATAATATTCAGCTATTGAGATGAGGGGCCTGACCCGGGGTAAGGAAGCAGCCTACGATCCTTAGGTACATGAAGAGGCTCCTACTTAATTGTTATTAAGAACTCTCTACCCAGTAGACCCGCTGAAATCCTGTTATCTTGCTGTGTAAGCGATGATTCTTCATACATTAGTTAAATTATCTCTATCAATACAAATGAGAAAGCAGAGAGCAAAGGAAGAAGTCCCTTTCGGCTCCTCTGTCTGTTCTCTTATTATGTAAATGAACCTGTTTGCATCAACTTTTATTGGTCTGTGACTGTAATAAATCAAATCAATCTATTGAAGGTTTTGCTTCATTTAAATTCTAATGAATTATTTCTACACCAGGCCTTCCTGCTGCAGTCTATCAAGCAGAGCACAGCTTCCCGGCAGCTTAATAACCCTCCTGATCTTTCAACCTACACAGGACTGCAACATCATGGAATGCGCCTGGAGAACGCCACAATAGGCTCAGGCATGTGCCGGGCTTGGTAGATCAAGTTATGCAGGCCTGCTCTGCTCTGTGTGAAGCACCAGAAACGCACCACATGAGGAACCTCATCTGAAAGTCTTTTTTTGGATTGTTTCAACACTTGCATGTTTCAACACTCCCCAGGGCTGGAATTCTTAGAATCCCAGGAGGCTGCTAACTTGAGTAAAAACAACCCTCAAGAGAACCACCATCATGGTGGCTGCTTTGGCAAGAGCTGTTTAACATTCACAGTACAGGCGCAGTCGGTTTGAAATTGAATCAGAAAACTATATAGGCTTCCAAGCTGCTGGACATGTAAATCCACAAATCAAAATGTCTGGCTGGAAAGGTTTATTTAAAACCATTCCAATGGAACCATGAGTGTGGGCTATCAGCTTCTTTTGCCACCTTCAGAGCAGGCACACTCACGGCTAAGCTATAGAAAGGCTGCATACTTCTGTTCTCAGGCAGACAGACCCCATTCTGCAAAAAAGGGACACTTAAGCCCCCTTCCCCACTTACAATTCCGTATGTAGCAGCTAGAGAGGGATGATTTTGTCAGCAGCTCCCTCCCAAGTTCTTGCAGCTTGTTGTAGCTCTCCGTCCCACAAGTAGCCAAGGTTCCTTGGTCACCAGGAAACGAGTAAGCGGTTGGCCCATCAGAAGCATTGCTGCTCCGGACCTCCGACAGCTGGTTCTTCACATCTGACATTTTACTGCGGACTTCGGCCATCTGGCTTTTCAACCTCTTCAGCATCTTCAAGTCTGGCGGAACACGCCACATGGCCTGGTGCCTCCGCTGATCCCTCTCTTTGAGAGAATAGGATGCTTGACACAAGAGGAAATGGAAGGAAAAAGTTAGAAGCCCAGCAAGACAATGTCTATAGACAGAGAGCAAATACCTGGGCCTTGCACTGCGGAAGACGCCTTTTCTGCTCCCCAGCTAGTTTCACAATCACAGAGCCCATGATTTCATTCTGTTGCCTGTTCTGTGTACACCATACATAATGGCAACTACAGAACCAGCACAAACCATGCGGTCTGCACAGCAGAAGTGAACGCAGTTGGAAACCAATCAGATGTGGCCATGCAGGCACATCAGTGAAGGCAAACTGAAGCTGCACTGCCTTTGCTCTGAAGCTCTGGGTTCTGCTCAGAATGTGCATCTGGATATACATCAGAATGCTCATTTAAGTCCTTAAATTTGCTGTAGTTATCCCAGCTGCATTCCAACAAGACACCATATAATCAGATCTCTTCCTCTGCCCACTCAAAGAATTACAACACATGTACCACGAAACATGGCAATGGAAACGGCAGTAAAGTTCGCTCCCCATCATCTCACTCCTAGCTGAAATTTAGAGCTCCCTTGTCAGTGGCCACCTTGTCATTGTCCCCCTGCCTACGAATCTGGATAACTTCACAAGCCACTTAGCCACCTCTCTTTCTACTGATAACATGAAGCCTGCTTAATTTTGCCAGACTGCAGCAGCCAAGTTCTGTTCCAGCCTCTCTCTCTCTCTCTCTCTCTCTCTCTCTCTCTCTCTCTCTTCCTATCTTTAGAGCTGACAGTACAAGAGGCGTTGCTATGGAAAGAAGAAAAAGTGTGTGTGTGTGTGTGTGTGTGTGTGTGTGTGTGTGTGTGTGTACCAGATGGATCATCATTTTATCCTCTGCTCTCTAAAGTCAACAAAATGGTTGCTTCAAAGTGACCTGAAACCAGGTATCAGTGGCTCCAGGCCAATTAACTCCAAACAAAATAAAAACATTAAAGTTTGACCTTCACTGGTTTGTAGCAACAAAAGGATGTGTATGGTTAGGTCACCTTTCCTCTGGCACGTGCCCAGTTAAGGCCAAGATACATCTCCAGTGTTTGAAAGACAGATGAAAATATGGCAAACATGGCTGGTTTGCCCTGAGATCATGCCTGCCTCTCTAAGAGCTCAGATGGGCCATGGGCTGAGGACTGCAGGCATCTTAAACAACACCAAGGAGAAGCATCTGCAGCAGCAAGTATGCTACTAAAGGAAAACAGAACTGGAATGTATTATTAGAGAATTCTTAGGCTGGACAACAACAGTAAAGTTATGTGGACAACACTGGATAAAAACCCTAAGATATCTGGTTTAAGCCAAATGCCTACATCCAACCTCATGCACACCCCCTTGGTTGTCTTCAGGGTTCAGGTTCGGGTTCAGCTTTCTCCAACCTGGTGCCCTCCAAATATTCTAAACTCCAACTCCCATCATCCCTGACCATTGGCCAAGATGGCTGAAGCTGATGGAAGTTATGGTCTAAAACATCTTAGGAGATGAGGGTGGGCAGAACTGAGTTTAGGGGAAACTAGTGCAGACTATAAATCCTTCCCAGAAAAAGACCCTATGTGACAGACACAAACCTAGCACTGCACAGCTTTAGCAGCCAATTTCAAAACACACAAAGGTTTCGACTTAAACACACAACTGGATGACTGAAGGAAACCATTCAGAAAGCTCCATCCTGTTAATGCTGTTGATGGGGGGGGGGGGGAGGTTCCATCCACTCACCTCTGTTCTGCAGCAGTGAAGCAGGAGGGCGCGGCTGTAGGCCCCACAAGTTTTCCATCCCATTTCTGTCCTTCAGGTCCAACAGGTGAATTAAAATCAAAGGGTCTATGTCAAGTAAGCTGCTACTGGCTGAAGAGCCTAGTGCGCTTCCTCCCCTCCTGGACATGCGGCTGCTTGCAGTGGGATAGCCATGGCTCCCACCTGGAAGGAGGAGAAGAATGCTTAGTGTTTCTATAACGCTTAATGTCCAAAACACTTCACATTCAGCAGTGGAGGCCTTCTAAAGTCAGGGGTGGCTGCCACCCATTGGGACTGGTGAGATGGAAGGCAGAGAGACCAACAGGAGAAGAGTAGTAGAAGAGGAGGAGTTTGGATTTGATATCCCGCTTTATCACTACCCGAAGGAGTCTCAAAGCGGCTAACATTCTCCTTTCTCATCTTCCCCACCACAACAAACACTCTGTGAGGTGAGTGAGGCTGAGAGACTTCAGAGAGAAGTGTGACTAGCCCAAGGTTACCCAGCAGCTGCATGTGGAGGAGCGGAGACACGAACCCGGTTCACCAGATTACGAGTCTACTGCTCTTAACCACTACACCACACTGGCTCTGATAGTTCTACTTTTGTTCCCACCTTTCTCCCTGCTGAGTTGTACAAGGGCAACACTAAGGAGGAGGAAGCCGACAGGCAGCACCGCTCCCTGGATTGGTTGTAAGTAAGAAGGCAGGCAGTCGGAGGCTGGCTGAGGGCAGGTTGAGGTTGGTGGGGCAGTGCCCCGTCCGCTGCAGTTGCCAACCTCCACTCTCCCAAATAGCGGATTCAGTATGTGTGTCTGACAGGATTATAGCCAGACTACTCTTGGTGCAAAAGTCTGTGCAGGGAAACAGTGTATCTAGTTGCCAGCTGTAAGTTAGTTGAATGGGGAAAATAAACACCCATATAAAAAGCCACTAAGGGGCTCTGGCAAAGCAGGTGATTAAGAACACACAATTAGCAAAATTGGAGATTCCTCAGAATTGAGTGGGTTACAGACAGACACCAGTGAGGGAGGATTTTACAGACAGCAAACACTTTTAAAAAGAGAAGGCTAGGGAACACAATCAATCACTTAGTTCTGCAGACATTATGCCTCCACCTCTGTTCCTGTAAAGGGGGTGGTATTAATCAGCTAAATATGAATTAATTTCCTGGCTCAGAAGGAATTCTAACAGAGGTATAATTTAACTGTCGTATGCCAGTGATTGCTATCTGAGCCACAATAGGATTTAGACAGTTATAAGGAGAACTGCAATACAACACCATCAACGCTTCCCTCCCAACAGGATAATTGACAGATCTTTGCTAGAACTGGTATCTTAAAAAGAAACCTTCCAAGAGCTTTCAAAATCCCAGCTGCAGATGAAGAATCTGTGTCTGACTTAGCCAAATGTATAGGCACTATTCCCTTGGACTCCTCTCCACTTGATACTTAAGAGGGTCACACATTTCATCCCTTCCTCACCCCAGTAAGGAAGCTTATGCAGTGAGATCACACTGTTTAAGATAAAGTGTCAACACTCCCAAGGGAAAAGGAAAATGAGTAAAAGGCAAAAGAGGAAATCAACCACTGGCTCTCCTTAAGAGTACTTTTTCTCTTTTCTTTTTAAAAAAGAAGACTGGGAAGCGTCAGCACTCCATTGATGCGTTTTTTAAAAGCCCTTAAGGAAATTCAGCTGCAAACCTCCCATGACTGTGAGCCAATGGGAAGACTGCCCTACATTGCAATAATCTCCACATACGGTACATGATGCAGCAGTTCCAAAAATAGAAAATCCTGCAGAATACACAGCTCTGCGTTGCCTCTGACGTGGCAGTGAGAGAACAAGGAGAAGGATGGAAAGCAGGCTCCGTATACTAAGATGCAGTTTAATGAAAAAAGGGTCCCATTCATACCCGAGGCACCTGCTGCGGCAGAAGCTGCCTCCTCCACAATATCTCCTTCCTCCAGCTCCATGTTGTGATTGTATTCCACATCATTTTCCCCAGACCTAAGAAACAAATTGAACAAAAACAAAGAGCTCCTTTGAAGCCTTTGTTCTGAAAAATCACTTCTGCTTAAAAGAATTTCATAGATTTTAAACTGCACAGATTAGCAAATTCATTGTTATGGGATAAAACCACTCTTTCACACATGCACTTACATCACTCAAGTACTAGCATCTAAGGCTCAGTCTATATATGCAGCAGAATGAAGCAGCAGAGTCCCAGGGTGCTGGAATGGATTCTACCCCTTCAGCTACTTCAATACTTCCTACAAGGTAGGTATTCAAAAGGTTCTAGCTTTGCTAGTTTTCTCCTTGCAGGAAGACTTGTTTTTTCTACCCTTTAACATTTCCATTTCCACAACCGAATTCCCCCATCCTCTCCCCCTGCACCCTCCCCAAATCTGTTCTAGATAGCTTGAGGAACCCCCAGAACAGATTTTAGGGGGCACATAGGGAGAGGAGATGGAGGGCAAGTTCAACTGCATGGCCACAAGTGTGTTAAATATCCACTTCATCTCCCACTTTTACTCTGAAGTGGTACAGTTCATTCTGCTATCTCAATCAATCAATCAATCATTCTATTTGTATGCTACCTTTCCAAAGTTAAAACCATGCTCAAGGCGGATTGCAACATATAAAAAATACAAGCTTAACAAAAAGAGTAATAAGCAAGAAACAAAACATCAAAAAGTACACAACCAGACTGAACAATTTCCACATAAATCATTGGATCCAAAATAAAAGATATTAAAAAATTAATAGCAACAACCCCAACAAAACTCATAAACAATACCCCAGTGCTAAAAATGCTCATTCATCACTATTCTCAGCCCTTGATCCCTCATTCTATTAAAAGCATAGACCACTGGGGGGAAAATCACATTTGAAATGTACAGGCATGTAGTCTTAGAAAGAAGCCAAATATTTGTAAGTGCAGACTGCTTCAGTGTTACAGGCGCCACACAATACTTATTCTGCACCTCTGTGCTGCCTCTCCAGACATTTTTCTTTAGGCAAGCCTTTCTAGACATGTAGAACTGGACATGAATTTTAATCTCTTTTTAGCTTGTTGATTTTCATTATCCTCTGAATGCTTTTCAATACCTGTCCTTTTACTGATAATTATGATGGGGTATTTTTGTAAACTGCTTACAGGTTTTATTGCAGCCATGCACTGTCTGAATTTTGTTAAATAAATACAATAGATAAAATTTTTATCACAGTGTTTCATTTGTCCTTATGCTTTGTTAGCTGCCTTGGGAGCAACAATAATGTAGGGTAGGATTTCCCCTCCCAACCCCGCTTCCATTTCAACAGACAACAAAGATGGCAGAACAAGAACAGGGTCTCTTACATGGTCTCTTCATCAATATCATTTTCTTCTGTGTTGCTGGTCGCTGTGGAACTAGCTGAAGAGCTGCTGCCGTCAAGGTGGTTTGCCTCGTCCTCCCCAACAAGATCAACATCAAGGTCCCCATCTGAGAGTTCATGCTGCAGTCAAGAGCATGCAAAAATGGCTCTGAAATAATGCTTCTGTGTGCAGTGCAGAGCAGGGGCAGCCAACATGCTGCTCTCCAGTTGGTAGCCCAAGAACTTCCATCAGCCCCGGCCAGCGTGGCCAACAGTCAGGGGATTATGGAGTCCACACCACTAGGAGAGGACCATGTTGGTTATCCTGGTGCAGAGAAAGCAGTGACACTAATGTTTAGCTGGTTAACTGGAAAGAAGGAACTCTGGAAGCAGGTTTCTCACAGGCATCTGGCTGAACCCTGTGGGAACAGGATTCTAGACTAGATGGCCCATTGGTCTGACCCAGCAGACACTTCTTATATGCTTATGTAAGCCAGGAACACACAGGACTCTGCCCATACCGCCAGAATTCCAGAGGGTAGCTGGCCCTATTCCAGAATCAGAGATCTGCTGATGCCTGGAGCATGGCAGAACAGGACTTTCCTCTCACAGCATGGAATGAACAAGAGTAATGTCTATTGGCTTGCTAACTGTAGCAAGTAAAAGGGGCAGAGTACCTAAGAACATCCTCATTCTTGGAAGGAAGGCATGGTTTTAGGTACAGAACTGAGCTCCCTGAGAATCTCTACTTTGATTAAGAAACAATTTTTCTAGGTCTTATTCATTAAAAGCAGATACTGCATGTCTGAAATCTCCAAAGCCAAGGTGGTGGTCAATGAATAAGGTTTCCAGGACTACCAGAAACAGAATACATTATACATTATGCAAGATAGTAGAATTCAGCCACACTAAACACAGATTTGCATGCTCTGGGCACAGACATTGAAAGGGTGTGTGTTTCAGCACTGATAAAAGGCTCCTTTAGCAGATGTCCCTCAGTACCACCCAGGATGTACGGTAATCTATTTTGAGATTCAAACAACTCAGCAACAGTTAGCAAAACAGGTTGGCTACTATTTTCAGATGTGTACCTGTCATCTACCCTTTTCTGCTTACCAACCACAACCCCTCTCCATTAGCACAGGCTGGTCTATAGGCATTGGGATTTGCTCCCACAATAAATAGTGATGGTCAACAACTTGGATGGCTTTGAAAGAGACTCAGACAAATTCATGGAGAAGAAGGCTATCAGTGGCCAATAACCACATGGGCCGTGTTCTCCCCTTCACCATCGGAGGCAGTGTGCCTCTGAATACCAGCTGCTGGGATTCACAAGTGAGGAGTGTGGTTGTTGTGCTCAGCTTCTTCTGGGCTTCTCAGAAGAGGCATCTAGTAGGCCACTGTGAAACCAGGATGCTGGACTAAAGGGCCATTGACATGATCTCAGGTTTGGTCATTACAACAAATTCACCAGGGCAGGAGAGGAGGATTCTTACATTGAAGTCTTCATACTGTATTTTTTCTTCCTCGTCATCCTTTGCTTCTCTAGCAGATGCTGTGCTGGCCACAGCCTCAAGATGCACTTCAGAGTTTGATCCTGACTTCTTAGGTCTTGCTTCTGGACCATCATCACTTTGTGGGCTGAGGTGAGTATCAGGGGGAGACATGCCATGGGATTTCTGGGTACGAGAAAGCTCGATTGCAAGCCTCTGTCATTTAAAAAAGAAAAAGGAAATAAAGCATACACATATGGAAAACAGAAGGCATAGGTTTAACGTAGCCAACATTCTTTATACAGTCGTACCTTGGAAGTCGAACGGAATCTGTTCCAGAAGTACATTCGACTTCCAAAATGTTCAGAAACCAAAGTGCGGCTTCTAATTCCTGCAGCCAATCACAAGCTGTGGACGTTTGGCTTCCAAAAATTGTTCGAAAACCAGAACATTCGCTTCCAGGTTTTGATTGTTCGGGAGCCAATTTGTTCAGTAGCCGAGACGTTTGAGATCCAAGGTACGACTGTAATACTAAACCAGTTGTTCGCAAACCGCATGGTGACTGACAGCAAGAGCTGTGATGCCATGAGAAAATAATTAGATATTCCCTAGTGCCCAAGTTACATACCCAAAGAGATTACCCACCACATCTACTCCTGATTCACTTTTCTCTTTCCAATTAGCCTCTCCTGGAGACAGATAGCTCTGACACATCTCTACATTGGATGTGATTGGCTCAATCACTCCAGATGCAGCAGCTTTGCCTGCCTGAGAAAGCACACCCAGATCTGTGACTCATGCAGAAATTCAGAGGTAGGTCCTTCTAAAGGCAAACAGCTCTTGCACATCTGGAAAGATGCTGCAGCACAAAGATGCTGAGCAGGCTTCCTCAACCTCTGCCCTCCAGATGTTTTTGGCCTACAACTCCCATGATCCCTAGCTAGCAGTGGTCAGGGATGGTGGGAATTGTAGTCTCAAAACATCTGGAGGGCCGAGGTTGAGGAAGCCTGGGGCAGAGCACATGCTTTGCATGAAAAAGGGTTCTAGGTTCAATCCCCAGTGACATCTCTAGGTAGTAGAGGGAATGCCCCATCTAAAACTACTGCTGCCTCTCAATGTGGACAGTACTGAGCTAGTTGGACCAATGTTATGACTCAACATAAGAAAACTTCCTATGGACCCAAGTGTAAATTGAAGCATGCTTCCAATTTCAAAATATAGAAAATAAGAAAGGTTCCTAAACCCTCAGCAGTCTGGGAAACAAGCACAACACACTAACATTCATGATTTCATTGTTCAAATTAGCCCAATACACTTGCCCCCCAAAATATCAGCCACCCACTATAGTTAATAGCATTGTCCCTCAATTTAGCATTCATGTGACACAATGCTGCTCACCTCTTTAAGGTTATTTATCTGTTGGACATAGCTTGTCTGAGCAGCTTCCAGCTGAGAAATGTACCAGTGCTGATCCCGACATTTCTGGAAGAAGGTGGGTGACCGCACCTGGAACCTTGTGGGGAGCAGAAGGAGGGGAAGACTTCACAATGCTTACAAAAGTCCCATACAAGAATAATGCATGTTCTATTAGCAGTTGGGTTCTCTACAAAGCTGTGACAGCAACCATGTGTCACCTTTGTTAAAGAAGAATCTGAAAGAAGGGACAGAGCCATCCAACTTCATCCCATTTGCTGCTAAAAATTTAGGCTGCTAATTTAAATCAGTGAATTAAATCAGCTAAAGCTTAAAGCTTACACTTTGTTTACTGATGCTTATTTTGCTTCTAAAGTGCTACTGTAACAGAGATCAAAATTATATTAGAGAATACCCTTCCCTGTAACAGTGACAGGTAGCTTGCATCTATTAATCTGCAAAGTCCTCATACATCAAAAGGCACCAACTTGGAGGTCCAGCCAATATTCACATTTATTGGGCAATGATTGCTCAATTAAAATTCTTGAGAACTTTTTTAAGAGACAGGCCTACTAAACAAGTTAAATTGAACTCCTCTCACCATTACGACACTACATACAGTAATAGAGTGAGGCAAGGGCTGTTCCCCCACCATATAGGATGTAGTGCCAAGAGGTTCCTTTTCCTACTGTTCACCCTCAAAAAGCTATCTGTGGTCATCTTGCACCCTTACAGCACTTGTGCAGTAGGCCTCTCCCGTACCTTAAGATGACAGTGTCATTCTGCCTGTTTAAGTAGCCTTCATTAGCAAGCAAGTCCAGTCGAAAGAACCTGTTGTAACCCCAGCACTCGCCAACTTCAAAATCAGACGCAAACTCTCGAATGATATTTTTAGCAGGATCATTAGTGGACTGGTGGACCATTTCCACACGGTATTCATACCTAGAAAACAAAAATGCCACAGGTAAACAGAAGATAAATCACCCAGTGCTAGACCTGACCTTATGTGGAACCATATATTAACATCTATTAATTTTATAGTGCCACCCATGTATATGGCATTTTGCAAAGAATGAGAGGACAGGGCCCGGCCCCCAGGGGCTTACATTCTGTATATTCACACAGGAGGAAGTGGAAGGGGAATGAAACAGTGGCAAAAAGGGGAAGAACATTTAGTTACTTCAGTTATAATTGTTGAGCTTTGTTACAGTAATTGTTGGTTCAATTATATCCTAAGTTACATTTCACTAATTAATAAATTTCCATCAATTAGCAAGCATGTCATCTTTCTACCAGCTTTTAGTTTTGTTTAAACAAAAAACAAACCTGCATTTCAATGCATGGCTGCCCTGTGAGGCAGGGCATAAGTCACATGAAAATACAACTAAATAAAAAACCACAACAGCAGCACTACTATTCAGCCAAACATAGACTTGAATAAGTGTGTCTTCAGCCTTTTTTCAAAGACTAGCAACAGTGAGGCCATAGATATCTCCCTGGGATATTTAAAAAATGCTGATGTGATGGGTGCATGGATAAGGGTATACACTGCGGTAACAACCAATGCCAGACAGCTGTGGTGGCCCACTGTAGCCTTCGCCAACCAGAAGCTGCTGGGTTGTTGAGAGTCCAACATCTTATATGGAGGGCACACCTGACACAAGAGGGTAAGAACAACCGGTGCAACCATGGCTACAACTGTCTTCAACCAAAAATGTTCAGCTTCTGAGACAAAGTTTGCAAACTGGAACACCTACTTCCGGGTTTGCAGCTTTCAAGTTCCTAGTTGTTCATGAACTAAGCTGTTCAAAACCAAGGTACGACTGTACTATCAAAATGATTTAAAATATGAAGAGACAAATAAACCCATAACCAACCTTCCCATCTTATTTCACAGACCTTTTCAAAAAAGCACATTTATTAGCTGTAGCTTACCTCCCAAAACTCAAGCAATCTAAATGAAAACCCACCCCTGAAAAACTAGGATTGGGGACCAGGGTTTTTATTCACATCAGGGCCGGGAAAACTTTGGCCCTCCAGATGCTATTGGACTCCAATTCCCATGAGGCATAGCCTGCATAGCCAATTGTTAGATATGATGGGAACTGTAGTTCAGCAACATGTTGGGAGGGCCACAGGTCTCTTAGCTCAGATTCAGACTGGCAGGAGTGGCAGGCTTGGTTCCTTGTCAAGGACACAATCTGGCTGTGGATGTTTTGAAGCCTTTGAATCAGCTGTGCTTAAAAAGCTGCTTAGGGACTAAATTCTTAGGGACCTAGCATCTATGGTATTTTTTTGGCAGGTAACCTCTAGCTCACCTGAAAGACAGGCAATTTTCAACAATTCTGCTTTGCCTTAGCATACGCAAAGACTCGCTCCAGAAGATTGGGGACCATTCAGAACAGGATAGGAAGTGTTGTGGGAGGGGGGCTCAGGGGGGACTGGAAAAACTGCCACACCATTTCCATTCATAGAAAACTCTTCTGGACCAAAGCCCTTTCTACACAAAAAAGGACTTTTTGGATCGAGCACAGTTTTTGGTGAAGACCCATAAAAGATTGGACTAAGTACAGTGGTGCCTCGCAAGACGCACCTCCAAAACGGAAAACCCTTTCGTCTAGCGGGTTTTCCGTCTTGCGAGGCATTCGTCTTGCGGGGTACCACTGTAATACTGCCTAGGTTCTTTACTACAGAATCACATGGTTTGAGCATACATTTCATGTTTGGTCAGACACATAATTTAACTAGACTCCCTGCTTCCTCCCTCCAACATTACCACAGACACAGAGTGCAACCCTATTCCAGACACAGGGGGAAACAGTGATTGTTCTTACTTGGATGTTTCTGGCAATCCAGCCGACAGCTCGAGAAACACAGATAAATAATAGCCTCGCACCACTCCGTTTCCATCCTTTAAAAAACGTTAAAGTCAAAGTTAGTTTCTTACAACATGCCTACTACCTGCCAAATGAGATTTCAAAGTTCACAATTCAGCTTCCTGCAATTATTGAAAATACAGCTGAAGTGGGCTTTTACCTGATGCACAGTTCTCTAAACTGAGATAGAATGCTCCCCCCTCTGCCACCACCAATGCTTAAATACTATCAACAAATTGGTGATCTGTTTGAGGGGGCTTTACATCACGGAAACCACTTGTGCACTGAAGCCCCAAATGTCTTATGGCACTTTGGCCTCAAAAGCCAAGCACTAGCACCATAGTGCCTGAGCCACTAGCCCCTCCAATGGGTGCATGTTCAAATAAACAGAACTTGGGTGTTTCTCCTTCTTAGGGTAATAGTTTATAATAGTTTCTCCTTCTTATGGTAACCTCTTCTCACATTTGTTAATAATTTTCTGTGTGTGTGCATGGAAGAATTTTTCACAGAAACCAGTCAGAACAAGAGACAACCAAGGAAAAGGTGTGGGAGAAAAAGAAGAGGGGATGAGTAAACCCTGTTAGCATGCTACCCTGTCTTACAAGATGCTGTTTGTATACCACTTCCCACACAGCCTGACTGGGCTTAAGGAGGTGTTTCTGGAATAGATTTGAAGAATCCCAGCATATTATTCTTGGGGGACATGCCAGGGCTGCCTTGTCATGTTAGATCAGGACTTTTTGGCCACCATAACAAGCATGGGGCTGCCCAAGCATAGAGTTGGTTATATGTTCAACCTGGCTCCCATGACAAGGTGGAGTCAGCATGATCCAGGAGAGAAAAAGAAAATGTGTGTTCCCCAGCACTTTCCAACGCAGTCTTTGCCATTATTGGAAGAGGTCCAGCTTGTTCTTCCTTCAGTACTGGTGGTGAGGAAGATATTTATACAAGACAGGGCATCCTCCAGGCCAGCACTATGAAACACCCTCACAGGTGCAATCAGCTATGTTCACACACAACTGGACAACTCATCAGGCTTTTGAGGTATGATTGGTGTTGGGGAGATATTATCTGTTAAGCATTTATTGATAAGCAGCCATTTGATGTTTTCCATGTTTTTATGATTGATCTATTGCTTTATGTCATTAGCTGTCCTGTGCTCTCTTTTTGGAGGAAGACAGAAAAATGTCAAATAAATAAAAGATAGTATAAAGTCACACAGTGCTGCTTCATGCAAATAGATTGGCGTAAGGAACCCAAATGACTAGATATTTTCCTTCCTGTTGCCTCTGCCAGAAGGCTGCCCTTTCATTTGCTGCCAAAAGACATAAGCCTTCAGTCTGTTGCACAACCAGTGGCAGATATTTTTCTTCCAGCCTTGGAGTACTAACTTATTTGCCACTGTGAATAAGTGCCCTCAACAGCCAAACATGTTGCCCCTCCTCAGTTAGGCCCCATACAATCAGAATGTGGTTCAACAAAACGTTTATACCCAGAAACTGGAAA